>NC_056744.1:370192225-370492225 GCF_019279795.1 Protopterus annectens | reverse complement strand
GTGTATTAGTTCTGGGTTAAGCACTTGGGCTTCAGGCCAGTTATTTTACATTAAGAAGGTTTGTGGTCTGCACTCTTGTGGGAGGAGAGGCTAGATTCTGCCCTTCTGAGCTGGGAATTTCTGGTTAAAGGTTTATTGTGCATGCTTACTTGAACTGTTTCTTTCTGAAATTGGTACGCCTTGTTTGCTGTAGCATAGACTAGATTCAGGCTGGCTGGATCTAGCTTTGTTTATATAACTTGTGCACTAATCCAGTCCATCTTTTTTGGAGAAGGTTTCTCTGTACCCTAGTGGTAGGACTGTGCAGTTAGAACTTGTCTGATTGAAGACTGCTAGAACAGGGCTCCGTTTTGAGCTTTTTAACTGGTTAATTGGGTAAAGTGTTGTTTTGATTGTATCTGCTCTATTTTTCTGAAAAAAAAATATTTATATATATACTTGTTTCCCACCTTTCTGAACTAGTATAGTCTGTTTTTCAGGTTATTGCTGAATCCAGGGCTATGTTACAAGTTTCTGTGTTGCCCATACCTTACTTGGATAGAAGGAAGTTTCTCTGCTCACCTGTGACAGAGGGGAGCTTTGAGCAGCCTATCTGTCCCTGGAGGAGTGGTTTCAGCCCAGAAGTTAGTAGTTTATTGGCCATTTTGGGCTAATTTCTATCTCTTTCACTTCCCTGCTATAGAAACTGCATTTGCGCAGTTTTTGCACTTGTATTCTGCTCAGCAAGTGCCTTCCAGGTATTCTGCAGAGTCTACAGCAGTAGAAAGACAAAAGAGTGACTTTGGAGTGATTTCTTGCTGTCTTAACTAATTCCACCCAAAACGCCAGTTTATTTTAGTGAATCTGTGATTTAAAAAGTTTGTTATTGCTACATATTGTACTTATTTGCTGCATGCACTTGAATTAAGTAATTTTTGTGTTTAAATAATCTGTTTAACTGTTGTAGGCTACACACTAAAGTGCAATAGCCTTTTCTGTGCATTTAAAGTGTTGTTTTGATTGTATCTACTGTATTTTCTGAAAAAAAAATACTTCTTACCCGCCTTTCTGAACTAGTATAGTCCAGTTTTCAGGTTATTGCTGATTCCAGGGCTGAGTTACAAGTTTCTGTGTTGCCCATACCTTACTTGGATAGAAGGAAGTATCTCTGTTCACCTGTGAGAGAGGGGAGCTTTGAGCAGCCTATCTGTCCCTGGAGGAGTGGCTTCAGCCCAGAAGTTAGTAGTTTATTGGCCATTTTAGGCTAAATTTGATTGTATCTGCTCTATTTTCTGAAAAAAAAAACAACAAAAAAAAAATATATATATACTTTTTCCTGCCTTTCTGAACTAGTATAGTCCAGTTTTCAGGTTACTGCTGAATCCAGGGCTATGTTACAAGTTTCTGTGTTGCCCATACCTTACTTGGATAGAAGGAAGTTTCTCTATTCACCTGTGAGAGAGGGGAGCTTTGAGCAGCCTATCTGTCCCTGGAGAAGTGGTTTCAGCCCAGAAGTTAGTAGTTTATCGGCCATTTTGGGCTAATTTCTATCTCTTTTACTTTCCTGCTATAAAAACTGCATTTGTGCGGTTTTGCACACCAGGCAGCGCCGTTTAGCTAGAGTTAAACTATTCTCGGCTCCACGAAGTCTACTCTTCAATTTTTCCCTTGGAATTAGACAAACCTTCAACTTTAGCACTCAAACCATTCATTTCACAGTCAAGCACTTGCTTAAAACTCATAGCAAGCATTAACCCTAGTACTAGACCCCCCCCCTATACTGTCCAGAAGGACAAGGCTCTCTATTTGTCCCCACCAGCCAATCAGAAAAACAGCTTACTCTACCTAGTCAGGCATGTCCAAAGGGCAGTTTCCGGTGTACTCTCCAGTCCAACTGGTGAATCTGGGCATTTTGAGGCAATGTTACAACTGCTTCATGTACACAGACAACCCTCTCCTCCTACCACCAAACACTAATATATGCGAGAGTTGCAAGTATACAGCCAAATTGGAGGCAAAGCTCTCTCAACCCAAGACTGGAACTGAAAGTCAAGAGGAGAAGGGTAATACTTGCAACACACCACCAGTCTCACATAGACCTAATAAACCAACACCGGCAAATAGCACATGAATACATGAAAACATACTCGGAGGCTCTAAATAAAAATCTGCAAAAGCAACAGAGACCTCCAAAGCAGACATCCAAGCAACCTCCACACCCCATCACCAACCATGAAACACATACTTCACATAATCAGTGTGCCACGCAATCACATCCCTTAACACAAAATAACATACCCAACACACTAGTAATAGGTGACTCTATAGTCAGGCACACTGATGTCCCACTAACTAGGCTGGACAAGGAAAAGGTTACAGTTAGCTGCCTGTCGGGTGCCAGGATCCACCACATAACACAAGCACTCAGGTCACTCCAGAACAAGTACAAATATGACTCTGTCATTGTCCATGTTAGTGTGAATGACCTGAGACGTACCTCCATGGACTACATGAAAAGAGACATGGAAGAGCTCTCTGATCATGTAGCCCAGGTCAGTATGACCCTGACCCTGAGTAGCATCCAGCCCTCACCAAGAATGATGCCACAGTATAAAGAAAAAATGATCAATTTCAACAATTGGCTAAGTTTCTGGTGTCATTCAAAGGGGATCCAGTATCTGTCCACCTGGGATGACATGCTCGACAAGCCACATTGCATCTCAAGAGATGGCTTGCACCTGTCACCCTTAGGCTTTCGAATACTGGCCAAGGCTCTTGTCGCCCCCATAGTGCCTTTTTTAGGCAAGGCTCAAAAGACAAACCCACCACCATAAATAGCACAAGTAACCAACAACTGAGGGTAATGTTACTCAACGCCAGAAGTCTAAACCTCAAAATGCACGCACTCGAGGCACTCCTCAGTATGGAGAACATCGACATCTGTGCAGTAACAGAAACCTGGTTTAAGGCTCCTGAGAGCACCCCAGCACTACTAGGCTATACCTCATACCATACCTTTAGGCCACAGAACCAGGACCGAAACACAAAAGGTGGGGGTGTATCCATATTCATCAAGGATACCCACACCTCCAAGTTAGTGGCGCAGCACCATGAATCAGAGATCATCCATGTGCAACTAACAACGGGCAAAACTGCAATCCAAATTGTAGCTTGCTATAGATCACCCACCATGGCCCAGGACCCCCATTCCACATTTCTGGAGACACTGGGAAATATGAAGGTCCTACCAAACACCCTAATACTGGGTGATTTCAATTATCCAAACATAAACTGGGAGAACTACTCAAGTACTAACTCCGTTGCCCAATGCTTCCTAAAATTTATAAACTGAAATGCCCTGGATCAGCTGGTCAACACCCCCACCAGAGGGAACAACATATTGGACCTGGTCATCACCAACATGGGTGACCGGTGTTCCACACCGGAGGTCAACCCCTCACTGGTTAGATCAGACCATAGACTAATCACTCTGGATATCCACATTCCGCCCCACCCCCAATCAAGGGAAACCACCTTGAAAGAATTTTCAAAAGCAAATTTCACGTTACTTAAGACCGAGGTGGAAAGGTTCACAGCCCCCATGCTAAAGGACAATGCTGTCCAAGCTGCTGAAACCTTTACAGAGGCACTCTATGAGCATCTGCAGGACTGCATGGATCGTGCTATCCCAAGTAAAACCAAGACTCACTCGTCCAAGAAAAGGAAACCAGTCTGCTGGACCCCTGCCATAAACAAGCTATACAATAGAAGGAAGAAACTAGTACAAAAAAGAGTAAAATCCCAAGAAGGAAAGACATCCCTGATCAGTATCAGCAAGAAACTACGATCCCTCATTAAATCATCCAAGGCTAGTTTCGAAAGAAAAATTGCCAATGACTCCAAAGATAACCACAAAGCGTTCTTTAGCTATGTCAAGAACCTAAGTGGAAACTCAGATCTGCTCTGAGTTAGTGCAGAATGGCACAAAATACACTGAACCGACTGATATTGCCAACATTCTGGCAGACAGGTTTAGTGCAAACTTCACCCCCTAAAGGGCCCATAACCATACCAGATGAATGTAGGGCCCCATCAATCACTGACACACAGGTTAAAACAGCTCTATACAAAGCCAAAAGCACAGCTTCAATGGGACTGGACGGTGTCTCAGGCTGTGTCTTACAAGAGCTCTAAAATGAACTAACCCCTCACTTAAACACACTGTTCAAACTCAGCCTCTCTACAGGCTATGTACCAACAGAGTGGCACACAGCCACAGATATCCAGCTCCACAAAGGTGGAGCCACAACGGACCCCGGGACCTATCGCCCTATAAGCCTGACTAGCTTGGTCTGCAAGGCTATGGAATGCATCATCATGGAACTCATTAACAGAGACATTGGGAACCTCCAAGCCTTGGACCCTACCCAGTTTGGTTTTGTTAAGGGCAGATCATGCCTCTTAAACCTGATGGACTTCTTTGAGACAGTTACCAAGGCATTAGACGAGGGAAAGGGGGTCCACATAGCCTACCTAGACCTCGCAAAGGCTTCCGACACCATTCCCCATTCTAGTATTATAGACAAGCTCACCAGCTTGAACATAAACTCCTACGTCACGAGATGGGTTGCCAATTGGCTCATGGACAGAACCCACATGGTGAGAGTTGCAGGCTCTACGTCTGACTCTAAACCGGTTACAAGTGGCATCTCCCAGGGATCAGTCCTAGGACCCCTCCTGTTCGGTATATACTTTTCAGAGGTACAGGCAAGCATAGGAAGACTATGGCTGACCAATTTTGCAGACGACTGCAAACTAGGGGCCACAATTGATTCTCCAGCTGATACAGACACCCTCCAGATGGGTTTCACTGAGACGGATACCTGGTATCAAAATCATGGCCTCAAGCTAAATGCCAAAAAGTGCATAGTCATCCCCTTTGGAAAAAACAAAGTACCCACAAACTACCACATAGGTGCTAGTCCCCTAAATACAGAAAATGTAATAAGGGATCTGGGGACCCAAGTAGCTAGTAATCTCTCCTTTGATAATCATATTGCCAAGGTGGTTAGAAAATCCTTCGATGTGGCCCACCTAATCACAAAAGGGTTCGCATCTAGAACAAAAGAGGTTATTGTGCCTCTCTGTTCATCACTAATCCCCTAAATACAGAAAATGTAATAAGGGATCTGGGGACCCAAGTAGCTAGTAATCTCTCCTTTGATAATCATATTGCCAAGGTGGTTAGAAAATCCTTCGATGTGGCCCACCTAATCACAAAAGGGTTCGCATCTAGAACAAAAGAGGTTATTGTGCCTCTCTGTTCATCACTCATTAGACCCATCATAGAATACAATGCCCCATTTGGGATGTACCTTACAAGACACCTGCAACAGCTGGAAAGACCACAAAAGTACCTCACCAAGAGGATTACTGGCCTCAAACAGATACCCTATGCAGCCCAACTCAAGAAACTCCAGCTGTACTCGGTTGCATACAGCTTACTCAGAGGTGATCTCTACCTGACATACAAGGCCATGTCCAACCCAGAATTGATGGACATGCTCCACCTAAAAAAAAAAACAAATCCTGGAGAGCCACACGCTCTAGAGATATAAACCTCACCACAATGATAAATAGGACATTGCTGGAGGGATAGATTCCTGTCCCAGAGACTCCCCATGCTTTGGAACAGGATTCCAATATACATCAGGCAGAACCCCTCACTAACACTCTTCAAGAGAAACCTTGACGGGTGGATGGGAAACAGAAAATTTACCCCGGGGATCACTGCAGTGGCTCTGCTGGACAGTGGCACAGGGAACTAATGCTCTGCTGGACAGAGGCACAGGGAACTAATCTAAGGGGGTGGCGAAAGCCAACACATTCTGGCTAGGCCTATAAATGCCCTTGGGCAGATAGCCTAGTACTTACCTATGAACCTAAGAGTGCTTCCATTGAAACCAAGTGAAGAATCCATTCTCTCCCAGGCCAGAAAAGACAATTAGATAGAAACAAAGGTGTCAACTGACACACAAACTAAAATAAAATGAAAATAAATATTCCCGCCACAGGATGCAAACAAATACTAATAAACTTGTTTAATAGCACAACAGACTTAGCGCTTTCACCTTACATATAACAGGCTTCTTCAGAGTCAATTACAATACACCTAGCACTCTCCTTAAGTAACCCAGTGTAAAATATGCATCCAATTAAATACTTCATCTCATTTAAAGACATAAGACAATTCAATACATTTAAATGTTCATTTGCATATAACAAACCACAATATTTTTACAAGAAATTCATATATAAAACATGTTGTTTTTCAATTGTTGCTGTACATATTCAACATGTGCAAATAAACAAACTAGGCAATACTTATTTTCTTTTTTCTATACAACCAGAGCCCTTTGTTTTAATATTGGTATCAGTGAAATAGCATCATTAAGTCCTGGAGCTACTGTGGCATTTAAACTCAATGCATGTAACACTGTGAAGATAGAGGGCATTGTGCATATCTTTGTTTTTAATGGCTCTAAGGTGCTCACGTATTCTATCCCTGACCTACATGTGGTTTTGCCTATATAAAATCCAGGGCAGGAGGTACAGGTTGCTAGATAAACCACATTGGTAGAATTGCAGTTACATTTACCTGGACATCTTAAGGTCAAATTTGAACTAGTTACTGATACATACGGGCCATCATTGATGAACTTATAGCAGGGGTAGAAATTTAAAGAATATCTTAGAAGGGCACATAAATCAAGATAGAATAATGCAACATAGGTCACTGATGTTTAAATGTGGGACTTGTAGGTTTTGCAAGTTCATCAATGATGGCTCTTATGTATCAGTAACTAGTTCAGATTTGACCTTAAAATGTCCTGGTAAATATAACTGCAATTCTACCAATTGATTTATCTAGCAACCTGTACCTCCTGCCCTGGATTTTATATAGGCAAAACCACACATAGGTTCAGGGATAGAATAAGTGCGCACCTTAGAGGAATTAAAAACAAAGATGTGCACAATGCCCTCTATCTTCACAGTGTTACATGCATCGAGTTTAAAAATTTTATTATTTTTTTTGTGGTGCCATACGTCTCAACCTGGAAACACCAAATATTTGGACAAGGCCCATGAAAAATAGGTACAAATCTGTACACTGATAAACATATAATTTGCATACATAATTATGTAACCCCACCCACTCCAATGGAATTGTGGGATACCAGCTTTCAAACGCAAACTGAAGAACAGACAACCAAAATATGGCACCAGAGTCCCCCTGAAGCCATTCCAATGTCCCATTACCTGGCTATTTCACCCCATTTACCATAAACACTAATGTGTGCATACTGCTTTATTTCTACAATGATTATTTGGATTTTATTTTACATTTTTACAGCACAATGCACAAACACTAATAGACATCTGCTGCTAAACAATGCAATACTGTCTCACAATGCAAATAGACTTAGCATTAAAACTTCTCTGCCCTTGAAACTCACATTCATTGAAACAGCATTGAAACCCACACCACAGCATTGAAACCCACACCACATCCAAAGAAACTGCATATGTCCAGTGGTGGATAAAGATTACCTTTGATCTGTTTTCAAGTCACTGGCCCCTTACACATAAAACAAGAAACATACATGTGTTCTTTTCTTTGATACACCTTCCTGACTTTATTAAATTATATTCCTTGTATAATACAGCACACTTGTTAGACAGAGCGCATTTTAAATTTATTGTTTGAACATTTTTCCAGTAGGCTGTACTATAGGCAATGAAACAAAATGCATGAACCAATGACAGAACTGCCCAATTTAGAACATTTCCATCATAAAAGTCTACTTCCACACCCACACTATAAATAGAATGACAGTAGTGTAAGCCATAGGCATCTTGCACAGCTTATCGCACTTATTTTCAATTTCAGTTTTTTTTTGGGGGGGGAGACAAAAAGCCAAAAAACAGGAACACATTTTAAACATTGCTCGTATAATTTTGGAAAGTTGCTAGAATAAAATGTGTTTCCATCGTGCATTTCACTGGCAAGTCTTGAACCCAGGATCCTGTGCACTACAGTCAGAATAACATACCACTATGCCAAATCAGCAGTTCCCTGAAAGATAGGAAGACTGAAACTTAAATGGCTATCATTTAGTGAATTCAGTTCTCACTTCTCACCATAGCTCTCAACCTCTTAGCACAAAACAACTGGACAAAGCCAATAATGGAGGAAACAAATTCAGTTCTCACTTCTCACCATAGCTCTCAATCTCTTAGCACAAAAAACCTGGACAAAGCCAATAATGGGGGGATAAAAATTCAGTTCTCACTTCTCACCATAGCTCTCAACTCTTAGTAGAAATAACCTGGACAAAGCTTACAGGTGGTGGTGGCTAGGGACTTTAGGCTCTTTTTACCTTGTACCCAAGGTAAGGATTGGAGCCTGAGTACCTCTAGCCATCAGGTGTATTAAAATGGGGGCATTTTCACACACGCAATCACAGTCTCATACACACTTATTAATGATCCCAATATATTATAGCTATTTTTCAATTATATAGATCACTTCCTTTTGATCAAAGTGCAAGCAGATGAACTCAGAAATGCAGTGTGAATTTTTATTGACATTTTATTTGACTTAAAAGCACTGAGGCAGTAGAGATCACGTAATATTGGAGTTAAAGGAATTTTCCCATTTCCCTAGCATTGTGTAATATTGGGGTTATATTTGTTAAAGATATATATATATATATATATATATATATATATATATATATATATATATTATGTACTTTAAAACTGCATTACAGCAATTCATTTAATTAGTTTTAGGTAAATTTGGGACTGATAGAACTGTTCTCAATGAAAGTTATGTCAGTCTCTTGTCCTATAACCATACTCACACACATATAGATATTTATAGATATTTGACACCTCCAGAGTAATTCAAAGTTCACAGATCAGTAGCCCATAAATTAAGGACACAATTTTAAAGAGATGGTTCATAAAACAGCCATCCAGTTTGATTACCCCATTTTTCTATAAAATTTATTTAAGTTCTGGAAACATTGAATGCCATTCTATATTTCCACAATGAAGGAAAGGCATTTTCACTTTAGTGAACTGTACCTCCAAAACTTGGCTATTATTTGTCTTCTGCTTTGGAAACAAAAATATGTAAGCAGAACTCTGGGTGGGTATTTTTTTTTTTACTTTTCCCCCTAGTTATTTCCAGTGTGTTTCCTTATACCTATATGTTAGATTAAAACGTTATCTTTACATGTAAGCAGAAAGCTGATAAAAGGAGAAAGTACACTCTCTTAGGCAAGCACATCAGTATTCAGACAATTATTTCAGTCTCAAAACACAGCTTTTGGATCAACTCAGAGCAAGGTTTCTACAGCTTTGTCATACTAAGCCTTTCTCTGACCCTGAAAAAGTCTCTGTACCTCCCCTACACCTGAAAAACGTAATTTGTGACCCTCTTTGAAGACAGAATATATTAACTTGTACAGAAGAAAACCTTTTCTCAAACACAAATCATACACATACTTGAAATGGTCAAGATATGGCTTAGTACATTATTACTATTCTGTCATGTTGCAGTTCATACATATATTCGCTATACATTTGTATTTAGGCTAGTCCTACATAAAATGAATACCAAATAGTTCATATTTCAATCAAACAACATATTTAAAATTGACTAGAACTTCCTTGGAACAAGTATGTACCCCCTCTTCCCTGAACATAATTCCTGTTTCAAAAGAACATAATTTCCTTACTGCAAGCCCAGTCTGTTCCCACATTTATAAATCCCCCATTCGGAATAATCAGTGAGTGATAATAATCCATTCAGTGACTGCTGCCATTCAGTAGTTCCAGCAGCCTCTGTTCCCTCGAGTTGAGCGCTGCCGTTCAATAATCCATTCAGTAGTTCCATCATCCTCCGCTCCCACTTGCAGAGCATTTGAGGCCAGCCGGAAATGCGTAAATGACGTGAGCTCCTTGAGCTCAATTCCGACAGGCCAGTAGCCCTGATGGAGCTAACATCATCGCGCACGTGATGACATCAGCTCAAAGCGAGAAAAATTAAAAAACAAAAGAAAAACATCAGAAATGAAGGGGTGCCACTTGGGAATCGTGGCACCCCTTCATTTGGACCACAAAACTCAGTAAAAACTGAGTAATTCAGTACAGTTGGAAGGTATGAGTGGTGCAGAAAGAAAATGCGGGAGATGAAAACTTGGAGGTTGAGGCAAGAGAGGTAAAATGGCAACTTAGACTAAATGCCACAGTAGCTCCAGGACTTAATGATGCTATTTCACTGATATCAATATTAAAACAAAGGGCTCTGGTTGTATAGAAAAAAGAAAATAAGTATTGCCTAGTTTGTTTATTTGCACATGTTGAATATGTACAGCAACAATTTAAAAAAAACATGTTTTATATATGAATTTCTTGTAAAAATATTTTGGTTTGTTATATGCAAATGAACATTTAAATGTATTGAATTGTCTTGTATGTCTTTAAATGAGATGAAGTATTTAATTGGATGCATATTTTGCACTGGGTTACTTAAGGAGAGTGCTAGGTGTATTGTAATTGACTGTGAAGAAGCCTGTTATATGTAAGGTGAAAGCGCTAAGTCTGTTGTGGTATTAAACAAGTTTTTTAACATTCGTTTGCATCTGATGGCTCGAATATTTATTTTCATTTTATTTTAGTTTGTGTGTCACTTGACACCTTTGTTTTTATATAACTGTGATCATACCATAGATAATTTGAGGGGACCCATGTAAGGGATGCAGCATTTAGGAACTGCCTCTATCCATTAGTGGCATGAAGGAAATCCTGGAGTACATTTTCTATTACCCATCTTTAGATCCAAGTTGCATTTGAATATGGATGGATGAGCTTTGCTTTATTTTTATGGATAGTCTGTTCCAGAATAGTCATAGCCTCTGTGATATATATCCATCTCTCCACAACATTCAGTTTAGATACCTGGACTGAGTATTTCTGATGCTATTTGACTTGCTGATGTTCAGTAGGTCCATCTTTATTAGGTCGGAGGATGTCTTGTATGCCAGACATGTCACCTCTAAGCACTCTGTAGGAAGCTGAGTATAGTAATAAATCTTTGAGGTGGTCCATGTAAGACCTATTGTTTAGGACTTGTATCCTTTTAGTAAGGTATTTCTGAAGGTATTCCAATTGTTGCATGGGGCTGGACAGATACATGCCAAAGTGGTCATTATACAAAATGATTGACCTAATGAGAGCTTTGTAAAAGGGGACAACAGCATCTCTAGATCTAGTCACAATCAATTTGTTTATAAGATGTGCAACACAGAAAGGCTTTCTTATGACTCTGGACACATGTTGGTTAAAAGTTAGGTCACTGTACACACAAGTTCCCAAATGCCAAACAATTGGGTCAGTTCTCAGAGGGCATTGTCATGATTTTGACACCAGTTATTATTTGGGACAAACCTTCCTGCATGATGCTTAAATCATTTAAGGATCCAATTACTGCTTCTAGTTTGCAGTCATCTCAAACTTAGCCAGCGAAAGCCCTTTGGTATTTCTTTTTACTTTTGAGATGTATATGCCAAACAGAAAAAGTCTCAGCACCGAACCCTGGGGGACTCCATTGGTGGCTGGTCTCTTCCCCTATTTTGACCTCCTGCATCCTGTGAGCAAGTTGGCAATCCAGCTGGTGATGCAAGTGTTTGCTCCTACATTATTCATCTTTTGTACTCCACCTGAGTAGGGAATTGTGTCAAAAGGCTTGGCCAGGTCAAGGTAATGTGGTGTGAACTGTTTTACCTTCATCCATTGCTTTGGTAACAAGAGTAAAGTTTAAAATTTGCCCATGATTTTGAGCCTTTCACACTTTCCTCTGGGCTGTTTTCAAACACATTTTTAGGGCCATGCATACATGTATGCATTCTTGGATTCACCTTCCTGACTGTATTAAATTATATTCCTTGTATAATACGGCACCAGTTGTTAGAATGTGTTTTAAATTTGTAGTTTTGAACAGTCTTCTAGTAAGCAATGAAAGAAAATGTATGAACTAATAATGACAAAACTACCTTTTCAGAAAATTTCAACCATAAAAGACCACTCAAACTTCTGTCATTACAATCCACCAATATCAGTAAATATGCAAAATGGGAGCCATAATCGACTCTCCAGCTGACACAAGCATTCTCCAGAAGGGTCTTACGGAGACAGATACCTGGTGTCAGAACCATGGCCTCAAATTAAATGCCAAAAAGTGCATAGTCATCCCCTTTGGGAAAAACAATGTGCCCACAAACTACCACATAGGTGGTAATCCACTAAGTACTGAAGATGTAATTAGGGATCTGGGGACCCAAGTAAATAATAACCTCTCCTTTGATAATCACATTGCCAAAGTGGTTAGAAAAACCTTCTATATAGCCCACCTAATCACGAAAGGGTACACATCTAGATCAAGAGAGGTCATTGTGCCCCTCTACTCATTGGTCATCAGGACCATAATTGAGTACAATGCCCCATTTCAGATGTACCTTACCCGACACCTGCAACAGCTAGAGGGATCCCAAAAGTACCTCACCAAGAGGATCGTGGGCCTCAAACAGATGCCCTATGCAGCTCAACTAAAGAAACTCCAGCTCTACTCAGTTGCTTACCGCCTACTCAGAGGCGATCTCTGCCTGATGTACAAGGCCATGTCTAACCCGGAATTAATGGACATGCTCCACCTCAAGAAATTCAAATCCCTTAGAGCTACACGCTCCAGGGATTTAAACCTCAGCACAACAATAGATAGGACATGCTGGAGGGATAGATTCATATCCCAGAGGCTTCCCTCACTCTGGAATAGAATTCCTATCCATGTTAGGCAGAGCTCCTCACTGACCCTCTTCAAAAGAAATCTTGATGAGTGGATGGGAAATCGTAAATTTACACCTGGGATCACTTCTATGACCCTGCTGGACAGAGGCTCAGGAATCTAATCTAAAAGGGAGGCGAAAGCCAACATTCTGGCTAGGCTTATAATTGCCCTAGGGCAGATAGCCTAGTACCTACCTATGAACCTATAATCTAAATAATTGCACATTAAAGGGATCTCTAACTAATGAAGAGGTTGCTGCTAGGAAACAACTTTATATTTTATTGTTTCATCTACAAATAAAGTGGCTGTTGCCCTTGAAGAATAAATTGCCTATGTTACATTAAAAAATGATAAGCTAGTAATATTGCAATAGGGAATGGATGGCAAACTGATAACAGGTTCATAGTTACTAGATAACTCCTACAAAAGAGGACATTCACAGGACTGCAGCATCCACTCCCTTTAAAGTGCAACACAGTACAGTATCAGCAGTCCATCTATATACTGTGGGAGTAGAACCCACAGCCTTCTGCATCAAAAGTAAGGCAACTACCTTTTGTGCTAATAATGCAAAGACACTTGGAATAAGCAGCACTAAAATTCTCTTCCCCTAAAGCTCTCAGCTCCTTGTGAAATTTTGTATTTATTTAACATTTGTTTACCAGGAAAGTCCAACTTGGAACAAAGCCAATTTTCAGCAGAGGCCCAGGGAGAAATGCTCCAGACATATGTCTTTGTAACATGGGAGAAAACCTACACAAACACAGGGAGGACATACTAACTCCACACAGAAAGCACCTCAGCTACGAATCAAACCAATAAACCTCTTGCTGTGAGGCAACAGCACTACCACTGCACCATCCACTTGACACAACTAAATCTCTCAATTTCACAGCAGAAGAAATCTGGAAAAAGCCAAATTTATGGGGGGGGGGGCAAAGGACCAAAACCGGGACACATTTTAAATATTGCTTGTATAATCTTAGAAAGTTGCTAAAATAGTGTTTTGTGTTACTATGTATTTCCAGAATAGATAGGAAGGCTGAAGCTTAAAGAGCTAACATTATTTAGTGAATTCTGTTCTCATTGGGTAATCTAACTGGTTGACAGCTATAGACCCAACTCCCTGAACCACACACACACACACACACACACACACACACACACACACACACACACACACACACACACACCTAAATAAATAAAGCAGTTTCAGCACACACACATAAATAAAGCAGTTTCAGCACACACATAAATAAAGCAGTTTCAGCACACACACACATAAATAAAGCAGTTTCAGCACACACATAAATAAAGCAGTTTCAGCACACACACATATAAATAAAGCAGTTTCAGAACACACACATAAATAAAGCAGATTCAGCACACATATAAATAAACACACAAAGCAGTTTTCATTATACACATAAATAAAGCAGTTTCAGCACACATATAAATAACAAAGAAGAAACAGACTGTGGTGCAAGCAAATGGTTCCACCAAACGATAAAAGCCAGTGTACTGAAAAATATAGTAGAACCAAACCACAGCCAGTATCCAGAAAACAGAAACTTTTAATGGTGAGCGTTTTTGTGACAGATTTTGCCACTTCATCAGACAACACATCTCTTTACTTTAGTATTTAAAATATATTCCAACCACTAACAACTCCTGTGTAATTAACAGTCAATTCCATTAACAAGGCAATTAAAAGTTAAAAACATGGATACAAATTGTCATCTTACTAAGTTCCTTGCCTGTAAAACTGGCTTTATGGAAGCCTTATCATTGAGTCCCTTCCCCGTTGTAGCTCTCATCCTGATTATCCATTCTAATTCAGCCACTTCTGTCCTATTGGTAACATCCCCTCTCCTTTCATTGTTTCTGTTTCTATAACCATAAATCTAAATGCGTGTTTACTATCATACTTGGTCACGTGTTTGGCCAAAGCATTATTATCTGCCCCCCTGTGTATATCATAAATGTGTTCTCTCATCCTTTGCTTTAACATACAGTTAGTTTTGCCTATATAATATGAAGAACATACTATACAGTGTGCCAAATAAACAAGATTGCTAGTGTTACAATTAGCAGATACTCTAAACTCTATTGTCTTCCCTGTATCAGGGTGAACAAATGTGCTACTGCTATCGATGTATTGACAAAAATTACAGTTATAACGGGGAAAAGTACCTCTTTTCCTATTATAGGTATTATCTACTAAGTCCCTGGGGTGACATAATAACCTTTTTACAGACTTTTTTGTTTTTATAGACAAAGGTGGGGTTATCTTCCATGATCTCTCTAATTCCATCTTCATAGCATGATATTGCCCAGTTCTTCCTATAAATTTCTTGCATGAGATTCATTACTTGAATACGTAATAGGTATTCTCCTTGACCTAGTGGCAGCTTTTTCTTGACCAAATGGTACCATTTCCCTCTGTTCTGAAAAATAAGGCTATATACGCTAACATTGTCATGGCTCAATGGGAGAAGCACCATCTACTAGGTTTTGAAACTCGAGGAAGCATAGCATTCTATCGCAGGTTTGTAGATGACCTCTTCCTTTTATGGGAGGGGGACACAGCAACTATACAACAGTTCACTCATAATATTAATAGGAGCACCAACTTCTTGAAATTCACCATGAATAAGGCTTATGATACAATAGACTTCCTAGATGTAAGGATTAATCAGGACCTGGGGGACAATTGTAACACACAGTTATATAGAAAAGGATGTTACAGAAATAGCTGTCTTCATAGGCATAGTATGCATCCAAGGCATATATTTAAAAATATCATAAAAGGACAGGGGCTGAGAACCTCTAGATTGACTACAAATGGGAGTAACCTTGATGGGGAGTTAACAAGCCTAAAGAATAAATTTTTGTACAGAGGATATAAGGAAGATGAAGTTAATGATGGGCTGTCTATGGTTTCAATGCTACAGGAGACTATAGGAAAGCCTTATTTTTCAGAACAGAGAGAAATGGTACCATTTGGTCAGGAACAAGCTGCCCCTAGGTCAGTGAGAATACCCATTACCTATTCAAGTAATGTGAATCTCATGCAAGAAATTTATAGGGAGAACTGGGCAACATTATGCTCTGAAGATGGAATTAGATTGTGGGAGATAACCCCACCTTTGCCTATAAAAACAAAAAAAAAATCTTTAAAAAGGTTATTATGTCACCCCAGGGACTTACTAGATAATACCTATAATAGGAAAAGAGGTACTTTTCCCCGTTATAACTGTAATTTTTGTCAATACATCGATAGCAGTAGCACATTTGTTCACCCTGATACAGGGAAGACAATAGAGTTTAGAGTATCTGCTAATTGTAACACTAGCAATCTTGTTTATTTGGCACACTGTATAGTATGTTCTTCATACTACATAGGCAAAACTAACCATATGTTAAAGCAAAGGATGAGAGAACACATTTATGATATACACAGGGGGGCAGATAATAATGCATTGGCTAAACATGTGGCCACGTATGATAGTAAACACGCATTTAGATTTATGGTTATAGAAACAGTTAGAAACAATGAAAGGAGAGGGGATGTTACCAATAGGACAGAAGTGGCTGAATTAGAATGGATAATCAGGATGAGAGCTACAACGGGGAAGGGGCTCAATGATAAGGCTTCCATAAAGCCAGTTTTACAGGCAATGAACTTAGTAAGATGACAATTGGTATCTATGGTTTAAAATTTGAATTATCTTGTCAAGGCTTTTAATTGATTGTTAACTATATAGAAGTTTTTATTGGTTGGAATATATTTTAAATACCAAAGTAAAGAGATGTTGTGTTGTCTGATGAAGCGGCAAAATCTGTCGCGAAAGCACTCACCATTAAAAGTTTCTTTTTTCTGGATACTGGCTGTGGTTTGGTTCTACTATATTTTTCAGTACACATATAAATAAACTGAGCCTAGCAGCAGTTTCAGCATATTAAACAAAGCCTAGTAGCAGTTTCAGCATAACATAGATAAACAGAGCCCAACACACACATAACGGAGCCTAGTAGCATTTTCAGCATAACATAGATAAATGGAGCTGTGTCAGCATAATATAAATAAACAGAGCCCAACACACACATAATGGAGCCTAGTAGCAGTTTCAGCATAACATAGATAAAGATAAACGAAGCCCAACACACACATAACGGAGCCTAGTAGCAGTTTCAGCATAACATAGATAAAGATAAACGAAGCCCAACACACAAATAACAGAGCCTAGTAGCAGTTTCAGCATAATATAAATAAATGGAGCTTAGTAGCAGTTTCAGCATAATATAAATAAATGGTGCCTAGTAGCAGTTTCAGCATAACATAAGCTTACTGTGGGTGACTCTGGCAGCAGCAATGATGTGATTCCCATGCATGTTTGTGTTTAAAATTCATGCAACACACACGAGTCCTTCGTTGGGTCCTAAAACAAGTCTTGCAGGTGTAAAATTAGGGGGTGGTCCATCCCCCTCGCTTTATGGTTCCAATGGCTATGTTTCTGGTAAGTGAGTAAGGACTGAAGTTGCTAAATAGTGACAGACATTTGAGTTTCACACTTTGTAGCCTTCAGAACATGTGCACTAATGCAAAACCTGTGACTCTAGCAACGTTTTAGGTTTATAATAACAATATTTAAATTCTATCCCTGCTTTTGAACATATATCCCCCCACCCACTATTTTCAGCTTTGTCCAGAATTCTTGTGCTAAGAGGTATGGTCTTACCTTGGCATTTAAAGTCAGTGTTGAAATTCATACCCAAGAAATCATCCCCCTCAGCATGATACAATAGCAGCATTGTAATAGGGCACACACACACACACACACACACACACACACACACACACGCACGCACGCACGCACGCACACACACACACACACACACACACACACACACACACACACACACACACACACAAAAACTAGCATTTATAGCTCTCAACTTCTTTGTTCAAGAATCAGAGACAAAGCTAAAAATAATGTGGAGGAGACAAAGGCTCAAAATCAGGGACAATTTTTAAAAGCTTTCTACATGGCACACCTCATTAGCAAGGGTATCTCATCCAGGGACAAGGTAGTCATAACATCCCTGTATTCTTCCCTTATAAGACTGATTATTGAATACAATGCCCCTTTTGGCATGTACCTCACAAAGCACATGCAGCAGCTGGAGAGACCACAGAGGTTCCTCACCGGAGAATCCAGGGCCTCAAACATCTACCCTACACAGATAGGCTAAAAGCTCTGTCCCTCTACTCAATCTCCTACAGACTACACAGAGGTGACCTCTGTCTGGCATATAAAGCAATCTCAGACCCTGCCCTGATGGGACTGCTGCATATCCGCAAGTCAAGCTCCACACGAGTAACTCACACTCGAGACCTGAGTCTGATCTGTGACATCAATAGGATTGGCGGGACAGATTTGTGTCCCAGAGACTCCCCCATTTGTGGAATAGCCTCCCTCTCCACGTAAAGCAGAGTACCTCATTAAACCTTTTTAAGTGCAACCTGGATAACTGGATGGGAAACAGAAAATACACCCCTGGGATTTCACCTATGTCCCTGCTGGACAGTGGCAAATGGTGCTGACTTGTTGGAACATGGGCTAAATTCTTGGCTAGGCTTGTAAGGGCCTCAGGGCCAATAGCCTAGTAACTTCCTATGATTCTATGAATATTACTGTAATTCATTTAAAAAGTTAATGGAATATGTTTTACATGAACATGCATTTTCTGAATAATAAGAAGCATGAAACGTTTAATGTCTCACGTTATTAACTGAGTGCAATCCTCAATGATTTACTGGAAAATCAGCAATTAAATGAGGAACGGGCTAAAATTATGAGGCAAATCCAGGGGCTTTCTAAGTCAGGTACAATTGAGAGGTTATTTTGCTACTGTAAAAATAACATTTGTTTTGGTGATCTGCTCTCTAGTGGTCAAACATAGCATTTTTTACAGTTCTGCCATTAGATCATTAGGTAAAGCAATATATTTTTCACATTTTTCTAGCTTAGTGGAGACTTAGCCTTCCTATATCTTATGGGCTTCATTTACCCACATTTAATTAATAATGCCGTGATAATATTTAAAATAAATGTGAGTATATTAGGTAATACTGCTATACTACTAGTATGCATGATGGATATACGTACTTACTAATTCACATAAGAAGATAAACTTATTCTATAAACTGATGCTTTATTTTACTAAAGAGGGGACATATTTTTAAGAGTGTATGTTTATTTGCAATCCTTTCTGTTTTGCTCACATCTACTGCCATCAGCTATGATATTTTAGTCCTAATTCAGAAAGGAAAACTGTTGTTTGAGGTGTAGAAACCTTTGTCTTTGTTTGTACTTATTTCTTCTCAGGAGTTTTGCCAACCAGCATGCGGTTGAAAACTTCCTCCATTTTCCTTTTATAATTCTCCATTATGGCGTATCCCAAAAAGATTTTATTTCTATAGTATCTGGGCTTTCTGGAAATCTGACCTTCAGAGCTGAAAGACTGCACATCAATATTTTAAACCAGTTTATTTTTTTTAAATATTTTATAAGGTGTAACCATGATTTGGTAATGTCTGCATTCTTCCCCAAACTTCCAGCTGTGGCTCTCTGTGAACATTCAACACTAATCACATTAGGATCACAAGTGAGAAGAGTGTTAAGCCAACAGCAAACTATAAAACAATCAAGGTTATCAGTACCTTCAGCAGTGTCAGAGAAAAAACAAACCTTTTTTTTCTTCTGTCCAAGTTTTGTTCTATGTGCACGTGCTTACATTTTGATGACCAGATTAGTCTAGCTAGGCTGACATTCTGTTGTCCAGAGAGATTCAAGGTGGCATTCATACTGCTTAATTCATTATTTGTTTATTGGGAAAGTCTGACTTGGAACAAAGCCAATTAAGAAACACTCCAGATGTATGTCTCTGTAATGTGGGAGGAAACCCACACAAAACTCAAAGAGGATATATAGACTCTACACAGAGGGCACCCCAGCCAAGAATCAAACCAGAAAACCTCTTGCTGTGAGGCAACAAAGCTACCACTGCAACATCTGTTAATGGTATTTTGCAGTGGCGGCTGGTGACTTCAAATCAAAGGGGGGCTGCAGGAGACAGCTGAATGGGTGGGGGTCAAGGGGAAGGGGTGTGGCCAACTAGAAAGGGGAGGAGCTATGCTCACAACCACAAAAACTAACTTTAATTAAATACGCTGCCCTGGGTGGCAAACCATCATTATGAGAGTCCAATCAAGACAAAAATAAGTGTAGAAGAATAAAAATATTTCAATGCATTGGCTGCATGACAGCTTACTTAATATCTAGATGGAAACAAAAGGTTGTGAGGCATGAAAAAATAAATTACTTTTTAAATACATTACTGGAATGCCAGTCAAAATCAAGTACAAGAAAAACCAGAAGCACTCAGCTCAAACCACTTCTCCTTGCACTGCAGTTCTAATTATAATTTATATTCAGCTTTATTAAAGTACCAAGTAACATGCTGAAAGTAGAAATCTCTGTGATGCCCCCACTTGTAAAAATGTTTCTTATCCAAAAAAGACCTGCTGCCTGACAACTATCTACTTGTTTCATGGGGAAAACATGAAAGTAAAAAATGAAAAGCAAACAAGAAACAAGCTCAAGATACATTGCTTAAAGGATTACTGTACAGGTTATGGACCACACATAATAGATTGTCATTCTGTTTAGTTTACGGGTAAAGTCTGTAGAGATGACTGGAAGTCTCCAACAAGTGTAATGAGCTTTTTAAAATAATGGAATCCTGTCCTTTAATACCCAAGGCTTATACATTATCTAGTCAAGTATTCTCTGCATGGCAACAACAGAAAGGCTTTCAATGTTGGCAATTCTTTAACAGTATGCTTATTAAATCTTACTTGTATCTTACAATCTCAGACAAGCTTACCTTATGGTCATTAAAGCATTGCTACTTAAACACAGAGCAACAGGCACTTTGAGTAATAAGCATAAATCAACAGTACAAAAATATGACAGAAACCAGACCGTTCTGTAAAAATCAAGGACAGATGAAAAGCCACTGTAGTACTTGTGTCTACCTTGGATGGGTGGGATTCTCTGCACATTTACACTGCATAACTACTCCTTGCCTTGCTTCGACACATCCAGAGTCACTACATGGGGGAGTGGGGTGTAACAAGTTTGTCACAGTTTGAAATGTCTCTGGCTGACTTGTGATGGCCCTGACACATTTGTCATACCTCTCAACCTCAGAGCAAGAAATCTGGACAAAGCCATACAAAGAAATGGGACAAAGGCCCAAAAATAAGGAAAAATTTTAAAATATTGCTCTTATAAACTTAGAAAGCTAATAGAGGTCTTGCATTAGTATGAATTTTCTGAATGGTATGAAATCTGAAACTCAAATGTCTGTCATTATTTTCTAACTTCAGTCTTTAATTATTTGTCACTAATTTGCCAAAAAAACACAATTTTATGAAAAACGGACCAAAAATGTGATGTAAAAATATAAAATAGCAACACAATACAGCTGGGAACCTGTCAAATAAGGGACACTTTAATATTAGTACTGCTAACTTGAGCAGCTGACAAAATAAAATAATCTACATGCATTTCTGAAATAAAAGTAATCTGATTATTACAGTTATTTCTTAATTATAAACCCTCCATGTTTTCTTCCAAAATTGCTATTTTGCGGAGGGATCATTAGGGAAGAGTAACATTTTGAGCCAAAATCAGGGACAGTTCAGAGGTTTGGCTATGCCTAATTCTATAAAGCAATTTATTTGCATGTACCTCTCAACCTGTTAATGCAATAAATCTGGACAAGGCCAAATATATTGGGGGAACATATAAACAGTACTAAAAATTGCTCTTCTATAAACTGGGACAGTTGATAGAACAGGTCTTACTTTAGCATGCATTTTTCTGAAGGTTATGAAGTCTGAAACTAGTGTGTCATTATTTAGTGACTTAATTCCTAAATGATTTTCCAGAAAACCACAAATTTTATGAGGAACAAACCAAAAATAAGAAGCAAAAAATCTATTCATTCTTTGAAAATCTGGACAGTTGGGAGGTATAGTTCAGCTGGGGCTGTCTAAGTTTGCTGCCCTTCCCCCTCACACAACCATGGTCGAATGGAGCCTCCCTGCAGCCATTCCAATGATCCATTACTTTGCTATTTCACTCCATTTACCATAAACACTAATGTGCATACTGATTTACTTCTATGATGATTTGAACTTCATTTGAAAGTTTTATTTTGCATTGTACAGCACAAACACTAAGACATCTGCTAAACAAACTTGGCATTAAAACTTCTCTGCCCTTGAAACTCACATTCATTGAAACAACATTAAAACCCACATTCAAAGAAAATACATTTTACCCGTGGCAGATAAAAAATAATTCTGGGCTGTTTTCAAATCATAGGCCCCTTGCATATGAAACATACATGTGCTCTTTGATACACCTTCCTATTGCTTTGAACATCTTTCCAGTAAACAATGAAACAAAACTGTCCAATTCAGAATATTTCCATCATAAAAGTCTACTCAAACTTCTACAGTCCACTATTATCAGTAAATATGCACAATTCTACAGTCCACCATTATCAGTAAATATGCACAATCTCTGAAGTAGTAAAAAAGTCATCTAAATAATTCCACGTTAAATAAATCTGTAATGAAGAGGTTGCTGCTAGCAATCACCTTTATATTTCATGGTTTCATCGAAAAATAAAGTGTCTGATGCCCCTGAGGAATAAATTGCCTAAATTACATTAAAAATAAGCTAGTAATATTGCAATAGGAAATGGATGGCAAACTGATAACAGGCTCATAGTTAGTATCTTAATTTTCAGTATGGCAGCATTCACCCCTTATGGGAGTAGAACCAACAACCTTCTGCATCAAGAGCAAGTACACAACCTGTTGTGCTATTAGCAATGTGAGCTGACTTAGCATAATCAGCACTAAACTTCTCTTCCCTGCAGCTCTCAGCTCCTTGTAAAATCTACTCAATACTCAACTGCATCTCAACTTCACAGCACAAGAAGTCTGGAAAAGCCAAATTTATTGGGGTGGGTCAAAGGGCAAAACCAGGGACACATTAAACATTGCTTGTATAATCTTGGAAAGTTGCTAGAATAAAATGCTGTGTTACCACCATACATTTTACTGCCAAGGTCCCTGTGCAAAAGAGTCAGAACAACATACCACTATGCCAAATCACCTGCTTTGTGAAAGAAAAATGCTGTGTTACCACCGTACATTTTACTGCCAAGGTCCCTGTGCAAAACAGTCAAGAGCAACATACCACTACGCCAAATCAGCTGCTTTGTGAAAGAGAGGAAGACTGAAACTTAAATGGCTATCATTTAATGAATTCAGTTCTCACCATAGCTGTCAACCTCTTAGCAGAAAACACCTGGACAAACCCAGTAATGAGGGAATACAGCCCTCAAACATATTCAGTGAATTCAGTTCTTGCCATAGCTGTCAACCTTAGCACAAAAAAACCTGGACAAAGCCACTAACAGGGTATTACAGTCCCAAAAATAAGGACAAATTTCAAATAGCCATCTTATAAACTTAAAAAATTGCTATAATAAAAGGTTGTGCTACTATATATTTATTGCTAGAATAAAAAGTTGTTTTACTATGTATTTTCTGAAGAATATGAAGTCTGAAATTCAAATGCCTGTCAATTTTACTTCTGACGGAACAAAAACAATTTTCAGCAGAGGCCCAGGGAGAAATACTGTAGACACATGTCTTTGTAAAATGGCAGGACACCAGAGCAAATCCACCTAACGCTAATTCCACCTAAAACGCAGCCTTTTAGCACTTCTGTGGATCCCTAGTGATATCTGCATTGCTTACTGTACTTATTTCCTTGTTTCACTTGAAAGAAAGTTACTGTTTGTCATTTTTGCATTTAAGTTACCTGTAGCACATTGCATTTAAGTTACCTGGCACTTGCTCACTAAAGCAATTATATAAGTCAGCTCTAAAAAATTAAAAGCACTACACCCTCACAAACTCCCCTTGAGTACCTTGTTCCCCATTGGCCCTTTTTTCAATTATAAAGGAATTCCCAATACTATTCTAGCATGTTCAAAGGTCAGTTGTCAATCTCCTCTCTGGTCCAGCTGGTGAATCTGGGAATCTTGAGGCAATGTTACAACTGCCTCATGTACACAGACAACCCTCTCCTCCTCCCAACAAATTCCAACACATGTGAGAGATGCAACCATATAGCCAAACTGGAGGCTAAGCTCTCTCAACTCAGTACTGGCGTAACCAGTCAGGAGGAGAAGGAAACCACACTCACTACAATTCCAGTCTCACATAGACCTACCACGACAACAAACCAAACACATAAACACACAAAAACATACTCGGAGGCTCTAAATAAAAATCTGCCTAAGCAGCAGAGACCTCCAAAGCAGACACCCAAGCAACGCTACCTCAAAACAAAACAAGTGCAACACATAGCTCACAAAGCCAGTGTGCCGAACAGTCACAGCCCTTAAGGCTAAACAACACACCTGATACACTTGTAATAGGTGACTCTATCGTCAGGCACACTGACGTCCCGCTCACCAGGCTGAACAAGGAGAAGGTCACGGTGAGCTGCCTGTCGGGTGCTAGGATCCGCCACATAACACAAGCACTCAGGTCACTCCAAGGCAAGTACAAATATGACTCAGTCATTGTCCATGCTGGTGTGAATGACCTGAGACCTACCTCCCTGGACTACATGAAAAGAGACATAGAGGAGCTCTCTGAGCATGTAGCCCAGGCCGGTATGACCCTGACCTTGAGTAGCATCTTACCCTCACCAAGAATGATGCCACAATATGAAGACAAGATGATCAATTTTAACAATTGGCTTAAGTGTTGGTGTCATTCAAAGGGGATCCAATGCCTGTCAGCCTGGGATGACATGCTCGACAAGCCACGATGCTTCGCTAGGGACAGCTTGCACCTGTCACCCCTGGGCTTTTGGATATTGGCAAAGGCTCTTGCTACCCCAATAGTGCCTTTTTTAGGCAAGGCTCAAAAGACAAACCCACCTCCATAGGTATCACAAGGATAAGAAACTAAGAGTAATGCTACTCAACGCCAGAAGTCTAAACCTCAAGATGCACACACTCGAAACTCTCCTTAGCATGGAGAACATCGATATCTGTGCAGTAACAGAAACCTGGTTCAAGGCTCCCGAGAGCACCCCAGCACTACCAGGTTATACCTCATACCATGCTTTTCGGCCCCAAAACTTGGACCGAACCACAAAAGGAGGGGGAGTATCAATATTCGTCAAAGATACCCACACCTCCAGGTTGGTGGCACAGCACGAAGCATCAGAGACTATCCATGAGCAACTAACTGTGGGTAAAACTGCCTTCCAGTTTATAGCCTGCTACAGACCACCCTCCCAAACACAGGAACCCCACTTGGCCTTCCTGAGAATACTGGAAAATATGAAGGTCTCTCCAAACACCATTATATTGGGCGACTTCAACTACCCAAACATAGACTGGGAGCATTACTCTAGCTCCAACACCCTAGCCCAAAGGTTCCTAGAATTTATAAACTCAAATGCTATGGAACAACTTGTTACCACTCCCACAAGAGGGGAAAACATACTAGACCTGATCATCACCAACATGGGGACACTATGCTCCAAACCAGAAGTGTATCCCTCACTGGTAAGATCAGACCATAAACTAATCTCACTGGATATTCACATCCCGACCCCACCCCCTGCCCAGAAAACCACAGTGAAAAACTTCTCTAAAGCAAATTTCACACGCCTCAAAACCGAGGCGAAATCCTTCAAAGCCCCCGGGCTTGTGGAAAATACGTCCCAGACCGCAGAATCCTTTATAAACGCATTCTATGAACACCTTCAGGAATGCATGGATCATGCAATCCCAAATAAAACCAAGACCCAATCCTCCAAAGGCAGACGTCCTGTCTGGTGGACCCCAGCCATAAACAAACTATACAATAGAAGGAGGAAGCTACTACATGATAGAGCAAAATCCCAAAAAGGGAAGGCATCTCTGATCAGTATTAGCAAAAAACTACGGGCACTCATAAAATCGTCTAAGGCCAGCTTCGAGAGAAAAATTGCACAGGACACTAAGGATAATCACAAGGCTTTCTTTAGTTATGTTAGGAACCTGGGTGGGAATTCCCAGATATGCTCAGAATTAGTCCAAAATGACAAAAAATACACCGAGCCCACAGACATTGCCAACATCCTAGCTGACAGGTTCAGTGCAAACTTCTCTCCTCTCCCACCAAAAGGGCAAATATCTATCCCAACAGAGTGCTGCCCCTGACATCTCAGATGCTCAGGTAAGAGCCGCCCTCTCCAAAGCAAAAACACAGCATCAATGGGACCAGATGGTGTCCCGGCTGCGTCCTACATGAACTCCAAGAAGAGCTAAACCCAAACATAAAACTACTGTTCAATCTTAGCCTTACTACAGGATATGTACCCAAAGAGTGGCATACAGCAACAGTGGTCCCTCTCCACAAAGGTGGTGCCTCAACGGATCCTGGAAACTATCGCCCCATAAGCCTGACTAGCTTGGTCTGCAAAGCTATGGAAAGGATCATCATGGACCTCATAAATAAAGATATTGGGGACCTACAGACACTGGATCCTACCCAGTTTGGCTTTGTTAAGGGTAGATCCTGCCTCTTAAACCTGGTCGATTTCTTTGAAACAGTCACCAAGGCCATTGACGAGGGGAAGGTGGTCCACACAGCCTACCTGGACCTCGCAAAAGCCTTCGATACAATACCCCACTCGGGCATTATAGATAAGCTCACCAGCTTAAATATAAACCCCTATGTCACTAGATGGGTTGCAAACTGGCTCAAGGACAGAACCCACATGGTTAGAATTGCTGGAGCCATGTCAGACTCCAAACCAGTTACAAGTGGCGTCCCACAAGGCTCAGTCCTGGGACCTCTCTTGTTCGGTATATATTTCTCGGCGGTACAGGCCAACACGGAAGGACTGTAGCTGACCAAGTTCGCAGATGACTGCAAACTGGGCGCCATAATCAACTCTCCAGCCGACACAAGCATCCTCCAAAAGGGCCTCATAGAAACAGACAACTGGTGCCAGAGCCATGGCCTCAAGCTAAACGCCAAAAAGTGTATAGTCATCCCCTTTGGCAAAAACAAAGTGCCCACAAATTACCACTTAGGTGGTAATCCATTAAGTACAGAAGTCATTAGGGACCTGGGGACCCAAGTTGATAGCAATCTCTCATTTGACAACCACGTGGCCAAAGTGGTTAGAAAAACATTTTATATAGCCCACCTAATCATGAAGGGATTCAAATCTAGATCAGGGGAGGTCATCGTACCTCTTTACTCATCCCTCATCAGGCCCATAATTGAGTACAATGCCCCTTTTGGGATGTACCTTACCAGACACCTGCAGCAACTGGAAAGACCCCAAAAGTACCTCACCAAGAGGATCAAAGGGATCAAACAGATGCCATATGCTGCCCGGTTAAAGAAACTCCAGCTCTACTCAGTGGCATACTGCCTGCTCAGAGGTGATCTGTGCCTGACGTATAAAGCCATGTCCAACCCGGAATTAATGGACATGCTGCACCTCAGAAAATCCAAATCCCATCGAGCTACGCACTCGAGAGACTTGAACCTCAGCACTAAAATAATAGGACATGCTGGAGGAACAGATTCATAACCCAGAGGCTCCCTTCACTCTGGAATAAAATCCCAGTCCAGGTTAGGCAGAGTCCCACATTGACTCTCTTCAAGAGGAATCTTGATGAGTGGATGGGAGATCATAGGTTTACCCCGGCTATCACTTCTGTGTCACTGTTAGACAGAGGCACGGTATACTAACCTCAAAAAAAGGCATAGCAAAATTAATTTAAAATGGGTGGCGAAAGCCAAACACACTCTGGCTAGGCTTATAAATGCCCTAGGGCAGATAGCCTAGTATGAACCTATGAACAAACACAGAGATAAGATGCAGACTCCACACAGAAGGCACCCCAGCCAAGAATCAAACCAGAAAACCTATAGCTGTGAAGCAACAATACTGCCACTGCACCATCAAATATGTAAGGAAGTAAACATTCAGAAACCTGAAGTCTGAAATTCAAATGCCTGTCAATTTTAACATTTGTTAATCAGGACAGTCTGACTTGGAACAAAAAAAACAATTCTCAGCAGAGGCCCAGGAAGAAATAATGCAGACATGTCTTTGTAACATGGGAGGACACAAAAGCAAACCCACACAAACACAGGGAGAAGATACAGACCCCCCACCACCACAAAGAAGGCACCCCAGCCAAGAAGCAAACCTAAGAACCTGCAGCTGTGAGGCAACAATGCTACCACTGCACCATCAAATATCAAGCATTGCAACATTTACAAACCACAGATATTATGAGGAACAGATCAGATCAAATATGAGGCAAAAATCTGCAATTAATAGTGGTGGGTAGGGAATTCAGGTCTTTAACACCTGCATACAAGGTACAGGGTTCAAGCCTGAGGTATTCCCTACCACACCACCATGAACCTAACCACCAGTATATTGCACCTGGGGCATTTCCACACACACACACACACACACACACACACACACACACACACACACACACACACACACACACACACACACACACACACACACACACACACACACACACACACACACACACACACACGCACACACACACGGTCCTGTAGTAAATCCCTGTCCCCGACGAGACTGCAGCTGACGCAAATCCAACCCTGCCCATCGCAAGATCTTCCCCTGCAGCAAACTCCAATCCAGACCCGAGATCCTTCTCCTGACATCCGACCCCGACGCGTTTCCCCAGCGAATTCCTATGCAGTTTAAAACTGCATAGACTTGTGGGAGCGCTACTGTCCACGTTTCTCAATCAGGACTGCTGCTGAGACAATCTGCGCATGCTCCAGACTGTCTCAGCAGCAGTCTGGACTAGTGCGCATGTGCGAAGTCCACAACATTTTAAAATATTTTTTTCTTTTTATTTTTTTAGTTTGAAGTTGAGGGGGCTGCAGTCTGGCAGTCCAATAGCACAGGCCGCCCCTGGTATTTTGACAATAATACCATGGAATTTCCCCAGGTCTTTCTGTTTCTTTGGGAG
Source organism: Protopterus annectens (assembly GCF_019279795.1). Lineage (NCBI taxonomy): Eukaryota > Metazoa > Chordata > Ceratodontiformes > Protopteridae > Protopterus > Protopterus annectens. The sequence goes on along the minus strand of NC_056744.1, from coordinate 370,463,118 downwards.
AAATAGTGTTAAGAATATTGTAAGAAGAATAGGAATTTTGGAGTGGTGTAATACATGTGATATAGATGTAATTATATTAAAAACACAAGATGTTTAGCAAATGAAGAAATATTAGAAACAGAGAAACTATGGGGGTGTAATCTGGAATTTGGGTAATGAGAGATGTTCTGGAATAGGTGTATTCTGTACAAATACAGTGGATATAAAAAGTGTACACACCCCTGTTAAAATGCCAGGTTTTTGTGCTATACAAAAATGACACCAAAATAAATCATTTCAAAACTTTTCCCACCTTTAATGTGACCTATAACCTGTACAATTCAGTTGAAAAACAAACAAATCTGTTAGGGGAAAATATGAAAAAATAAAAAATGTACAATAAGCTGGTTGCATAAGTGTGCACAACCTTAAGCTAATACTTTGTTGAAGCACCTGTTGATTTAGTTACAGCATTCAGTCTACTTGGGTACACACATGTCATCAATTAAAGACACTCAAGATGGCTAGAGATAAAGAAAAACAATGATTATATAAAAATAAAGGAATAAAAAGGATAAATGAGAAAACATGGAATGAAGGAAAGAGATTAGCAAAATAGTTATGAAAAGAGCACATTACTATCAGAACTTTTTATAAAAATTGGTCTGAATGGTGGATGATATTTAAGGAAAAATATAAAAAATGTTTGTACAGTGGTAGTATGATGCGAGAAAGGTAGAAAGAAAAATATAAAAACAAGAATGATACATTGGAAGATTTTGTACAATGATAGAGAGTATTTTGACAAAGAAAGAATTATATGAAAGAAATCAAGAAAAAATACAAGAATTTTTACAAAAGCAAAAATATTTTTACAAAGAAAAAGGGAAATATCAAGTTACTTAATCAGATTAGTAAAGGAAGATGGTGGTGTAATGAAATAAAGAATGTAAAAGGAGAAAGACGTCAGGAAAAAGATCATGAATAGTGTAGTACAGTACGTTCAAGAAATGTTTAAACAAAAAGCAGGTACTAAAAACCGTGGAAAGTAGAAAAGGAGTGAACAGAAAAATAGAACAAGAAGTTGGAATGAAAATTGCTTTAAATGAGCTAGATAAAGTATCAGAACAAGTAAATATAGATTCAGCTGCAGGACCAGATGGAATAGGGTAGGAAATGTATAAAAAATCTAAGGAACTGGCAAATAAATATTTTTTAAACATTTTCAATGAAGGGTTAAATGAAGGTTTTATGTGTAAAAAATTATGTAGTGGAATATTTAAATCCATATGGAAGAAGAAAGCTAAAAGACAATTAAAAAACTGGAGGCCAATAATACTGAATAATAACGATTATAAGATCTTTATGAAAATAATACAAAAGAGATTTGAAACTAAATGGAAAATATTATGGAAGACAGTATATATAATATAAACTGAAAGGGTTGTTAAGAATTAATAATGGTAGTTAGGGAAACTGTGGATGATATTATGAACAGAAAAGAAGAAGCGAAAATCATGACAGGAGACCTTAATAAGGCATTTGATACAACTGAACATGAACTCTTATGAGTAATAATGAAAGAATATACTATAAGTGAGAAACATAGGACATTATGTATGCCAGCGTATGGTAATAATAAAGTAAAAATACTTGTAATTGGCTGGTTAAGCCAAGAGGTGCATATGAAGAGTGGTGTAACACAGGAATGCCCAGTGAGCTGTATACTCTTTGCATTAGTTATGAAAGTGATAGTATGTGAAATAAATTGCAAAATGAAGGCGATGGGGTATATAACATCTAAAGGGTAAAGAATTCCAGTTCTTTTAACATATGGAGATGGTGTAAACCTTGGCTCTAGATGATTGTCAGTCTTGAGGTGACACCCCGACCCCATGTGCAAAAATGGGAACATGAGGTTACGGATAGATGGATTACAGTAATTGCAAAAAATAAAATTTGGGTAAAAGAAGTAATAATTTGCAGAAATTAGTGTCTGGAGGTGATAGGGATGTAAATATATTGTAAATAAGAGTTATTTTTGTATATGAATAAAGGATCCCCTACTCTTTTCAAAAAGGGCTGTTGGATCTTTTATATCCACTTTAGCTATCATCAACTCAAGCAGATATGACCTGTTTAACATCTTATCTGAAAGACAACACACTCAGGAGTGCAGCACCCACTTATGCTGCACTGTAATGTTAGCAATTGATCTACCTGGTGTGGGTATAGAACCCACAACCTTTTAAAGGCAATTATGCTACCTGTTACACTACTGGCACTGTTTTTATCTGTCTTCTTCTCTTCCTATGAAAAAAATGCATATAATTAAATCTGATTCTGACCTTATGCATTGCACCCAATACTGACTGGGTGTTGCATAAAATACTTGTTTGTTTTATAATTATCTGCTTTATTTATCCTCGCCACAGTGGTGCAGCGGTAGCGTTGTCGCCTCACAGCAAGAGTTCTCCCGTTCGATTCTTGGCTGGAGTGCCTTCTGTGTGGAGTCTGCATGTCCTCCCCGCATTCGAAAGACATGCATGAATGGGCATGACTTCGTTGAAGGTTGGGTGTTGGGCTGGCACCATGGCACTGTAAAAATCTACTGCCAATCATTAGCGGACCGGAGTTCCACTGTGGCGACCCCTAACTGGGAAAAGCCGAAAGAAGAAGAAGAATAACAACTTTGTATGCAATGCTTCTGATTGTTACCTGAGGATTATGTATATTGCATAGCATTATTGTAAATAGTGTGGAACTCTGTGTACAATGCTGTCAAATGTTACTTGAGTATTCTGTATGTTTTATATGTACAACTGTTGTTATTTCTTGAGGAACTTTTCTTCCCAGGTTTCTGCTGAAAAGGGGCTTGTTGCCCAAATGGACTTTCCTGGTAAACAAATGGAAATAAAACAATAAATAAATGAATGAATGACTAACCGACAAAAAAAATCCAGTCTCATTGCATGGATTTATACTAGGCCATCAGGGTGTTAGTGCTAGTAAGGAGGTAGCTAAGGGTTATGTGCTTGTTGGGGGGGGGGGTGTATGTTAGTTAAGGAATGATTTACTTACTGTCAACCTCTGTCCATCAAAGAAATGGGGCAAGACCAGGGGTGAATTTGCGATTTTCCATCCAGTGATCAAGGTTTCATATAAAGAGGTTCAAGGCTGAACTCTGTTTCACATGAATGGGGAGCGTATTCCATAGTCCGGGGATCCTTTAAGAAATATTATCAGTCTCTCCAGCCTGTTCTGTTTATGTCACAGGTGAAGTTCAGGTTCCTTGGACCTAGTGCTTCTGATGCTCTTTGTTTGGTAGATGTATAAGAGATCAATCATAGCTGGATCTGAGAATGCCTTATATGTCAATGAATAGGTCATCTCTCACTAACCTGTAAGAGGGTGGATACAGAGATATGGAGTTAAGGCGATCTGTGTAGGACAGGATATTCATACCCTGGATTCTCCTGGTGAGGAACCTTTGTGGGTGTTCTGACTGTTGCTCTGGTCAGCTACTTGCCATAAGGGCCATTGTATGCAATGAGGAGTCTGTTAAGGGTTGAGTAAACTAGTACTATAGCTTCCTTGGACCTGGATGCCATACCCTTGCTTATGAGGTGAGTGACATAGAATTACTTTCATTTTACCTTGGCTATGTGTTAGTTGAAAGCCAGATTATTGTCTACATATGTTCCCAGATCCCTAATTACTGGGGCAACACCTAAGGGAGTTTTATCAATGGAGTAATTAGCTTGGGTGAAGGATTTCCCAAAAGGCACTATAATGCATTTCTTCACACTGCATTTTAACCCATGGCTTTGGCACCAGTCATTTGTTGTGTCAGACCCTCTTGTATGATGCTGGTGTCATGGGGGAATCTATGATAGCTCCCACTTTACAGTCATCTGTGAACCTGGTGAGCTAGAGGCATATGAAATTAGCCTTGACTTCCAAGAAGTATATGCCAAACAGGAGCAGGCCCAACATGGAGCTTTAGGGTATTCCACTGGTGACCAGTCTCCTAATGGAGGTGGTGTCATTGATCCTGACTTCTTGGGTCCTATCTATGATCCAGCCTGCAATCCAATAAGTTACATAGGGATTTATTCCTAGTTCTGAGAGTTTGTCAATATTACTTGAAGGGGTAATGTATCAAACTCCTTGGGTATGTCAAATTAGGCAGTATGCACCATTTTCTCCTCATCCATAGCCTCAGTGACCTCTCAAATAAGTCTACCAGGCTGAATAGGTAAGACCTTCCCTTAACAAAGCCCAAGTGAGATGTATCCAGGGTCTATAGGCTTCCAATGTCTTTGTTCATTTTCATAATTCATCCCATGGCTTTGCATATCAGACTTGTCAGATTGATAGCTCTGTAGTTCCCGGGATCAGTTGATGGTCCATCCTTATGAAAAGGGATCACCATTATGGCCTTCCATTCACCTGGCACATAACCTGTTTTGAGTCTGTAGTTGAAGAGTGCTTCAAGTGATCCTGCTAGGTCATGCTTTAGGCTACTTAGGAGGCAACTGGGAACATTGTCAGGTTACACTGAAGTAGTGTTTCTGGTGTTAGCGAGGGCCTCCATGACCTACTCCCTCTTGATAGTTTGGGGGATATGCTAGAAGGGGTTTCACAGGGGGTAGTTGGGGGAGTGGGGGGATGAAGTTAGAGCTAAATTTACTGGCCAGAAGGTTCACTATGTCATCCTGGTCAGTGAAGGTTGAGCCATTTGCAACTAGTTTTGCACACTGCTAAGTGTTACCTTTAATGTTTCTGATGTAACTGATGAAGGCCTTGTAATTGTCAATATCATGTGACACTATACTGACCTTGTAATTGGCTTTATTGTACTTTATTAGACCTCATAGTTTCTTGTTTAGTTGAATCAGACAGCTCTTGTCTCTCGGAGAACTGCTCTTTTTGATTTTGGCCATTACTTTTTTGTTTTGTTATATACTCTGTTAAGGTAAGGATTCCACCATTGGAGTTTGTTTTTGGTGTTAGAGTTGGGTTTACTTTTGGTAGGTACGGCAGCCTCAATGCAGCCATTTACATTTGTACAGGATTATCGTGAATAATTCTACATTGATTTCTGTGTTCTCTGGATGTGGGGGAGCCATGAAGTTTGATAAATTATCACTTAATAAGATGCACTTTGCTTCAGAATAGCTTCTAACTGTTATGGGTTGAACTGATTTTTATTTTGTGGGAAACAGCTTTGTGGTCCGACCTCACCAATAAGGATGTGACACAGGAGAGAATGCAATGCTCTCCCATGTTGGTGTGTACTAGGTTCAGTACGTTTGATCCTCTAGTTGGAGTGTGCAATATCTGACCCGGGATGTTTGTGTTGATAAAGTCCAGGAAACATTGTGCTGGTGAGTTAGAGGCAGTGTACATTTCCAAGTCTACAAAGGGGAACTTAAAGTCTCCTATAAAGAGGGAATTTGTTTGGATGGTGAGTGCCTCTAGTAGGTCTAGGTAATAGTTATGAGCTTCATAGATCATAGAGAGTGACCTGTAGCTGACATGGACATGGTAAATAACCAGGGGCGGCTCGTGCTATGCAGCCCCCCAGCTGCAAAAATGAAAGATAAACATAAATAAAATAAAAACCAAGTCCCAGACTGTTGTGCATGTGCACATGCGGCATTTTCCATTATCCGGACTGCTGGTGAACCAGTCTGGATCATGCTCACAGAATCTAGACTGTCTCACCAGCAGTCCGGATTAGAAAGACAACATTGAATTTGCAAACTTCCCAGAAGTCTATGCAGTTACAACTGCATAGACAGGAAGGGGATTAGACTGCAATATCTGCAGGTTGGTGCTCTCGCAGGAAGGAACATCATGGAATGAAGGACTTGCTTGCTGGAGGATGGATTGCACAGCTCGTTGTCACGGGATTTTAACTGGACTTCCTATATGGATGGACTGTCGCGGGCTTTTAGCTGCTGCAAGGACTTTCTATATGGATGATGGATTAACAGGTGTGTGTGACTTTCTATATGGAGGAGCTCAACTGCAATGGATGGATTAACAGGTGTGCATGTGGTGTGTAAAATGCCCCAGTTGCTATATGGTGGTGGGTAGAGAATAAGTCTTGAAGCCTGTACCTTGGGCCCAGGTGGCAAGAGCCTGAATTCCCTACCCACCACTATTTGTAAAACGTGCAGATTTTTGCCTCATATCTGTTCTGTTCCTCATAAAATCTATGGTTTCTGTATTTTTGTTTCATGACATAGTCAGTGAGCCTGAATTCCCTACCCATCACTATTTGTAAAACGTGCAGATTTTTGCCTCATATTTGTTCTGTTCCTCATAAAATCTATGGTTTCTGTATTTTTGTTTCATGACAGTCAGTGGTGCACTGGTAGCATTGTTACCTGAAAACTACAGGCTGTCTGGTTTGATTCTTGTCTTGGGTGCCTTCTGTGTGGAGTCTGCATATCTTCCCTGTGTTTGTGTGGGTTTGCTCTGATGTCTTCCTATCTTACAAAGACATGTGTCTGGAGTGTTTCTCCCTGGGCCTCTGCTGAAAATTGGCTTTTGTTCCAAGTCAGACTTTCCTGGTTAACAAATGTTAAATAAAAATGACAAGTATTTGAATTTCAGACTTCATGTTCTTCAGAAAGTACATGGTAACACGAAACCTTTTATTCTAGCAATTTTTAAAGTTTATAAGATGGATTTTTGAAATTTGTCCCTGTTTTTGGGATTGTTGTTGATCTTTCGGCTTTTTCCCAGTAAGAGGTCACCACAGCAGAACTACAGTCCACTAATGATTGGCAGTAGATTTTTATGAAATGCTGAGGTGCCAGCTTGACGCCCAACCTTCAACGAAGGCATGCCCATTTACGCACGCATGTCTTTCAAACACTACCCAACCGCGGGGAGGTCATGCAGACTCCACACAAAAGGCACTCCCAAGCCACGCTGAGAATCAAATGGGAGAACCTCTTGCTGTGAGGTAACAATGCTACCACCGTACCACTGTGGCATCTATTCCCCCATTATTGGCTTTGTCTAGGTTTTTTGTGCTAAGGTTGAGAGCTATGGTGAGAACTGAATTCACTGAATATGTTTGGGGGCAGTATTCCCCCATTACTGGCTTTGTCTTGTCTATGTGCTTTTTGCTAACAGGTTGACAGCTATGGTGAGAACTGAATTCACTAAATGGTTGCCATTTAAGTTTCAGTCTTCCACTCTTTCATAAAACAGATGATATGGTATAGTGGTATGTTGCTCTGACTGTTTTGCACAGGGTCCTGGGTACAATACTTGGCAATGAAATGTATGGTGGTAGTTCATCATTTTATTCTAGCAACTTTTCAACATTATGCAAGCAATGTTTAAAATGTGTCCCTGGTTTTTGGGCTTTTGTCCCCCCCCCAATAAATGTTTTCTTTTTCCAGATTTCTTGTGCTGCAAAGTTCAGAGATACAGCTGTGTCGTAGATTTTACATGAATCTGAGAGCTGAAGGGGAACAAAAGTTTAGTGCTGTTTATGCTAAGTCTGCTTGCATTGTTAATAGCACAACAGGTAGTGTACTTGCTTTTGATGCAGAAGACTGTGGGTTCTACTCCCACAGTAGATAGATGCATTGCTGATACTGTAGTGTTTTGTAAAGAGGGTGGATGCTGCAGTCCTTTTTGGCAAAGATACCTAGTAACTATGAACCTGCTATCAGTTTGCCATCCATTCCCTATTGCAATATTACTAGCTTATCATTTTTTTAATGCAACATAGGCAATTTATTCCTCAAGGGCAACAGGCACTCTTTTTGTAGATGAAACAATGAAATATAAAGTTGTTTGCTAGCAGCAACCTCTTCATTAGTTACAGATTTTTTTAATGTGGAATTATTTAGATGACTTTTACTTCTTTAGAGATTGTGCATATTTACTGATAATGGTGGACTGTAGAAGTCTGAGTAGACTTTTATGATGGAAATGTTCTGAACCAGGCAGTTTTGTCATTATTGGTGCATGCATTTTGTTTCATTGTTTACTGGAAAAATGTTCTGAATTGGGCAGTTTTGTCATTATTGGTGCATGCGTTTTGTTTCATTGTTTACTGGAAAAATTTTCAAAACAAATTTAAAATGCCCTCTAACAACTGTACTGTATTGTACAAGGAATATAATTTAGTACAATCAGGAAGGTGTATCAAAGAGCACATTTATGTTTCATATGCTAGAGGCCTATGATTTGAAAACAGCCCAAAATTAATCTTTATCTGCCACTGGCAAAATGCATTTTCTTTGAATGTGGGTTTCAATGCTGTTCCAATGAATGTGAGTTTCAAGGGCAGAGAAGTTTTAATGCTAAGTCTGTTTTCATTGTGAGACTGCATTGCTTTGTTTAGCACATGTTTTAGTGTTTGTGCTGGAAAATGCAAAATAAAACTTTCAAATGAAGTCCAAATTATCATAGACATAAAGCAGTATACAATTAGTGTTTATGGTAAATGGGGTGAAATAGCCAAGTAATGGTTCATTGGAATGGCTGCAGGGGGGAGGCTCCATTCAAACATGATTTTGTGAGGGGGAAGGGTGGCAAACTCAAAGACAGCCCTGGCTGAACTATACCTCCCAACTGTCCAGATTTTCACAGAATGAATAGATTTTTGCTTCTTGTTTTTGGTTTGTTCTTCATAAAATTTGTGGTTTTCTGGCAAATCATTTAGGAATTAAGTCACTAAATAATGATAGACACTGAGTTTCAGACTTCAGAAAAATGCATAAAGTAAGACCTATTATTCTATCAACTGTTTCAGTTTATACAAGAGCAATTTTTAGTACTATTTATATGTTTCCCCAATATATTTGGCCTTGTCCAGATTTATTGCATTAACACAGGAAATAGGAAATACACCCCTGGGATCACTTCTGTGTCTCTGCTCGACAGTGGCACAGGAAAATAACTTTCTTGGGTGGCATAAGCCTGGGAACCTTGTTGGCTAGGCTTACATATGCCCTTGGGCCGATAGCCTAGTACCTACCTATGAACAGGTTGAGAGGTACATGCAAATAAATTGCTTTATAGAATTAGGCATAGCCAAACCTCTCAACCGTCCCCAATTTTGGCTCAAAATGTTACTCTTCCCATAATAATCCGTCCACAAAATAGCAATTTTTAAAGAAAACGTGGAAGGTTTACAATTAAGAAATAACTGTAATAATCAGAGTTATAGATTACTTTTATTTCAGAAATGCATGTAGATTCTTTTATTTTGTCAGCTGCTCAAGTTAGCAGTACTAACATTAAAAAAGTGTCCCTTCTTTGACAGGTTCCCAGCTGTATTGTGTGGCTATTTTATATTTTTGCATCACATTTTTGGTCCATTTTTCATAAAAGTGTGTTTTTTTGTCAAATTAGTGGCAAATCATTAAAGACTGAAGTTAGAAAATAATGACAGACATTTGAGTTTCAGATTTCATACCCTTCAGAAAATGCATACTAATGCAAGACCTACTATTCTATTATCTTTCTAAGTTTATAAGAGCAATATTTAAAAATTGTCCTTATTTTTGGGCCTTTGTCCCACGTCTATGTATGGATTTGTCCAGATTTCTAGATCTGAGGTTGAGAGGTATGACAAATGTTTCAGGGCCATCACAGTCAGCCAGAGACATTTCAAATTGTGACATAATTGATGCACCCCACTCCCCCATGTAGTGACTCTGGATGTGTCCAAGCAAGGAAAGGAGAAGTTATGCAGTGTAAATGTGCAGAGTATCCCCCCCCATCCAAGGTAGACACAAGTACTACAGTGGCTTTTCATCTGTCCTTGATTTTGTAGAATGGTCTGGTTTCTGTCATATTTTTGTACTGTTGATTTATGTTTATTATTACTCAGAAAGTGTCTGTTGCTCTGTGTTTAAGTAGCAATGCTTTAATGACCATCAGGTAAGCTTGTCTGAGATCGTAAGATGCAAGTAAGCTTTAATAAGCATACTGTTAAAGAACTGCTAACATTGAAAGCCTTTCTGTTGTTGCCATGCAGAGAATACTTACATAACTAGATAATGTATAAGCCTTGGGTATTGAAATGCATATGACAGTATTTGTAATAAAGGACAGGATTACATTATTTTAAGAAGCTCATTACACTTGTTGGAGACTTCCAGTCATCTCTGCAGGCTTTACCCGTAAACTAAACAGAATGACAATCTATTATGTGTGGTCCATAACCTGTACAGTAATCCTTTAAGCAATGTATCTTGAGCTTGTTTCTTGTTTGCTTTTCATTTTTTACTTTGATCATGTTTTCCCCATGAAACAAGTAGATAGTTGTCAGTCAGCAGGTCTTTTTTGGATAAGAAACATTTTTACAAGTGGGGATATCACAGAGATTTCTACTTTCAGCATGTTACTTGGTACTTTAATAAAGCTGAATATAAATTATAATTAGAACTGCAGTGCAAGGAGAAGTGGTTTGAGTTGAGTGCTGCTTGTTTTTCTTATACTTGATTTTGTCTGGCATTCCAGTAATGTATTTAAAAGTAATTTATTTTTTCATGCCTCACAACCTTTTTGTTTCCGTCTAGATGTTAAGTAAGCTGTCATGCAGCCAATGTACTGAAATATTTTTTTCTTCTACACTTCATTTTGTCTTGATTGAACTCATAATGATGGTTTGGCACCCAGGGCAACGTATTTAATTAAAGTTAGTTTTTGTGGTTTTGAGAATAGCTCCTCCCCTTTCTAGTTGACCACACCCCTTCTCATTGACCCAACCTATTCAGCTGTCTCCTGCAGCCCCCACTTTGATTTGCAGTCACCAGCCACCACTGTAAATAACCTTGTCTGCGTAGACTTGGACATGGATGAACTCCAGGGCACCATCCTTTTTAACCAAGCTGGAGTTGCATTTGTTGCTAATGTAGATCAAGGCACGTCCACCTTTAGCTCCAGTCTGTGCTGCTGTTGGCCTAAATGTGTGGAAGGTATCTTTGCACTGCCGGAGTACTTTCTGTGGCTTTAAACTAAGTCTCTATAACAGCACAAATATTCATATTCCCAAGGGTGAAGACAGCTTGTAGGGTGTTGAGTTTCTTGTTTAGGCTCCTAGCATTGAGCAGAAATTCCTTAAGTCTGCTTTGAATTTTTTTTTGTTTGACTATGTTGGTAGTTTTGTCATTTTAACATTGCCTAAAAAAGGTTCTAAGGGTGTGGATAAAGTTTTAGCCAATATCTGAAAGTCCAGGGCGGACTAGTGCAGACCATACTTGGCAAAGCAAAGTGGTCTGTTAATAACGTGTTCCCATGCTTACAAACATTGGCTCTTCCAGGAGTGACACCAGCAATTAAGTCAATTATTAACATCAATAATTTTCTGTTTATACTGTGGCATCATCCTTGGTGAAGGTACAATGCTGGTCAATGAAAGGCACATACCTGTCTGTGACACGTATTCAGAAAAATCCATTGCGTCTCTTTTCATATTGTCCTGTGAGGTACACCTCAGAACATTAACACCCACATGGACTATGACAGAATCATACTGATATCTGTGGTACAGTGATTTCAGTGCATGTGTGACATTGCAGGCCTTAGTTACAGACAGGCAACTAACCGTTATCTTCTCCTTGACCAGCCTGGTGAAAGGGGCATCTGGGTGTCATACTCTTGTCATACAGGATTCTATTGTACTAGGTAAGGTATTTGCTTGCTATATGAGCTTTGTTTTGGAGGAATCATTGGGTCTAGGCATAGGTATGACATTAGGTGCTGCTTTTGGTGTGTGCTTTAGTGACTGCTGAGGAGAGGTGTTCATGTTTCACAGCTTAGTAGGTCTTTGAGGTTCGGGAACATTTCATTGTTGCTCTTCTGATGCCTGATCCAGCACTTTTACTTCATGGTACAGTGCTTGATAATTGCTTACTTTCTTTTTTATTGCTCAAGAATGATATTGTTTAATCTCCCTAGTTTTGTAAACAGCATTATCACATGCAGGATTTTTTTATCACTGTTATCCAGCCTCTCTCTTTCCCAGACACTATCAGTATGTTCTTTTTTCATTTTATTTAAAAAGAAGTTATGTTCTTACCATAACATTCCATGTGGAGTGTTCATCTCGCCTTTGTTCTTACACACGGGTTCGGAGCCGATCCTCAGCTCCGAGTCGGCACCGCATAGCAAAGCTCTGCATCTAAGAGAAGCTCGAGACCAGGCTATATCCCACAATCCTCCCTGCCATTACTCAGATCTAGTTTGCAAGCAAACCAGACTAACAATAACCCTGAGGCGCTAAGGCTACATACTGCCACAAAAGAAGAAATTTAGAGACACCATCTCACTGACACAAAGATCCTGATAATGCATTTGGTGAATACCCGGAAGAGGTAAAGACATGTGGACCAGACTCTAGTCCTACTCGTTCTTCCAAACACGTGAGGGAGGGAAGAGGGGAAATGTAAGAACAAAGGCGAGATGAACACTCCACATGGAACGTTATGGTAAGAACATAACTTCTTTATGTGAGAGTGTTCAATCTCGCCGTTTGTTCTTACACACGGGTAGCGTCCCTAGCTCCGTCACCCTAAGTGACTCATGGAAGAACGTTCCTGAGCACAGTGGAACCAAAGGATGTCCTGTCTTTGGAGGTTTTGTCAACCATATAATGAGCGATGAAAGTATGTGGTTTAGACCACGTGGCTGCTGCACAAATCGTGTCCAAAGGCAGGTAAGCTGCATGAGCTAAGGAAGTGGAGACGGACCTAGTAGAATGGCCTTTTGGTTTGGTGGGTAAGGCCTGATTTGACTTAGAATACACAAAGGCTATACAATCAGTAAGCCATTTAGAAAGCGCACGTTTTGTAACTGCCATGCCCTTTTTATTGTCTGCAAATGCAACAAAAAGTTGATCTGTTTTTCTGTAGTCTTTAGTCCTGTCTAAATAAAATCTGAGTTGTCTGTGGACATCTAACTTGTGCAACATATATTCCAACTTGCTGGTATGGTTCTTGAAGAAAGTAGGGAGTTCAATGGACTGATTAATATTTATGACAGAACATACCTTAGGAAGGAAGGACGGATTTGTTCATAAAGAAACTCTATCTGGGTGAAAAATTAAGTAAGGCGGTTTAATTGACAGTGCTTGCAGCTCTGACACTCTCCGAGCTGAAGTAACCACTACAAGAAAAAGAGTCTTCCATGACAGAAACTTCAGGGGGCAAGAAGAGGCTGGTTCAAAAGGTGGTAACATTAGTTGTGACAACAACAAATTTAAATTCCATGGGAATAAAGGGTCTCTGACGGGAGGTCGAAGATGGAAGGAACCTTTCATAAAAGCTTTACAAAGCCTGTGGGGCATAATAGAAGAACCATCCTCACCAACATGGAAGTTGGATATGGCAGCCAACTGCACTCTTAATGTGGAAGTAGAGGCCCCTTCATGGAAAAGGATGGAAAGAAATTCTAGAACTTTATGTAAAGGAGCAACCAGGGTGTCCAAGTGTTGACTAGATGCCCAGTACACAAAGCGTTTCCATTTATTGTTGTAGAGTTTTGTGGTGGAAGCCTTATGAGAGGCAACCAAAATGCGCTGCACTGCCGGAGAAAGTAGATCAGACCTGGCTAGGTGGGGAAGTGGAGCAGCCAAGCTGCTAGTTTGAGGGATAGAAGAGACAGGTGAGGAACTCCCGACGAATGTGTCAGTAGATCTGGTACTGGGTCCAGGATCCAAGGTTCCTCTGTTTGATGGGCTCGAAGAAAGGGGAACCATATCTGTCGAGGCCAGAATGGGGCTATGAGTATAATTGTCCTTTCCAGATTCATGGCTTTCTGGAGAAATCTGGGAATCAAGGGGATAGGTGGGAATGCATATAGGAGACCCGGGGGCCAATCGTGTATCAGTGCGTCCCTGGGGACATCCCCTGGAGGGGGTAGAAGGGCAAAATAGCTTCTGCATTTGGTATTCATCGGGGAGGCAAATAGATTGCAGCAAGGCTGGCCCCATTTGCGGAAAATTCTTTCCGCCACTTGTAGTTTGAGGGACCACTCGTGAGGTAACAGGATGGCTCTGCTCAACCTGTCCGCAATGACATTGGATGACCCCAGGATGTGCGTTGCTATCAGAAAGCGACCTGTGGACTCTGCCCATTGCCAAATTCTCATGGCCTCTCTGCATAATGGGTAAGATCTGGTTCCCCCTTGTTTGTTTATGTACCAGACTACAGACATGTTGTCTGTCTGAACTGCTACTGTCCCTAGAGGTAGGAGGGTTTGAAAGTGTTGCAACGCCAAGAACACCGCCCTCATTTCCAGAACATTTATGTGCAGGTTGTACTCGATGTTGGACCATTCCCCTTGGACTGTTCTTCCCTGAAAAAGTCCCCCCCACCCTATCAGGGAAGCGTCTGTGGTTATAGTGGCTGTCGGATTTGGTAGAACAAATGGACGACCCGTAGTGAGATCCTGGCTGGACACCCACCATGAGAGGTCTCGCTTGCAAGAATCTGTTATCAGGATCTCATACTTTAGGGGTAACTGTTGGAACGACCACTGCGTGAACAGCAGCCATTGGAGGAGTCTCATGTGCAACCTTCCCATGGGAACCGCAATCAGGGATGCTGCCATGAGTCCCAAAACTTTCAACACCAATTTGGCCGGGGCTTTCCTGCATTGCAGCAGAAGAAGAACCTGTTCCTTGAGGGATGAAGCCCTTACTTGAGGGAGCTTTACCAATGTTAAACGCGTATCTAGGTCCGCTCCGATAAATGAAATATGCTGTGAGGGCAGTAAGACAGATTTTTTGAAGTTTATGGAAATCCCTAGGTGGGAACAAAGGTTGACTGTATAGTTTCTTGCTTGTATGAGGAGATGCTCGGTGGTGGCAGTGAGTAGCCAGTCGTCCAGATAGGGAAACACCCGGAATCCTAGACATCTCAAGTGAGACGCTACCGCTGCCATGCATTTGGTGAATACCCTGGGGGCTGAGGTGAGCCCAAAGGGCAGGGCTCGAAATTGAAAATGACTGACTCCCAGCCGGAAGCGCAGGTGATCTCTGGATGTTCTGGCCATCTTGATGTGGTAGTACGCGTCCTTGAGATCTATCGAGCACATCCAGTCATCCTTCTGTAAAAATGGAAGGATCGATTGAAGCGTGACCATCCGGAACTTTTCCTTCTTCACGAAGGTATTGAGATCCAAAATGGGTCTCCAGTCCCCTGTCTTTTTCGGAACTAAAAAGAACCTTGAGTAAGTTCCAGATCCTTTTTGGTCCGCCGGGACTGGCTGAATGACTTTTAATGAGCAGCTTTGAAATTTCTATTGCTGCTTGGCCTCGCAGACGGGGTGGCACATCTGGAGACCTTCTTTGTTGGGGTGGAGTTGACATAAGGGGTATTTTGTATCCTCTGGTTACAATGCTTTTTACCCAGGAGTCTGAGGTGAGAGTTTGCCAGGCCTGTGGGTATAAAGCCAAGCGACCCCCGACTGCCTCCAGAGCAGGACAGTCGGGCCCCCATTCAGGAGTGCTGGAAAGGCTTACCAGGGATAGTATCCCTGTCGCCTTGGTTCTGCGGACCCCCTCTGCCGCCGGGGTGGCATCTTCCATGTCTGCCCCCCTCTCTGCCTCTGGGGGGGGGGGGTTCACTCTGTGTGGCCTGGAAAGATCCCTGAGTTCTATGGAACCACATTTTTCCGCCTCGTTGCCCTTTGGGGTACGGTCTGGATGGAACGGAAAAACGGACTCCGACAGCAGACAGAGTCTTTCCTTCCTGCTCACACCGAGTTAATGTCTCTTTCACTTTGGGCCCAAAAAGAGTGGCACCATCAAAGGGGGCGTTGGCGAAAGAAGACTTGAAGGCTTCCGCAAAAGAGCACAGCCGCATCCAGGATTGTCTTCGTAGAGCAATCGCTGAAGCTGCGGCCCTACTCGACCCTTCAGCCGCATATGAGATGAGCCTCATGGACGAGTTCACTACAGAGGTAAGGGTGTTAAGTTGTGCTGTCACCTTATCTGAAACAGCAGCATCTGTGTTACCCTGGAGGGTATCTCTCAGCTCCTTGATGAGATCCCTCTGTAGTCGTGTAAAATGTGTCAAATAGTTTAGCGAACGCATGGAAAAAGTCACTGAACTAAAAATGCGCTTCCCGTATCTGTCCATAGTCCTAGAATCCTTATTAGGAGGATGAACAGAAGAGGAAGACTCCAACATATCCTTTTTAGTGGCTGCGGCCACCACCATAGCGTCAACGGGGACTCCTTTTGTGAGATAGGTCTTGTCCTGGGGAGCAGTAATAAATTTACTTGGTTTTTGAGGGACCGGTTCCACTGTGTCCGGTGTCTCCCATGCCCTTCGAGCAATCAAATCCATTAACTCATCGAAGGGCGGAGTAACCCAGGAGGTAGAAGGTTGAGCACCAAATGCCTTCAGCAACACCGACTCGTCCTCAGTGGGGGCTAGGGACTGCCAATCACCCCTCTGTTTTAATATCTCCAAGATGTCCGCAAATGAGACATCCTCGGAGGGGGATTTTGGGGACCCCTCTGACTCATCCAAGTCAGTGTCAAAAGTTAGAGATTCCTGTGGGGAGTCTAAGTGCCCCCTCTTGCACAATCTTTTCCTCGGGACCTCATCGGAGGGGGATTCTGGTGAGGCCTCCGAGGAACAGGGGGCATCCTCTAGGGATGGCTGAGACAATGGTGCTCCACGCTTTGGATGTGTCGTGGGAACAGCAACAGAGAGCGGCTCCTTAAGGGAGGGAGAAGATGCGTCCGATGTAGTGGTTGTCTGTGTAGACAAAACCTTCCTCATAAAGTCAAAAACCCCTGAACCTCGGGTCGAGGACTCCCCCGGTTCCGAAGAACATGGAAGAATCTGAGACACGGGGCCCATGGGTCTCGACCCCGAGGACGGCGCCGAGCCGATCTGCGCTGAGGCCCCGAGAGGGAGAGTCGGAACCGAAAGGTCGGTACGACTCTCGTTCCCGGAACCAAGGAGAGATTGTCGACTCCGCGACTCACCTATCGGTTCCGATGGAGTCGAGGTAAATGGTGTCGATCATGCAATGGACGGTTTCAGCACCGAGGGCTCCACTATCATCGGCTCATCCTCTTCCAGCTCCGAAGATTGGATGGGTCTTGAAGGAGGACCTGTTGGAGATAAAGGAAGGCCTTCTAGTTTCGACACCAACTGGGAGGAAACTGCAATCAATTTGGAAAGGGCCGTGTCCTCCATAAGTTTCTGCACTACACGATCCACATCAGTATGAGATAATGGTCTGGAAGATCGGGTCGAAGGGGCCGAAGATGGCACCGACTGAAGAATAGACGGTGGCGGTAGTTCCGACACCGGTTCCAAGACCTGGGGCTCAGTGAGAGACAAACGTTCGACGCTCGGCCCCGAAGTCTGTGGAACCGGCGAACGAACTCTAGAAGATGTACTCGGAGCCGATGACATGGGCTCCGACATCTTCGACCCCTTCGAAGACTTAGAAGCCTGGTCAGACTTGTCCAAGGCCTCTTGGAAGGCAGGCTTAAGAAGCCCCCTATCAATAAGTTTCCTGCGTCTATCTGTCATGACCCTCCCACTGAAGGAATGGCAAATAGAGCAATCCTCTTGCAAGTGGAGAGGGCCAAGACAGTAGACGCAGGAAGTGTGGTTGTCAGTGATGGACATTTTCTGTCCACACTGACACCTTTTGAAACCAGACTTGGCTTTTTCAGACATAACTTAAAGAGAGGTATTTAAAGTTTAACAGTTTAAGTTTAAAAGAATTTACTGTTAAGTAAGGGTAGGCCCCAAAGGGAAACCTATAACAAAACTAACTATAATATACACACAAACACACTATAGTATAGAAATATAAAATATCCACAAAAAACTATAGGAGAATAATAACTTTTGAAAGAAGAAAAAGAAGAAAAAAGACTATCTTATCTGTCTAACAACTAAATCTCTGGTCCGAGCTCTCTGTAGCGATGTGACCTGTTGCAGCGGCAAACTAGATCTGAGTAATGGCAGGGAGAATTGTGGGATATAGCCTGGTCTCGAGCTTCTCTTAGATGCAGAGCTTTGCTATGCGGTGCCGACTCGGAGCCGAGGATTGGCTCCAAACCCGTGTGTAAGAACAAACGGCGAGATTGAACACACTCACATCATTTGTTAACCGAGAAAGTCTGACTTGGAACTAAGTCAATTTTTAGCGGAGGTCCAGGAAAAAACACTCTTGACCCATATCTTTGTAACGGGAGAAAACTGGAGCACCCAGAGGAAACCCACATGAATGCAGGGAGGACATGCAGACTACACACAAAAGGAACCCCAGCCAAGAATCGAACCAGAGAACCTCTTGCTGTGAGGCGACAATGCTATTGTTACACCACTGTGCTGTCCATACTCCATTTTTCGGTAGTGATACAGAAGGAAGGTATATGGCTGTGTTCTATTGCGAAAAAAATGTTTTTTGCTCTGCCACACCTGCTAACCATGCTCATACCTCTCAGCTGTTTCTGATTTTGCCTCATATTTTCCAGTATCCCTTGTAAACTTTTTGATTTTCTGCTACATTACAGTCAGTCAGTAAAGCCAGACATTACAGATTCATAATTCATATTTTTCAGAAAATGCCTGTTGATGCAAAGTCTGTTCTATTAACTTTGTAAGTGAATTGGAATAATATTTAAAAATCTCCCCTAATTTGGGTCTTTTGTTCCCCATTATTTTTGGCTTCCTCCACAATTTTTCACTGAAGAGAGGTATGTATGCTCTTGCCTCCTGCAATGGTCATAACTGCAGAATCTCCTACTTTCTTTAGTCCATGTTACACGTTCAGCTGCTTGCTGCACATGCCACTGAATTGCTGACTGCATGTATGGGCCCATTTGGCACATGCATAATACACCTCAGCTACAACATAAAACATTTCTTATCAGAGCCTTGAATATATGTTGCCCCTGTTGTATTATCCGTGGCTTCAACCAATAGTCACCAACATGGTGGATCAAGTGACACCCAGATGAGCAAGTTAGCATCAGCTACTGGTGTTGCTGGCACCTTTTGTTTCAGCTTCCCGGGATAACCCAGGGCTAGCCAAATTAAAGATTCATGTACCGGGTGAAAATACAGTCCTTGCTGAATTGCCATATAGCAGGTCTGAAAGTACAAACATGGAAGTATATACTGTGCAAGATCACTGTATCACCGAGTATTTTTTAAGCAACCTCAGAGTTAGCATATATTAGTAACGAGTTTTGTGGGGTGCAGCCAACCATCTTGGGGTTGTAGAGGCAAATCACTTTAATGAGTTTACATCAAGTGTTAGAATTTTTTTCTGGCACGCTGACTTTAATTTTCATATAGCTGGGACTCACACTTAAAGGAGCCTTTAAAATGACCTTAGACAAGATGCAGCACTTCCATGATGGATTTAACAGGAAAGAATCAATGAGTAGACCTATTCCCAGCCTGCCAGGAAGCAGCTTTGTAGATAAAGCATGGACACTACTTCAGTGGCTGAAGCACAATGGAGGATTCCCAGCTGACATCTTCTACTTTTGAACGTGTAGTATCTGTGAAGATATGTGAAGAGAGATGAAGGCTGTCAGCCTAGCCAGATAGAATTTTGGAGATAATTCTGTCATCTGTAAATATTAATGTAAACCACAGGCTTGTTGTCTTAAATAGTAAAAATGTCGTTACATATGGAACTGGAAAAAAATGTAACAACAGTGCATTCTACTGACCAAGTAAAGCATGTTGTGAGCCTTTGATGTTAAAACTTGGAGCCAGTAAGTCTAAAGTGAGGCATCCTGCCTACTGTTTTAAGGCCAGAGTTAATGGCCAGAATTTGCATGTATAAATGTCCTTTATTGCTCTGGTTTCTGCCCAGAGGTGAAGAATGTAAATGTAGTTTCTGTTAGCCTGCGATCCCAGGGGAGTGTGAAGAATAATGTAATGTGAACCAGGAATGTGATTTTAAAAACAGAGAGAATCAGAGAGCATTAAGCATTTTTGTCTTGACCATCCAACTCACCAGCACTGTCTTGCTCTATATGTAAGTTTATCTTAGACTTGTATTTTCTCTTAGAAATAGCTAAAAATTAGAAAAATTAGACTAAGTGTTTTCTATGATGTCAGAACTGTACTACTGAATTATTTTAAGTATTTCTCTGTGATCTCCGAACTATTGACTAGCACGGTGTAGTAAAAACTATTGTCTTGTGTTTTGACTGTTATTAAATATTTTTAAACCCTTTCAACTGTGGCTGTTTTTGTAGAGATAATTTAAGCTCTTTAGAGTACTTGCATGCCTTTGGTAAAATTGTACAAAGCCACTCTAATAGCTTTAGCCCTGGGCTATACTACCAATTAGATAATAATATTACACAGTAATAACTGGACACCTAAGGGCCTTTGAGTAGCTGATAAATATTAGTGGGTGGTGGCAGTTGGTACCACCATATAGTCTGGGAAAAAGGGGCACAGCTGTGGAACTTCTGCCAGCCTTCCCCAGGAGTGTCTGTGTGGGTCTATACACTCTTCCCAAAGTGTATGTGTGTGTGTGTCAGCTACTTGGGCAGGGACATGAAGCACTGGTTGGACAGAGAGGATGCTGGAGGTTTTAGCTTGCCCACTAGGCTGAGATCTGGACCCTATAACTATGCCAGTGGGAGTCTTATTGGGGACCTGGAGAGCAAGGGAGTAACTAGCCCCAGACTGACTGTGATCTCTGTGTGCTGTTAAGGGAAATTGCACTTTACTGTGTGTATTTCTTATCCTTTCCTCCTATATGAGACACCCCTCATTGGTGTTAGTGGTGAGGATTCAGGCTCCTTGATTGCTGGGCCAGGGCAAGGGCGTCACATATTGTTTGGCAGTGGTGAGATACCCACACCACATATTAACTGGTTGGCAAATACTAATTGGCTCGTAGTAGTGTGGGTAGAGTGAATTCCTGTAGCTGGTGTACAGTGAGCTCTGTAGGTATTTTGTACTCTAAATCAGCCACTCGGTGAATACTCAGAGTTCAGATCACAATTGTTTTATTTCTTTTGTTAGCTTAGTTAGTCAGGGTGAGCAGGCAGCATGTCAGCAGAGGAGTATGGAAAGCTGACAAGGAGCCAGCTGGTGGAGATGTGCCAGGCTAAGGGAGTAGTACATGGAAACCTGACTAAGGATCACCTGATTGCAGCCTTGGTTACATTTGCATCAGAAAACAGTAACCAGGAGGACAATGAGACTGGCGGTGGAGATATAATACCCTCAGAGAATGGACAGCTCAGCCTTTCTGCAGAGTACTTAAAAATCCATCTGGAGCTACAGAGACTTGAGTTGGAGGCCAGGCATGTGGAAATAGAAGCAGCTGAGAGACTGAGGCATCAAGAGAATGAGGACAATGAGAACCTGCGACATTTGCAGGCTGAGGAGAATGAGAAACTGCTATGCCTGGAATCTGAGGAAAAGAAGAGGCAGAGGCAGCATGAGAAGGAGATGCTGACTTTTCGCCAGAGTCATGGAGGTAATGGTTAAGGGAGTAACTGGACCCCAGAAGCACAAAAAGTCAGTAAATTTCTTCAGCAGTTTAAAGAGGGGGATAATTTTGATAGTTTCATTCATATGTTTGAGAAGGTATGCAAACAGTATGGTGTTGACCAAAGGCTCTGGGTACAGTTCCTGACCCCCTTACTCCATGGTAAAGCTGTAACTGTTTTGTCAAAAATGTCTGATGTTGCATGCTTTGATTATACTGCTGTTAAAAATCACTTGTTAGAATTGTTTAAGCTAACACCTGAAACAAATAGGAAAAGGTTTTGTGAGCATAGACATAAGGCAGATGAAAGGGTGTGTGAATGTGTTGCTAAAGTGGGCACTTATTTCCATAGGTGGGTGAGTGGATGTCAGATCACCACTTTTGAAGGGCTGACAGACCTTTTGGTGAAGGAACAAGCCCTTAGCACTTTGCCTGAGGACATGAGGATCTGGTTAGCTGATAGATAATGTGCTACTTCAGATGAGTTGGGGAAGAAGGGAGACCTATACCTGGCAAGCAGGGCAGCTCTGCACAGGAAAGGGACTCTCAGTACTACTCATGGGTCTAAAGGAACCCATGGTGGGCAGCACAGACTGCCCCAACAGAATCTGCCAGTAGCAGGGGAAGCCACTAGTCCAGGTACATGTCCAGGAGCTAGGGTTAAATGTTTTGAATGCAAGCAGTGGGGCCATGGGGCATACAGGTGTCCACGGAGGCAAGATGGGGAACAAAAGCTGAGGGAGCCAGTAAGTTGGAAAGACAAAATGCCAATAGTAGGCTGTCTTGGGGCAACAAGGGTACCAAATTACCACCAGAGGTTATATCCTATTGTAGTGAATGGCAAAGAGGCCATCGCCAAGAGAGCCACAGCCTCTGATATAACCATTGTAAAGCCTGCAATGGTTACAGAGGAGCACTACTTACCTGGACAGTCTACTCCATTCAGGGCTTTAGGAGGGATCACATTCCAAATACCTTTAGCTAGGGTTCACTCTGACTGGGGGGGGGGTGGAAAAGGAAGCCAGCAAGTAAGTGAGTTTGAGGATATACCTGTAGATGTCCTGATAGGGAATGATTTCTGATAGTGCAGTACCCTGTGCTTGTGCAGTTACACATAGTCAGGCTTGGAAACAAGCATGTAAGTCTGGTAGCCTGGGGGAGACCCAGACAGACTGCATATTTGCAGCCAGGACTGGTGAGGTGGCTACTTCAGGGAGGGAGCTACCCTGTAGCAGTGAGCCTGAAGATGAGCCACAGCTGCTTGGAGGTACTGATGGTCCCTTGGACAGAGTGACTGCAAAGGTAGAGGGGCATAGGACTACCTAGGCTGACAGTGAGGCATCACTGTCAGAGGTTGCCAGACTTCCTGTGGAAGGGAAGCTGGGAAGGGTTACAAGGAGAGAGTTAAGACAGGCTCAGCTCTCCGACCCTACATTGCAAGGCTTGAGGCAGGTAGCTAGGAAGGCACCTGACTCTCAAGGAAAGGGGGAATCTGTATACTGGGACAAAGGGTTACTATACAGAGAGTGCATCCCTGATCAAGGGCTAGAAGGTGACAGAGTACAGCAGTTGGAAGTGCCTAGAGCCTACCATCTGGTGCTTCTAGCCATAGCCCATGATAATCCCTTTGCAGGTCATATGGGCATAAAACGTACAAAGAGGCATATTATGCAGAACGTCTATTGGCCTGGAATTTCCAGAGATGTAACAGGGTACTGCAGGACCTGTGAGCAGTGCCAAAAGGTAGGCAAGGCAGGAGACAATGTGAGAGCTCCTCTGATGCCTTTGTGATTGAGGAGCCATTTCAGAGGGTAGCTATGGATATTGTGAGTCCTCTGAGTACTCCAAGTTCTACAGGGAAAATGTATATCCTAGTGGTAGTGGATTATGCTACATGATACTTTGAGGCAGTGGCTTTGTCCTCCATTGAGACAGATAAGGTGGCAAATGCTTTGTTAGAGATTTTCAGCAAGGCAGGTTTCCCAAAAGAAATACTGACTGACCGAGGTGCCAATTTCATGTCAGACCTGCTGGCTCTTTAGAGTACTTGCATGCCTTTTGTAAAATTGTACAAAGCCACTCTAATAGCTTTAGCCCTGGGCTACACTACCAATTGGATAATAATATTGCACAGTAATAACTGGACACCCTTTTAAGGGTCTTTGAATAGCTGATAAATATTAGTGGGTGGTGGCAGCTGGTACTACAGTATAGTCTGGGAAAAAGGGGCACAGCTGGAGATCCTGTGCCAGCCTTCCCCAGGAGTGTCTGTGTGGTTGTATAAACTCTTCTCTAAGTGTGTGTGTATGTGTCAGCTACTTGGGCAGGGACACGATGCACTGGTTGGACAGAGAGGGTGCTGGAGGTTTTAGCTTGCTCACTAGGCTGAGATCTGGACCCTATAGCTGTGCAAGTGGGGAGTCTTATTGGGGACCTGGAGAGCAAGAGAGAAAGACCAGCCCTGGACTGACTGTGATCTCTGTGTGCGCTTAAGTGAAACTGCACTTTACTGTGTGCATTTGTTATCCTTTCCTTCGATATGAGACGCCCCTCACTGGTGTTAGTGATGCGGATTGAGGCTCCTTGATTGCTGGGCCAGGGCACGGGTGTCACAGTATCAACCAACAGTCATTGGATTGGTTACATATTCAGTACACATCTACCTGAGATTGTGTTCTGTTACTTTGAGAAAGCCTCCAACAATTCTAACAAAAGCAATAAAACACTGCTGTTCACACTGATGTGATCAGTCAACTTAATAAGTCTCTCTACTACAGTGGCACAACCATCATCCAGAGGTACGCCTCCTCAACTGCAAGACTGGGGGAGGGGCACAGCTGTGAGTCATTACTGCTGCCTTCATCTGACCACTATCTTCAGGCACTATGTAACCAGGAATGTATATTTCCTTCTCAGCAGCTATTGGTCATAGCAGTGGAAGGAAGGTACTGTGAATCATCAGTACAGTTTCTGAGAGAACAGCTGGATCTCCTAGTCTAGGAAAATTTTTATTCTATTTACATTTTGCTTAACAGATTAGTTCTACTGGGCCAAGGTCCATTTTCAGAGGGGACCTAGGATTAGAGAGCGAAATACAAATTATAAGGGAGGAAAACTTGTATCAATGAGCAGAGAAAACATTAGCTAGTGTAAGCAGCACTGGATCAATAGTTCAAAAGAAATTCAGCCATTGTGTAGACATTTGGTTAAAGACAGAATGAATGCACTTAATGCTTTATTTATTTGACATTTGTTAACCAGGTTAGTCCAACTGGCAAAAGTGGCTCGTTTTCAGTGGAGACTCGAGGAAAAAAGCTCCAGTTTAGAAATATTTATAAAACAGTGTAGAATAAAGAATACCAATGTTGACATGCAGCACTGAAACACAGAGTACAAAGACTATGTTGTTGTCTTTCGGCTTTTCCCAGTTAGGGGTTGCCACAGCAGAACTCCGGTCCACTAATGATTGGCAGTAGATTGTCACGGTGCCAAGTTGCCAGCCCGACGCCCAACCTTCAACGAAGGCATGCCCATTCACGCATGTCTTTCGGAACACAACTCGACCTATGAGGAGAACATGCAGACTCCACACAGAAGGCACTCCCCGCATACTAGCTGAGAATCGAACAGGAGAACTTATAGATATATATATATTTTATATATATATATATATATATATATATATATCTATATATATATATATATATATATATATATATATATATATATATATATATAGATACATACACACACAAAATATTGTATGCGCAGAGAATAGTTGTTGGTATGCAATAAGGAAACATAATGTATACATCTAGTGGAGAAACAGCCAGAATTATTTTTTTACAATATTTAGAAACTCTTTAGAATAACATGAGTAAACAGTCAGTACAAGCAAGTTCATTTATCAGGGAGTAAAGTAATAGTAAAGACATTATCAGCAACGTGAATGAGATAGATAATTTGTTAATACAAGAAAGGTGAGAAATGTGGACAGAGTGGAGAAAAGAAGGTTAAGGGGGATTATGACAACAGCAGGATCTGGAGTTAAGGAGGTAGTTTTTGAGTCTGGCTTTTAAGAGGCTGGTACTATTAATGCAGTGGATGTCAGGAGGAAGCCTATTCTAGGCCTGGGAGACTGAATTTTTGTAGAGAAATTTGCCAGTGTTTTTATTTGGTTTATAGATGGCAAGGAAGTTCTGCCCAAAGCTACAAAGTGAACAAGCTGGCATATAAGGGGATACTAGGTATGAAAGAGAGGAGCAGGTGAGGGGATTATTTAGTACAGGGTATGTGAGCTGAAGCTGGGAGAGGAACAGGAGCTGGGGGAATTCAAGCCACTGGAGTTTATTTAGGGCAAGGCAATGATGTGATTTATATGGTTGTTCAGAGGCAAATCTGGCTATATTATTATACGTTTGTTCAAGCTTCATCAGTAGGGATGAATGGAGATGGGTAAGAATAGGGGAGGCATACAGAAGGCATGGAAGCAGGAAGTCTTGGGCAAGAGTAGGCTTGGAACGGAGAACTTGGAACTGAGAACTAGGAATTTTTTTATTTCTATACAGAAGACCTAGTTTTCTTAATACAGTGTTGTACATGGATATTGAATTTTAGTTGGTCGTCAATTACAATGCAGTGTAATTTGGTGTGAGATTCTTCTTTGATAAGGGTGTTATTAAGAGAGGAAATGACAAATGTGGATTTGTGGTGGACAGAGTTTTGGGGAGGAATAGTAGGCCACAAAAAAAAAGAGAAAAATACCAGATAATCAAAAGCCAGAAATAACAGACCAACCACCTTGTGAACCACAATTTATTCCAATAAGTTGAGCGCTTTCTTCCCCACTCTATGTCAGTTTCAAAAGAACTTTTCATCAGGAATTCCTGTTCCCAAAATGACATGATCAGATTCACAGAAATCGTGGAACATGCTGCCCTCATTGCTACACCCTTCATCTGTCTGTAATACTGGCCTTCAAAAAATATTAGTCTTTAAAACTACCTCCATCGATGTGATGAACTTATTGGTCAAAAATGTTGTGTCTTATTCAATTGCTTTTCAACCCATGATAAACCTATTTCATGAGGTATAACCGAAAAAAGATTAGTTACATCCACAGTCACCAAAATCAAATTGGGGGTAACTTCAATCGCTTTTAACTTTTCCAAAAACTGCCACGAATCTTCACTAATATAAGTAAATTTCTCCAAACTTCTTTGCAGTTTGTTGTCCAGATATTTACTGATAAAGCAAGTTTTGGATCTTTTACCATCCACAACAGGCCTGAAATTAGGATTTTTCAGGCCTTTGTGGATTTTCGGAATACCAAATATATTAGACACCATGGGATGTTCATTTGACATGTAAAAATACTCTGATTCATTAATTTGTCCTTGGAACAACATGTCACTTAACAATAAATCTATTTTGTGGTATGCAACTTTAACTTCATTTAAGGAACTCTCTTCATAAGTACCATCCAACAGTAGGGCATTCATCCCATTTAAATAGTCCCCTTTATTCATGACTACTATGCCGTTGCCTTTGTCAGGTTTCATAAATCATACATCTTTATTATTTATAACTCTACCCAACAATTCCTCCTCTTCATTATTTAAATTTTTTACAGATTTCACCAACTGATTGCTCCTCACATTATCACCATAAAAATATCTTATATCTTTTTCACACATTTTTTCGAATAAGCCAATCACATTGTTTAAGGGTGGATTGAATATACTTGTTTTTTTTTTTTAGTTCTTCTGTATGCTCATTGTGTAACTCACCACTGGAATTAACCCAAACTCTCAAATTTAATTTTCTAGTATAATATTTGAGATCAACAAATGTGTTTACTACATTTCCTTTTCTGCTAGGAACAAAGGTGTATCCTTTTGACAATAAGTTGGCATGGTCAGCAGTTAAATCAATGCATGAATAATTATAAATTTTAAAATCTTTTTTTGTCATTACAAACAATCACAGCCTCCAAATCAATTTTATCATTCATGACCTGTAACAATACTTCCATGTCAACACCTTGACTTAACTCTTGGGAAACAGACAATTCATTTGATATTGTATTACCCTTATTAACGCTGTACAAACTACTTACATCACTATTACATTCAATATGCCCATCCATAACACCAGACTCCCAATATTACTATTTGCATTGAAAATAGTAGGATCATTAATATTGCCCCCTGAGTCCAATACACATACATGATCCAAAATAACATCGACATTGTTGAATGCTAACTCATTTACATGTCCAGTAAAGCTATAAATTGAGAAGTCACTGAAACAATCAGCATTTTCAGTTTGGTCCCAAGAACAACTTCAGGAATTAATTCAGTAAATTTGCTTTCAATGGATGATTGCAAATTAGCACTCGCGCCATTCCATTTATGACCCACACTCTCGACCAAACTTTTGCCAGTCAAGCCAGCAAGTTAAAATTAGACGCTTCGTTCAAGCCAGCAATGACTCTGTTATTAAAACCACATAAACTTACAATTCCTTCAGGTTGGGACCTCCCAATGACATCGGCTTGATGACTACGTCGTACATTCCGGGTCCTTGGACCTTTAGGTTTTGCTCTCTGAGCACCATAATCCGTGTAATTGTTACTCTGGTACTCAGAATGCCAAACTGCCTCCTCCATGTTGGTGCCAGACTGCAATCTCAGACATTGCTCACTCTGATGTTTCCTTGCGTCTTGCGTCATTTCCGCTGAATTAAACCCTCGGTCATTGACCAGTTGTTGCTTGTTGCCTTGGTGACCTGGCGACAAGGGAGAAGTGGCCTTATCTTGATATTCACGAATATCCCTTTTTATTTTATTGTTTTACGGGTAAACACAGTATTACATTGTTCATTTACTGAATGTAAAATACCATGGAGCATTATTTGACACTGGGAACCTGCTAAGTCAGTCTGAATGGACCTGTCGAGTTCTTCCAAATGTTTAACCATGTCATTCAACTTGACACTATTGAATTTTATCATAATCTTCATTAGTTCAATACCAGTCCTGTCAAAAAGGGCATGTAATTCATCCATTTCACTGTTCTCACTTGCTCCATTTGGGTACCTCCATAGTCTAAGACCTCACGGAACCTGCTGTAGTTCTATATTTCTTCCAAAATATGCATTCTCCATTTGAAGTTTTTTGTATACTAACAAATCTTTCTCAAAACATTTCAATTTCTCCTTCATAACAATTTCATGCTGCTGATTAGATATGTCCACTGTATTCCCCGTTTGGAATAAAAATGTATTTTCTTTCCAGCAGTTAACACTTTGAGACACAGTACTATTCCTTACTTCCGGATTTTCTTCATTAATGCTGATCTGTCTATCTTGAAAAGACAAACCAGGAGCTGAATCAAGCATGGATGATGGTGAAGGCTGGGTGAGAGGATTACCAAGACTGCCAAAAATATTGACCAAAGTACTTGGTTTGTCCATTAACACCTTGATTTATGATGTATGGACTGCCAGTTGCTGGTTTATCTGCTGTAAAAGTTCCAATATTTCTTCATTGGAGGTGGAAGCCTCCATCCCTCTGGCAATAATGACAAGCCACAAAAAAAGAGAAAAATACCAAATAAAAAGCCAGAAAGAACAGAACAACCACCTTGTGAACCATGATTTATTCCAATATGTTGAGCATTTTCTTCCCCACTTAAGGGACTTCCTCAAAACAATGTAAAACAAACACCCACCTCTAATTATACTCCACCCTAATTAAACAATTATAGGTTCATAGGTTCATACTAGGCTATCTGCCCTAGGGCATTTATAAGCCTAGCCAGAATGTGTTTGGCTTTTGCCACCCATTTTAAATTTATTTTGCTATGCCCTTTTTTGAGGTTAGTATACTGTGCCTCTGTCTAACAGTGACACAGAAGTGATACCCAGGGTAAACCTACAATCTCCCATCCACTCATCAAGATTCCTCTTGAAGAGAGCCAATGAGGCACTCTGCCTAACCTGGACTGGGATTTTATTCCAGAGTGAAGGGAGCCTCTGGGTTATGAATCTGTCCCTCCAGCATGTCCTATTTATTTCAGTGCTGAGGTTCAAGTCTCTCGAGCATGTAGCTCGATGGGATTTGAATTTTCTGAGGTGCAGCATGTCCATTAATTCCGGGTTGGACATGGCTTTATACGTCAGGCACAGATCGCCTCTGAACAGGTGGTATGCCACTGAGTAGAGCTGGAGTTTCTTTAACTGGGCAGCATATGGCATCTGTTTGAGCCCTTTGATCCTCTTGGTGAGGTACTTTTGGGGTCTTTCCAGTTGCTGCAGGTGTCTGGTAAGGTACATCCCAAAAGGGGCATTGTACTCAATTATGGGCCTGATGAGGGATGAGTAAAGAGGCACGATGACCTCCCCTGATCTAGATGTGAATCCCTTCATGATTAAGTGGGCTATATAAAATGTTTTTCTAACCACTTTGGCCACGTGGTTGTCAAATGAGAGATTGCTATCAACTTGGGTCCCCAGGTCCCTAATTACTTCTTCGGTACTTAATGTATTACCACCTATGTGGTAATTTGTGGGCACTTTGTTTTTGCCAAAGGGGATGACTATACACTTTTTGGCATTTAGCTTGAGGCCATGGCTCTGGCATCAGTTGTCTGTTTCTATGAGGCCCTGTTGGAGGATGCTTGTGTCGGCTGGAGAGTTGATTATGGTGCCCAGTTTGCAGTCATCTGCGAACTTGGTCAGCCACAGTCCTTCCGTGTTGGCCTGTACCTCCAAGAAATATATACCAAACAAGAGAGGTCCCAGGACTGAGCCTTGTGGGATGCCACTTGTAACTGGTTTGGAGTCTGACATGGCTCCAGCAATTCTAACCATGTGGGTTCTGTCCTTGAGCCAGTTTGCAACCCATCTAGTGACATAGGGGTTTATATTTAAGCTGGTGAGCTTATCTATAATGCCCGAGTGGGGTATTGTATCAAAGGTTTTTACGAGGTCCAGGTAGGCTGTGTGGACCACTTTCCCCTCGTCAATGGCCTTGGTGACTGTTTCAAAGAAATCAACCAGGTTTAAGAGGCAAGATCTGCCCCTAACAAAGCCAAACTGGGTAGGATCCAGTGTCTGTAGGTCCCCAATATCTTTATTTATGAGGTCCATGATGATCATTTCCATAGCTTTGCAGACCAAGCTAGTCAGGCTTATGGGGCGATAGTTTCCAGGATGCGTTGAGGCACCACCTTTGTGGAGAGGGACCACAGTTGCTGTATGCCACTCTTTGGGTACATATCCTGTAGTAAGGCTGAAATTGAACAGTAGTTTTATGTTTGGGTTTAGCTCTTCTTGGAGTTCATGTAGGATGCAGCCCGGGACACCGTCTGGTCCCACTTATGCTGTGTTTTTTGCTTTGGAGAGGGCGGCTCTTACCTAAGCATCTGAGATGTCAGGGGGGCAGCACTCTGCTGGGATAGATATTTGCCCTTTTGGTGGGGAGGTGGGGGAGAAGTTTGCGCTGAACCTGTCAGCTAGGATGTTGGCAATGTCTGTGAGTTCGGTGTATTTTTTGTCATTTTGGACTAATTCTGAGCATATCTGGTTATTACCACTCAGGTTCCTAACATAACTAAAGAAAGCCTTGTGATTATCCTTAGTGTCCTGTGCAATTTTTCTCTCGAAGCTGGCCTTAGACGATTTTATGAGTGCCCGTAGTTTTTTGCTAATATTGATCAGAGATGCCTTCCCTTTTTGGAATTTTGCTCTATCATTTAGTAGCTTCCTCCTTCTATTGTATAGTTTGTTTATGGCTGGGGTCCACCAGACAGGACGTCTGCCTTTGGTGGATTGGGTCTTGGTTTTATTTGGGATTGCATAATCCATGCATTCCTGAAGGTGTTCATAGAATGTGTTTATAAAGGATTCTGTGGTCTGGGCCGTATTTTCCACAGGCCCGGGGGCTTTGAAGGATTCCACCTCAGTTTTGAGGAGTGTGAAATTTGCTTTAGAGAAGTTTTTCACTGTGGTTTTCTGAGCAGGGGGTGGGGTCGGGATGTGAATATCCAGTGAGATTAGTTTATGGTCTGATCTTACCAGTGAGGGATACACTTCTGGGCTGGAGCATAGAGTCCCCATGTTGGTGATGATCAGGTCCAGTATGTTTTCCCCTCTTGTGGGAGTGGTAACAAGTTGTTCCATAGCATTTGAGTTTATAAATTCTTGGAACCTTTGGGCTAGGGTGTTGGAGCTAGAGTAATGCTCCCAGTCTATGTTTGGGTAGTTGAAGTCACCCAATATAATGGTGTTTGGAGAGACCTTCATATTTTCCAGTGTTCTCAGGAAGGCCGAGTGGGGTTCCTGGGTTAGGGAGGGTGGTCTGTAGCAGGCTATAAACTGGAAGGCAGTTTCACCTACTGTTAGCTGCACGTGGATAGTCTCTGATGCTTCGTGCTGTGCCACCAACCTGGAGGTGTGGGTATCTTTGACTAATATTGATACTCCCCCCCCCTCCTTTTGTGGGTCAGTCCAAGTTTTGGGGCCGAAAAGCATGGTATGAGGTATAACATGGTAGTGCTGGGGTGCTCTCGGGAGCCTTGAACCAGGTTTCTGTTACTGCACAGATATCGATGTTCTCCATGCTAAGGAGAGTTTTGAGTGCGTGCATCTTGAGGTTTAGACTTCTGGCATTGAGTAGCATTACTCTTAGTTTCTAACCCCTTGTGATACCTATGGAGGTGGGTTTGTCTTTTGAGCCTTGCCTAAAAAAGGCACTATGGGGGTAGCAAGAGCCTTTGCCAATATCCGAAAGCCCAGGGGTGACAGGTGCAAGATGTACCTACCGAAGCATCGTGGCTTGTCGAGCATGTCATCCCAGGCTGACAGGCATTGGATCCCCTTTGAATGACACCAGTACTTAAGCCAATTGTTGAAATTGATCATTTTGTCTTCATATTGTGGCATCATTCTTGGTGAGGGTAAGATGCTACTCAAGGTCAGGGTCATACCGGCCTGGGCCACATGCTCAGAGAGCTCCTCTATGTCTCTTTTCATGTAATCTAGGGAGGTACGTCTCAGGTCATTCACACCAGCATGGACAATGACTGAGTCATATTTGTACTTGCCTTGGAGTGACCTGAGTGCTTGTGTTATGTGGCGGATCCTAGCGCCCAACAGGCAGCTCACCGTGACCTTCTCCTTATTCAGCCTGGTGAGCAGGATGTCAGTGTGCCTGACGATAGAGTCACCTATTACAAGTGTATCAGGTGTGTTGTTTAGCCTTAAGGGCTGTGACTGTTTGGCACACTGGCTTTGTGAGCTATGTGTTGCACGTGTTTTGTTTTGGGGTAGCGGTTGCTTGGGTGTCTGCTTTGGAGGTCTCTGCTGCTTAGGCAGATTTTTATTTAGAGCCTCCGAGTATGTTTTTGTGTGTTTATGTGTTTGGTTTGCTGTCGTGGTAGGTCTATGTGAGACTGGAATAGTACTGAGTGTGGTTTCCTTCTCCTCCTGACTGGTTATGCCAGTACTGAGTTGAGAAAGCTTAGCCTCCAGTTTGGCTATATGGATGCATCTCTCACATGTGTTGGAATTTGTTGGGAGGAGGAGAGGGTTGTCTGTGTACATGAGGCAGTTGTAACATTGCATCAAGATTCCCAGATTCACCAGCTGGACCGGAGAGAAGATTGACAACTGACCTTTGGACATGCTAGAATAGTATTGGGAATTCCTTTATAATTGAAAAAAAAGGGCCAATGGGGAACAAGGTACTCAAGAAACCATCAAAAAATACATCAAGAAATACATTTAAAAGTACATTTAAAACAGATGAAACAGTCACAAATTGTAATTAAAAACTTTAACATAGAAACGTCATTATGTTTATGTATGAATAATATATAAATAATAATGTTGAGTTACCAACATAATTTATACGTCCCTCATTACCCCAAAATATTACGCAACTTTTGAAATACTAGAAGTAGTGATCATTTAATTTATTCCAAGGTAATGGGAAGCATTTAAAAACAGTTGCCATTTTAATTCCATAATATCTAGATGCACATCTAATATTCTTCCCTGCACATCTTTTTGCAACTATTGCACCGCCATAAATTTAAACTTATGTCCTACATTTGTATGTATATGTCTGTACAATGGACTTGTGATTCTATTATTCCTTATGCCACCTAGATGTTCACCTATCCTGACTTTGAATTTCCTACAGGTTTTCTCAATATAAAATACGGGGCAGTCCTTACATTTAGCCATATATGTCACATTGGTGGAATTACAATTAAAATGTCCATTTATACATTCTACCATTTAACTTAAAGTCTTTCCCTGTTTCCAAAATGAATGAACAGTACATACAGCTAGTGCACTTAAAATTACTCATGGCTCTGTTGATTGTTACCTTCTCAACCCTCCTTTCTAAAATGTTCTTGAAAGATCTATCTTTCCTATACATTATTTTGGGAGTTCTGCCAACCTTTTGTGCAATATTCTCATCAAATTGTAATATCTCCCAATTTCCTAGGAATATTGGGAACTTAGTCTTTTTGGGGTTGAGTATGATTTGGTGGTCTGTTAGCCATTTTTCCACAGATGAGTGTGTATTTTGGGTGATGGAAAGAAGGTTAGAAATGTTGATAGAGATGAGAGAAGAGTAGTCAGTGTATTGTATGAGTGGAGGTGGAACAGGAGGAGTAGAGATTATCAGTGAAAATGTTGAAAAGGAGGGGACCAAATATAGAGCCTTGGAGAACACCAGTCTGGATGGATAGAAAAGGAGAACAGGTAGATTGCCATCACACGCCAGATAGAGAGGCAGCTGGAGAATCACTGAATGGTACAGGGGATAGCTTAAGTTCAGTTAGTTTATAGATGAGCTTGGGGTGGGAGACAGTATCAAAAGCTTTACAGTGGTCAAGGAATAGGGAAGATACCAGAAGGGTTTTGTCCATTGCTTCAGTGATGGTGTGGGTAAAGGAGAAGAGGGCAGTAGTGGTACTATGATTAGGTCTGAAGCCATGTTGAGAAGGAGTCAGAAGATTTTCTTCAATTAGGTATTTAAGAAGATGGCTATGAATACACTTTCCAAGGATTTTGGAGTGTAGACAGAGGATGACTATAGGTCTGTAGTTAGATGGGTCTGTGGAGTTCCCGCCTTAGTGTAGTGGTATGGTACAGAAAGATTTCCAGATGTCAGGACAGTTGCCTCCTGGATAGATCTGTTAATAAGGACAGTTACAGGGTAGGCTAAAGACTGGGCTGCTAGTTTAAGAAAAAGGGGAGGGAGGTTGTCTGTGGAGGGAAAGTAAGGTTTTATTTTCAGTTGTTTTTATTTGTTTAGTTCATGAGAGTAAATGAATAACTAGTACTGGCATATTTCAAACAATCATAGTTATTACTATTTCAAGAATTAAAGCAAAAAATCCAATGCCCTCATAACCTGCACTATTAGATGAAAGCAACTTCACAGACTACTTCCTGAACTCACACATTGGGAAACCAAATCAGCTCAAAACTGACAGAGTGGGACTTGAAAACAAGCTAAGGAAAAATAAAAAGCGTGGTCTGCATCAGGGAACACAAGTTGTGGCACAGCAACATAATATTCACTGTGAATAATGAGAACTGCTTTCCAAAGACTGAAGACAATGGAGTTAAGGAGACACTATGGTTAACTAGTACTGGTATCACTTTCTATCAACTGTAAAAAAATGGAAGTGGAACAGAAAGTTTTTATGCTCAGTGCAACGGATTAAGCCACCATGCTAATGCTGTGGCATTGGTGCAATGGAGTAAGCCACCATCCCAACACTGTGGCATTGGTGCAATAAATTAGATATTCGAGAGAATGAACTTGCTTAAGGGAAATGACTAACACAGCAATAACATTTACAAACCATGCTATCAATGAAAGAACATTTTGGCATGCTGAGATCTGGTCTTCTCTGGATGAGCATGGCTAACACAGCAGAAAAAGTTACAGACTATCCTATCAATGAAAGAGCATTTTTCAGGATTGAAATAAGGATGCTGACAAAGAAGGCTTCAACACAGGAAAATAATGTTTTCATCAAGGTCTAAGTTTTGGAACTATAAAAGTGGTTGTAAACGACTGTTTTGGTGGACATGTTTGTAATCTGATTCAGCTGAGAAAGTTCAGGGTATCTGACAGTAATCTATCTGTGTTATAAAGAAGATGTTTTTAATCTCACAGTATTGCTTCATCAACTTGTTTCAATAAATTGGGTCTATATCAGATGAACGAAAAATCCTTTCATCAAATACTTAAAGATCGAAGCTTCACAAAAATTGAAAATGGTATTGTGGGGTCTCAGTACAGTGAGGATTAGGGTATTTGCCTTTTCCTCACTGTAGTGTGATCTCGGAGGTAGAACATATATTTAGCAGGGGGTGTGGGGGCGCAACCCCCACAATACTGATTTCGATGTCCGTGATGTTTCGATAATTACATATTCAATTAATGGATTTTTCGTTCATCTGATATAGACTCCAATAAATCTGTACATATCTGTTGTGGTTAATTCAATTTAACAGTGGCATGCCAGGCTTAATTTGGACCTTTCAAATAGTCATAAAAGTACTACAACTAGTACTAGTTAATATTTTGTTGGCACCAACCTCAATACAGTCAGTTTTGAAAAGCTCAGCAAAATCAGGAACTTCCAAGTGGGTGAAATGAGATTTCATCTTTCCATCTGCACTGAGACGTTCATCAGCATTTTCAATAGAGAGGGAGTTTCCAGTTTTTGTCTACAGCTTGATCACCTGTTAGCCATTTCTGAAAATGGTAAGCCTCTTTTTGAAATAACATGGCTACCAGCAAGGACATAAGTTCTAAATGCACACATTCTGTGGCCACAAACTTAAACTAGACTCCTGATAAAGTTTAGACATTATTATTATGTCAGTGGTATAAACAAGCCAGTAGTGACATTATGTAATACAGCCTTGTTTGGTAATAAATAGAAGTGAGAAAGTTTATATGTGTAAATGCATTCATTGTTTTGACCAGAATGTACAACAGTATAAAACTCAAGTTAAATGTTTTAACTGTGGAGACAGTTATCCTTGTTTTTGTTTAAAAATTGTGTTACAGACCTTGCCAGTAAAGACTATGCAGGACAAGTCAAAATTGTCAGATGAAGTCAAAAGTCATTCTGTAAATCAGGCTAAAAGTTTGCAGGTTGTAGAGACAGCTGAAATGTTTCAGACCTACTGCTCACGGTGGAATGCTCTTAACAAAGACAAGAAATTATCAACAGAGCTTAATAAAAACACATGCTAATGTTAAAGAAACATGACATACAGGTTAGGAAGTATATGAAAAATGTTTTAGACATTTTGCCTAGGGCTGATGTTGCTACATAGATGCTACAGAATGTGCAGTTGTGCTCAAAGATGCCACTTGTAAAAAAAATGTATGCAATTTGTGGAAATGTACAGAATATAAAAAAGTGGTTACGACAGAAACATGCAGATTTATGGGTTAAAGATAAAATAAATTCCAATTCAACTGACGCAGCTAAAGTGCTCAAAAAGACATACTGGGTGTGGCCAGTTAAGAAAAAAAAGAGTAACTGTACGCATTTATGTTGTGTAAGGTATACCAGAAAGGACAGTGAAGTTAATTCACACAATAAAATGTTTACATTTACAGACTTGGCAAATAATTTTTTTTGCTAGTTTACAGAATGTAAAATTTGAAATCAATGCTACATTTTAAAAGTAACAGCATAGTCAAAAGTTCAGATCCCATGAATATAAAGAGTTCATCATAAATACTAATCACAGATTCATCTCCTATGTTATACTTGTATAAAGGGCACACAGTAAAGTTCCAGACTTAGTTCAGTTCATACTTCATGCAGAAATTGCAGTTTACAAAGCACACCACATCAGATTATAGGCCAGCTCAACAAGCTGAATTAAAGACAGTATTCTTAGTTATAGTTTAAGTTGTTATATATGCATTTTTGAAATAAGTAAAAATAAGTTCCAGGAGACATTAAGTGTATTCATGAGAAAACTGCTGACACATTAGAGCAATGGGTTCATAAGCTAATGGGAAGGAAAGTAATGAGTGATAACTTTTAGTTATGTACTCACCATAACTTCAGATGTTTGGGATCCATCTCGCCTACATTCTGACTGATTGGTTCGGAGCCAATCCCTCGGCTCCGACTCGGCACGCTTATGCCAAAGAGCGAAGTCTCTTATTGGCTGAGCTTACTATATCCCAGGATGCACCACTACCAGTCCCCCAGATCTAGTTTGTCCGCATACATGCACACACGCATGCACTGCTTATATAACATCGACAGATGATACAAGATAAAAACAGTAGAGCTCAAACCGTTCAATCTCTTCTGATCTCCAAGGCAGGGGGAAGGAGGGTGGGTATTAGGAATGTAGGCGAGATGGATCCAAAACATCTGAAGTTATGGTGAGTACATAACTAAAAGATGTTATGTGATCCTATCTCGCCTACATTCTGACTGATGGGACAGCGTCCCTAGCACCTAAATCCTGGGTGGCTCACTGGAAAACACTCCTGAGTACTGTGGAACCAAATGATGCTCGCCCTTTAGATGCCACATCCAATTTATAGTGGGAAATGAAAGTGTGCGGGTTGGACCAAGTAGCCGCAGCACAAATCTCAGAAATAGCGAGCTTGGAATGAAATGCAATAGAGGTAGCCATAGCTCTAGTAGAGTGAGCTTTGACAGATGTTGTAAGTTGCTTATTTGAAGAGGAATAAGCCTGAGTTATGCAATCTCTAATCCATTTGGCAATAGTAGCTTTAGTGATGGTTTTACCCAGTTTATTATCTGAAAAGGACACAAACAATTGATCTGTTTTTCGAATTTGTTGAGTCCTGTCTAGATAGAAGCGCAATTGCCTGTGAACATCCAATGTATGCAAGGTGTATTCCGCTTTGTTTGAAAATTTTGGAAAGAAAACTGGTAGCTCTAGAGATTGTTGGAGACAGAGATTAGAACAAACTTTTGGAACAAAGGATGGATTAGGCCTAAGTGATACTCTATCCTTGTGAAAAATCAAGTACGGTGGTTTGATAGATAGGGCTTGAAGTTCTGAAACTCTTCTTGCAGAGGTAATTGCAATTAAGAAGGCAGTTTTCCAAGACAGATATTTCAACTCACATGTAGCAGCCGGTTCAAAAGGGGAAGATGTTAAGGCACGAAGTACCAAATCAAGATCCCACGGAGGCGCAGGATGAAAAACTGGGGGTCTTAAAAGCACAGCACCTTTCATGAAAGTTTTACATAATCTGCTGCTCATCAATGGTGGGTCTATGGATTTGTGAAATTTGGAGATAGCTGCTAGTTGGACTTTAATAGTAGAGACTGAAGATCCTTGATTAAACAAGGATGTTAAAAATTTCAAGACCTCTGGTATCGGGCAGTAATAGGGTCTAAGCCTCTGAGTTGAGCCCAGATAGCAAACCTCTTCCACTTACTGTGATACAATTTCTTAGTGGTGGGTTTGTGGGCTGAAGATAAAATATGAATAACTTCCGGGTCCAAGGTGTGATTTCTGACTAAAGTCGGAAGTGGAGGAGCCAAGCTGTTAATTTCAGAGTGTGAAGGGACTGGTGCTGTTGTCCCGACTGATGAACCAGAAGGTCTGGAGTTAGATCCAAAAACCAAGGACCGTCCAGAGTATATTTCTGTAGGTAGGGGAACCATACCTGACAAGGCCAGTACGGAGCAATTAGAATCATTGTGGACCCCAATTGGGAAGCTTTCTGGATGACTTTGGGGAGGACTGGAATCGGAGGGAAAGCATAAAGCAGTCCTGTTGGCCAAGGTTGGACTAGAGCATCCGTAGCTGCCTCCCCTTGATGCGGGGTCAAGGAAAAGAACCTTTTGCACTTCGTGTTTTGTGGTGTAGCAAACAGGTCGCAGCACGGAATCCCCCATCTTTTGAAAATCTCAGCTGCTACTGTTTCGTTCAGGGACCACTCGTGAGGAGAAAGAATAGTCCTGCTCAGTCTGTCTGCCAATACATTGGATTTTCCTGGAATGTGGGTCACTACCAGGAAGCGGTTGGTAGCCACTGCCCATTCCCACACCCTCATGGCCTCTCTGCAAAGGGGGTAAGATCTGGTCCCTCCTTGTTTGTTTAGATACCAGACCACCGACATGTTGTCTGTGTGGATAGCGATAATGCCTTGAGGGAGAAACTTGTGGAGGGCTTGTAGGGACAGAAGTACAGCCTTCATTTCCAACACATTGATATGGAGAAATGTTTTGTTTGGAAGCCAAGAACCCTGAACTGACCTGCCCAGACAATGCCCCCCCCCCACCCCGTCTGGGAGGCATCCGTTGTCAAGGTGGCCACCGGAGGGGGTATAACAAAAGGTCTTCCCTGATTCAGATTGGATGGCAGAAGCCACCAGCGGAGGTCCCGTTTGCACGTTTCTGTAATCAGTATGTGATGATTGAGGGGGAGATCCTGAAAAGACCATTGTGTCAATAACAGCCACTGAAGAATCCTCATGTGTAATCTTGCCAGAGGAACTAGGAGAACCGTGGCAGACATTGAACCTAAAAGTTGCAGGACCATCCTGGCTGGGGCTTTGGATCTTAGAAGCAGGGCTCGGGCTTGACCTTATAATGTTTGTATCCTTTCGGTAGGAAGGAAGATTCGCATTAATTTTGAGTCTATCTCTGCTCCTATGAATCTTATGCGCTGAGAAGGCAGCAAGACAGACTTTGACCAGTTGAATGTAATTCCCAGGGAAGCACCAAGGGAGATGGTGGCTTGTAGGTTCTCTAGTAGTAGATGCCTGGTGGTGGCAGTCAGGAGCCAGTCGTC
Organism: Protopterus annectens; assembly: GCF_019279795.1. NCBI lineage: Eukaryota > Metazoa > Chordata > Ceratodontiformes > Protopteridae > Protopterus > Protopterus annectens. The sequence goes on along the minus strand of NC_056744.1, from coordinate 370,422,786 downwards.
CAGATAGGGAAACACTTGGAATCCGAGACTCCTCAGGTGAGCAGTCACTACTGCCAAACACTTGGTGAACACCCTGGGGGCTGTGGTGAGACCAAAGGGCAGTGCACAAAATTGGAAATGACTGTCTCCCAGGCTGAAGCGCAGATACCTCCTGGACGCCTGATGTATCGGTATGTGATAATAGGCGTCCTTGAGATCTATGGAGCACATCCAAACATCTTTCTCCAACAATGGGAGAATGGATTGTAAAGTGACCATTCGGAATTTGGACTTCATGACAGACTGGTTTAGTTTGCTGAGATCCAAAATGGGTCTCAGGTCCCCTGTCTTTTTTGGCACTAAAAAGAATCTTGAGTAATTTCCGGATCCGATCTGGTCTGTGGGGACCGGTTGGATGACTCCTTTTTCTAGCAGCTTTGAAGCTTCTACGGCTGCAATTTCCCTTTGACTGGGTGGTGGGTCCGGGATTTTTTTGGACGGTGGGGGTGAGTGTGTGAAGGGAATGGTGTAACCTCCGGCAATAATCCGAAGCACCCATCTGTCCTGAGTAATAGACTCCCAGGCTTTTAGGTGCTTGGCAACAGCACCCGACTGGCTCGAGCAGCACAGCCGGGCAATCCCTCATGGAGTGTGGGAGGCTGAAGAGCCACGAAAGGACTCGTGGTCTCCAGTGTTGCGGGGGCCTCTGCCGCCTCTGGGACGGCGTCTCCCAGAAAAATTTCCCCGTCCTCTGCCTCTGGAAGGGGAATCTTCCTGCTGTTGAGGAAAGAATTTCTGTGATTTATGGAACCACATCTTCCCTCCTCTTTAGCCTTGGGATAAGGCCGAAGGGAGTGGAATAACGTGCTCCTACGGCAGATAAAGTCTTTCCCTCTTGCTCACAGCGGTAAGAGTGTCTTTACCTTGGGTCCAAACAAAGAGGACCCATCAAAGGGAGCGTCGGCAAAGGAAGACTTGAAGGCCTCCATGAAATGACACAACGGAGCCAGGCTTGTCTCCGAGAGCCACGCCTGTGCCTGCCGCTCTGCCGCCTTCGCCACATATGAAATGAGCCTCATGGACGAGTTAGAAATCGAGGTGAGGATAGCCAACTGAGAGCTAACCGACTGGGCTAGCTGCTCAGGTAGGTTACCTGAGAGGGAGTCTGAGAGCTCCTTGACCAGATCCCTCTGTAGTCTGGTGAAATGTGCCAAATAATTCAGGGACCTCAGAGTAAAGGCCGCTGAAGTCAGGGTGCGCTTCCCGTGCAGTCCATGCTCCTAGACTCCTTATTAGGAGGATGGACGGACGTTGAAGCCTCTGCCACGTCCTGCTGGGTAGCAGATGCCACCACCATGGCATCTACAGCCACGCCTTTCGTAAGAACTCCTTCTCGGGTGGGGCAGACAAAAATTTGTTAGGGCGAGAAGGCACTGGTTCCACAGTATCTGGATGTTCCCACGCCCTCCGACAAACCAAATCCAGGAGCTCGTCGAAGGGCGGAGACACCCAGGAGGTGGAGGGCTGAGCCCGAAGGCCTTGAGAAACACCGACTCATCAGCGGAGGGGTTTGGAATTCCAGCCGCCTCGTTGCTTAAGGATCTCTAGAATGTCTGCAAATGAGACATCATCCGAGGACGACTTTGGGGACCCCTCCGCATCATCAAGATCAGTGTCCGATGTAAGAGACTTGTCGGGGGAGTCCACGTGCTTCCTCTTGCACGATCTCTTCCTTGGGGGCTCCTCTGAAGACAACTCAAGAACCCTCAGGAGGAGGGAACCCCAGTGGGGTAACCTCAGGCCCCGGGGCTCCGCTGCCTAGAGACAGGGAACTGCCAAAGAGCCAGTCTCCCTGCCCCAGGAAGGTGCCGGTAAAGCCGTAGAGATGGCCGAAGAAGACTTGGCCAAGGCACTCCTCATAGCTCTGAAGGCCGGACCCCCAGAATCCTGGGAGGGTCCGGTCTCCGGAGCCATGACAGCAGATGGAAGTCCCGCGGCCGAAGCACCGAGAGGGAGGCTTGGGACCGACAGCATTGGCCCCGAAATGTCACCCCCCCGGGTCCGGCCGAAGAAGTCCGTGTGCTAAACTCGGACCCGAAGGCCGGGGTTGGAGTAAGGGTCGGAGCCGACCCTAGGATCTCCACTGGCTCCATCAGCACCTGCTCCGACGGAGCCGAAGCGGTCGGAGGAGGAATGGCAATGGAATGGGCTATCGGCTCCGAAGCCAAGTGGGTCAGAGCCGAAACAAATTTCTGAAAGACTGGGGACTGGAACAGTCTTTGGAGCACCCTGTCTATGTCCGAATCTGACATCCTTGATGACCTAGAAGAGACCGAATGGGTCCGTGTAGGCCTCTCCAACGGCTCCAAGGGACTAGGGGACCGGCTCCGAATCGACTCGACAATTATCGGCGCCGAAGAAGTGTCCAAACCAATTTTCATCGGTGCTGAAGAGGGCTTCGGCGCCGAGGAGGAAGTGTCTGAGCGGACAACCTTCATCGGCTCCGAGATCAGTGGAGCCGATGAAGGTGACTCGCCTCTCGACGCCCCAGCCGTCGGCTCAACCCAGAGGAGTCGAGGCTGGAGGCATCGAGGCAGACCGTTCCGCCCTCGGCTCCGAAGTCCGTGGAGCCGAAGGAGAAGCCTGCCTATGTCTTTTGGCGGTCGGTTCCGACGGACTGGTCGGAGCCGACGCCTTTCTTTTAGCAGGAGAAGGAGAGGAAGCTAATGCCTCTTCAAATGATGGTTTAATAAGGCCTTTTAGAATAAGTTTATTTTTCCTCTCTTGGAGGACCCTCGAGGAAAAAGCGTGACAGACGCTACAGGACTCCTGCAAATGTTTGCCCAAACAGTACACACAGAGAGAGTGATCATCTGTGATCGACATTTTGAAACTGCACTTAGTGCACTTTTTAAACCCTGAAGGCCTAGGAGCCTGTGACATAATGGCAACCAAATTAGTGTATAACCAGTAAAATACAAGACACACTAACTATCACAGAGAAATTCTTTTCTTTGAATCAAGAACTGTCACAAATAGAAAGGTATGACCAAGGAATACAAGAACCTTTAAAATAAAAAGGAACTTGACAGACAACGGCTGACAAGGGAAGGCCCTTCAACCCAAATGGAACCTCCAGTCAGACAAAACGCAATCACTACACAAAGTTTTTCCACAAAAAAAACTTCAATCATACACAAAAATACGATATAGCTGTTAAAACAGCTTTTTGTTGAATTTTAAAGGAATTCCTGACAGGAAAGTAAGAGAAAAAAACCCTACTTAGCTCAGCCAAGCTCGAGACCACATCTTTGCTTGTTAGCGGCAAACGAGATCTGGGGGACTGGTAGTGGTGCATCCTGGGATATAGTAAGCTCAGCCAATAAGAGACTTCGCTCTTTGGCATAAGCGTGCCGAGTCGGAGCCGAGGGATCGGCTCCGAACCCATCAGTCAGAATGTAGGCGAGATAGGATCACATAACATCAGATATTTTTAAGCTTAACATTTTTTCTCTTAGTACTGATGAAAATGGGTATGAAATTCTAGGTGGAGCAGGATGTGGGAGAAAAGTACAGAACAGTGGGGGAATGAGAGTGGCATCAGCCCCTCCAGCTATGGGAAGCCCTGATAGACAAATTGTATGTTTTTTTTTTGTAGAAAACTGGGACATATCAAGCAGCACTGTGTGTACTACAGCAAAAAGGAAAAACAGACAGAGTGAAAGGAGTATATGCAAGGGACTCAAAAGAAAAAGTCAAAAAACAAGAGTTGCAGGATAACAGAGGGTCAAAAGTTTGACAAGGCAAAAGGGAATACTAAAATGCAGCAAATTGACAGTAAAGGCAATGTAAGGAATGAAAGTAAACCAAGTGTTAACCAACAGTGCACGACAATACAATTTAGCCTAGTACAAACAGGACGATGCCCCTGATAGACAAAAATTTGGAATACCACAGAGAAATAATTTCAGACCTTATGGGCAGAGACAAAAACAGACTATGGGAAGTTAAAGGTTCTGATTACAGTGGGAGGTGCAAGGGATTAGATTAGCTTTGAAAATCATCAGTATGTTAAGAATAAATTACCTCAGGGTTTTCAGAATGTTCTGTCATTTTTCATCAGATAGTAGGAACATTCTTACAGGATGTGAATAAAGATGGCAAGGTTATTCATTATACTAAAGGTATCCTAATACAGTCAGAGATTGTGGAAGAGCACATATCACAGCTGAGAAAAGTTCTGAGACAGTTGCAAGAGGCAGGTTTCAAAGTAAACAAAGACAAAATACAGTTCTTGTCACAAGAAGAACATTTTCTAGGAACCATTATCAGACCGACAGGGAGGACTCCTTGTCATGAAAGGGTGAGAAGCATTCCACAATTGCCAAAGCCGTTGACAATTTCAGATTTGCATAAATTCATGGAAATCATGAATTACAATATTTAAAACATCAAAGCAGAAGTTAGCACAGGCATAGAGTTGATAGCTCTCACAAGTAAATTACCTTTTGTTTTGCAAGCAGCAGCAGGGAAGAATAAAAGGACACTAAGTTGACACAGGTTACTTTTTGTAGCAGGAGAATGACTCCTGTAGAAAAAGGATATCCTTGCATTAAACAGCTTTTGGCCATTTACTAGGAAATAAGACAGAGTATGACAATGTTCTTGGGGTTATAGTTCAAACTCCACATCTGACAATCAAGATTTCCTAAATGACAGTGAGATAAACAAAATCAATTAAGTGGTAAGTCAGACATTCCTACAGTGTACGTGGATGGTACATGTTTCTGGAAGGATGGGAAGTACTAATACTGGGTTTACAATAGTGACATTGCAAAAGGGAGGTAAACCAATTATGGTTAAGTTACCAGATTACATGTCAGAACAAAGGGCTGAGCTAGAGGCTATAAATATGTTTTGCACCATTTACATCCAGTAAACAATTTCAGTAACAGTGCTTATGTAGTACATTATCTATGGCAACATGAAATAGTGACCGAAGTGATTGGTTAAATGGGTTATTTTCAGAATGGTGAAAAAGCATTATCACAGTTTTAATTGCTATAGTAGCCATTATTTGGTTGATCATAATAATGTCCATGTTGTTAAACTTTGTATTAAAAAAGACTGTCAATCGGTACCTATTGTAACAAATGTAGATGGTTAAGAAAATAATGACCAATGGAGACATGATTTTTCTATAAGATTCAAAGATTCTATAAGATTCAAAGTTTGATTTAAATTTTGATTGAAAATGTTTTGCTTTTCAAAATAAAAGTGAGGAATTAACAGAATTATATAAATTAAAACTTGTTTTTCTCATAAAAATAACATGCATACGATAGAAAATATATATATATATATAATTTGGTAGAACTGTTTTTTCCTTCATAGTAGCTAAGGTTTGGTAATCATAACAGTGTGATATTTTTAGAAATAGTATGCGACATAGCATCTGCAAGTGCAGAAAAGAAATATGCATTGGCTTAACAGAATGTGCTTGTGTGGAACAAAAAGTATTATACTGCTGAATGTTTTTGTAACAAATGGCATTAACAATAGTCTTGTTGAAATATCAAACAGGTGAATGTGTACAGATATTCAAGAGAATGAACTTAACACAGCAGAAAAAGTTACAAACTATCCTATTAAAGAAAACATTTCAGCCTGCAGAAGAAACTGCTTTTCTCTAGAATGAGATAAGGATGCAGACAAAGAAGGCATTTGCACAGGAAAAGAATGTTTTAATCAAGGATAAAATTATGAAACTATAAAAGTGGCTGTAAAAGACTTTTTGGTGCACATGTTTGTAAGCTGAGGAAGTGCAATGTATCTGACAGTAATTTATCTGTGTTATAAAGAAAATGTTTTTAATCTCACAGTAGTGCTTGGCCGACTTGTTTCATTAAATCTGTCAGCAATTACTAATATACAGTTCTACAGTCAGTCTGAGTGACCTGCTGATAATTTCAATTTAATTGTTTGATTTTACACAACTGTACTTTCTCACTCACCTCAAGAGGGGCATATTGTGGTGGATGGACAGCAGCAGACTTAGGCCTAGACTTCTTGACATTTTTGAATGGTGACTGTACCTCAGGGTGAGCAGATTCTGTCATAGAACCCTGGGCCAAAAAGCTTGAGATGTTGGTTCTCAAAGTAAATGGAAAGTGAAGAAAGATGGCTATGCAATGTTTTGGGTACAAAAGCATGACAGATGGAACACTGAGTGTTGTTTTGAGAAGCATCTAAGCAAAACAGGCACCTATCATGGCAGTCCTTATAGGGAATCTGCCTCCCACATTGACATTTCCCATTCTTGGATGACATGTAACCCACTGAAGAATGAAAGAAAAAGAACCCCAATGGGGTGCTTACTTGAAAGATAGAGGCTCCGTATAACCAGCAACGTGAAGGGCATTCAGACTGATATATGACAATGGCATTTGGACTGGCTGCAACAAATTTCTGTGTTGGGAGCATATGTCCATCACCTTTATGCCCCATGCCTGTGCGGGGAGCAAACATCTTAACATATGACACTACCTAGGTAATAAAGACAGTACAGTTGTGTACACTTACAATAAATGTAGATGTTCAAGTGTATTCACTGTTGCAGTCATTACATTTGGGTAATCTGCTGGCAGGTTGCCCTCAGTCAGCCTGATTAACAAAGTATTGGGTCCTGCGTCAGGTGCTGTCCCTTCTTCCATGACATCAGGTCGTCAGGGGTATAAAACATGCAGCCGATGCCATTAAATCGTTTTTTCTTGCCCCAGATGTCAGGTGCCCCCCCTAATGGGGAGCAAAATAAAATTAAAAACACAAAAATATAACTCCAACCAAAAGCAAATACACCAAAAAGGCTTTTAAGATAGTAAAAGAAAGTAGTGGTATTGTAAGAGAAAAGCAGGGGGCTGGAGGGAGGGTAACCAGGACTGCAACAGTGAATACACTCGAACATCTACATTTATGTTAAGTGTACACAACTGTACTATTTTCTTTGTGTTTCACTGTTGCAGTCATTACATTTGGGTAGATTCCCAAAACTATGGATGGGAGGATGGATTTATACAGCATTAGGACCAGCTATAAGACCCTGCAAGACAGCAGTGGCAAAGCCAGCTCTGGATTTAGAGAAAATTGGTAAATGATAATGCTTGGTGAAAGTATGAACTGAACTCCAGGTAGCAGCTTCTAGAATATCCCTGGTAGGAACACCTCTGAGAAAGGCTGCAGAAGTAGATGCAGCCCTTGTGGAATGAGATCTGATCCCCTGGGGGATAGGTTTTTGATTGTGCTTATAGCAGAAATGAATGCAATGGCTTATCCATTTAGAAATGGTTTGTTTTGAAATAGCCTTTCCCTCTGCCCCTGCAGCAAATGCTACTAGCAGTTGTTCAGGTTTTCTTCGAGGTTTAGTCCTATCCAAGTATAATCTAAGTTGTCTGTGCACACCCAATTAATGCAGAATCCGTTCCCTTTTGTTCTGTGGATTGGGAAAGAAAGTTGGCAAATGAATGGACTGATTAAGAGCCACACTGGATACCACCTTGGGCATAAAGGATGGACTGGTCCTGAGTGACACCCTGTCTGCATGAAAGATGAAAGGCTCCACTGCCATAAGGGCCTGTAACTCAGATATCCCTTCTAGCTGAAGTGATTGCTAGAAGGAAGGCTGTTTTTCAAGAAAGAAATTTTAAGTCTGCAGTAGCAGCTGGCTCAAAAGGAGGTAGAGTGAGTTTCTCCAATACAAAGTTAAGGTCCCAGGCAGGGGTTGGAGCTCTCCTGGGTGGTCTCAAGTTTTTGGCAAGGTCCCAGGCAGGGGTTGGAGCTCTCCTGGGTGGTCTCAAGTTTTTGGCCCCTCTGAGGTACTGCTTGAGCAGAGAATGAGAGAAGAGGGGAGGTTCTGTGTTATAATGAGCTGAAATGGCTGAGGCATGGATTTTAATGGAGGAAAAAGACAGGCCCTTGTGAAGCATCTCAGTTAAGTATTGTAAAATCTGAGGTAGATTGGGTGCTGCTGTGCTCATCCCTAAAGATTGATTCCATGCACAGAATCTTTTCCATTTGTCAGCATAAGATTTTCTAGTACTAGGTCTTCTTGCCTCCAAGATGCCATTCATCACAGGTTTGCTGAGGGATGCTAAGGGTGAATTTAAGTGAATAGCCAAGCTGCAAGGTTCAATGTTGGGAGCTGAGGGTGCAGAATTTGGTTCTCCTGCTAAGACAGTAAGGAAGGTGTCTGAGGCAGGTGCCATGGAGAAATTTGTGACACACTGCGCAGGAGTGGGTACCAGTGTTGGCGTGGCCAGTTTGGAGCAATCAAAATCATTCTTGGCTTGTCCTGTTTGACTTTTAGCAGAACTTTGGAGAGCAAAGGCAGAGGGGGAAAGGCATAGACTGATAGGTATTTCCATCTGAATGACAGAGCATCCACTTTCAAGGCTTTTTTGTGAGGAGTCCTTGTGCAAAACTTGTCCAACTGGTAGTTTGGGGGGAGGCAAGTAGATCTATGTCTGGGCTCCCCCATTTGCTTGTCAATGTGTTGAAAATCCATGGTTCCAGTTTCCACTCAAGTGGGTCCATGAGATTTCTGCTTAGTTCATCTGCCAGTGTATTCAATTTTCCTGGCAGGAATTGAGCTTGTAGGTGCACTTGGTAGCTCAAGGCTGTGTTCCACAATGCCATGGCTAGTCTGAGAGGGGATAGGAATGTGTACCCCCCTGCTTGTTTATGTACCACATAACCATGGTGTTGTCCAGCTTTACCATTAGTTGTCCTGGATGAATGTAGTCCTTGAAGGCTGTCAGAGCATTCTGTACAGCTAACATTTCTTTTTGATTGATATATAGGTGCATTTGATTTGTGTTCCATTTGCCCTGAATGCACTTCCCTGCCAGGTGAGCCCTCCATGCATAGTCTGTTGCATCTGTAGTTAGGGTTTGGGTGGCAGGGGGTAGTGTGAATGGCAGTCCCTTGTTTTGGTGGCAGGTCTCTGCCCACCATAGGAATTCCAGGCGTAGGTAAGGTATGATAGGAATCATTGTTTCCAGGCTGTGACAATGTTGACTCCATAGACTTTTTAACTACCACTGAAGTTTCCTCATATGCAGTCTTGCATATAGAATTAGAAGAATGCAGGACGCCATGAACCCCAAGGCTTGCAGTATTTGTCTTGCAGATAGCAGGGTTTTTGTGGCCACTTGTTTGATGTAAGTTACCAAATGAATTTGCTTCTCTGGCATGAGGAAAGCCATCTGGGCAGTTGTATTCAAGCTTGCACCCAGGAATGTAATCTGTTGAGAGAGTACCATTTGTGATTTCTTTTCATTTATGGTATACTCAAGACAAGATAGCACCCTTTTTACAAACGCCAGATGATTTAGAAGTATGCCCTGGTTTTCTGCCTGAATTAGGCAATCATCCAGGTATGGATATATTTGAATATTTCTTTGCCTGCAAAATGCAATAACTGGAGCCAGGCACTTTGTGAATACCCTGGGTGCAGTAGACAAGCCAAAGGACACTGCAGAGAGCTGATAATGCAAGTAGCCTACATTGAAGCGTAGGTATCTTCTGCAAGATTCCCTGATTGGGATGTGCAGGTATGCTTCTTTTAAATCTAGAGTTGCCAACCAGGCATCTTTGCCTAGCATAGGAAGTAATTGAAGAGTCAGCATCTTGAATTTTGGAATGTTCAGAAAGGTTTTTAGAGTAGACAGGTCCAGAATTAGACGCCATGATTTGTCTTTTCTGGGTACCTGAAAGAGCCTGGAATAAAAACCTTGTCCCTTTTCCTCTTCCTCTTCTGGTACTGGTTGAATAGCCCCCATGTTTAAGAGGGAAAGTACTTGTTTTTCAGCCTCTGCCCACTGATTTGGGGGCAGGTCTGGCCACCCGTTTGGTGTTGGCAATGTGTGGAAATGAAATCTGTATCCCTGGAACACTATATTTAAAACCCATTTGTCCTGGGTTATGAGTTCCCAGTTCTTTGCATGAAGAGCAATCTTTCCCCCCAAAGGAGCAGTTAAAAGGTAAGTGCTTGGTTAAAAGGAAGTCATTGAGACTGTTTACCATAGGTGGGTGTCTTATTTCCAGATTTGGAAGTGGAGCTCCCCCCCCATTGCTTAGTTCTGAGAGTCCCCTGGGACTAAAACATGGTGCTTTTGGTGTGTCTGGGTCTGGCTTGAGAGGATCTGGAAGGAGCTGGAAAAGACCAATTCTTAGTAGGCCAGTACCTACTAAATCTTGGAGGTTGCACTTGTAAGAAATATTTTAACAGTTTGCATAGATTTAGCTTTAGCTTCCATCTTTTTTAGAACTTCTTCAGCCTTATTGCCAAACAGGCAGTCCTGATTTAAAGGAACATCCAACAGTTTCGCTTTAACATGATCAGGCAAAGATTGCTCCTTAAGCCAAGCATGCCTTCTAAGCACAGACCCAGTAACAGCAGCCCTGCAGGAGGCCTCTAAAGAATCTAAAACACATTGCAAAGTATGTTTTCCAACTTGTTCAGCAGAATGTAATAAATCCTGTATATCTTTATTTTCCACACAGTCAGGAATCAACATCATTTTCTGTTTAAGCAGTCCAATAATATACTATTGGTATTTTAACATTTGAAATTGGCAGTTTAAAGCCCTGACTGCCAAGGTTGCAGAAGTATAAACATTCTTACCCCATCTATCCAGCTCCCTGGAGTCTCTATCAGAAGGGGTAGGATTTTTAGCAGTAGAAGCCTTAATGCCCTTGGGCCCCTGAGAAATGGTTTCTGGATCTGCAACAGGATTTTTGAAAAGGAACTTGTGGGACTCAGGAACCCTGTAGTATGTGTCAGGTTTACTAGGAGCCAGAGGCAGGGAATCAGGGGCCATATTGGATTCCGAAAACACATCATCAACAATGTCTAGTACAGGAGGTATAGCCAAGGGCCTATGCTGAGGTAGAAGAAGGAAATCCCTAAGCCTCTTTTTTGAATCAGAAAATTCCTGAATTTCCCAGTGGAAATGCTCCCTTAAGGTATGTAAAGTTTTCCCAAAAGAAAAATCCTCAGGAGGGGAAGCAGAGGGAATGGAATCCTCTGCATCAGAATCCTCATAAGTAGGTATGGGCAAATCCAGGTCATTAGAAGAATTTGTCTTGCAGATAGCAGGGTTTTTGTGGCCACTTGTTTGACGTAAGTTACCAAATGAATTTGCTTCTCTGGCGTGAGGAAAGCCGTCTGGGCAGTTGTATTCAAGCTTGCACCCAGGAATGTAATCTGTTGAGAGAGTACCATTTGTGATTTCTTTTCATTTATGGTGTACTCAAGACAAGTTAGCACCCTTTTTACAAACGCCAGATGATTTAGAAGTATGCCCTGGTTTTCTGCCTGAATTAGGCAATCATCCAGGTATGGATATATTTGAATATTTCTTTGCCTGCAAAATGCAATAACTGGAGCCAGGCACTTTGTGAATACCCTGGGTGCAGTAGACAAGCCAAAGGACACTGCAGAGAACTGATAATGCAAGTAGCCTACATTGAAGCGTAGGTATCTTCTGCAAGATTCCCTGATTGGGATGTGCAGGTATGCTTATTTTAAATCTAGAGTTGCCAACCAGGCATCTTTGCCTAGCATAGGAAGTAAATGACGAGTCAGCATCTTGAATTTTGGAATGTCCAGAAAGGTTTTTAGAGTAGACAGGTCCAGAATTGGACGCCATGATTTGTCTTTTCTGGGTACCTGAAAGAGTCTGGAATAGAAACCTTGTCCCTTTTCCTCTTCCTCTTCTGGTACTGGTTGAATAGCCCCCATGTTTAAGAGGGAAAGTACTTGTTTTTGAGCCTCTGCCCACTGATTTGGGGGCAGGTCTGGCCACCCGTTTGGTGTTGGCAATGTGTGGAAATGAAATCTGTATCCCTGGAACACTATATTTAAAACCCATTTGTCCTGGGTTATGAGTTCCCAGTTCTTTGCATGAAGAGCAATCTTTCCCCCCAAAGGAGCAGTTAAAAGGTAAGTGCTTTATCAGCTGATATCTGATAATAAAGTTAAAAATCTAGATTTCTTAAAACAATAATTTGATCTAAGAGAAACTTGCTGGTTAGAGGTTCAGATCTTTAGACAACATCTCATTGATAGAATAGATCTAATGTCTATAACAGTTAAAGAATCTATTCCAAAACTGATTGATTACTTGATAATAAATTTACAGCATAAAGTTTCTGATAAAGGTAAACTTTCATATATACATAAAATTATCAGACAAGAAACTTTTTACAATGTAGATTCATACTGGAATTATTTCACCTCTATTAATGGGGACCCACCAACTCAACAAGATAAACAATATATATTGAATCTGCTTATAGAACTACATCTTCCATTGTCTGGAGACTTTATACATGGAAATTTTACATAGATCTTTTATACACCTTTGATGATGAATAAAATTAATAATAAAGATAATCTATGTAAGAGATGTAATGTAGAAATTAATGCTGACTGGGCTCATATGTTTTATGACTGTATGAAGTTGAAAGAATACTGGAAGTCAATTAATGAATTTTTGCAGGCTCTTTTACAGATAATTTCATTATTTCTAAGTCTCTTATATTATTCAACACACCTGTACCTCAATGTGTTAAAAAGATTAAGCTTCCCTTGTTATGGTCTATCCTAGCAGTGACTAGGAAAATAATAACTAGAAATTGGATTTCAGATACACCTCCTTCGTTCAATGAATTTAAAAATGTTATGAATATAATGTGTCATATGGAAATAAGCACAATTAGAATGAGAACAACTAGAAAAACATCACATTTTATTGTATGGGATAATTTACAAAATTTGTTAAAAAATTCTAATTTCAATAGCACAGTATTTTAGTTTAATTAATTGATCTGATTGTAGTGGATGTCTTTGTAAATACTTTAGTTGTTTTGTTGAATATTATAATAATACCTGTTTTTAATTATTTGTATACAATTGTTATGATATTTCTCTTATATGTTAAAACAATAAATTTGTTTTAAAAAAAAAAAAAAAAAAGGTAAGTGCTTGGTTAAAAGGAAGTCATTGAGACTGTTTACCATAGAGGGGTGTCTTATTTCCAGATTTGGAAGTGGAGCCCCCCCCCCCCCCCATTGCTTAGTTCTGAGAGTCCCCTGGGACTAAAACATGGTGCTTTTGGTGTGTCTGGGTCTGGCTTGAGAGGATCTGGAAGGAGCTGGAAAAGACCAATTCTTAGTAGGCCAGTACCTACTAAATCTTGGAGGTTGCACTTGTAAGAAATCTTTTAACAGTTTGCATAGATTTAGCTTTAGCTTCCATCTTTTTTAGAACTTCTTCAGCCTTATTGCCAAACAGGCAGTCCTGATTTAAAGGAACATCCAACAGTTTCGCTTTAACATGATCAGGCAAAGATTGCTCCTTAAGCCAAGCATGCCTTCTAAGCACAGACCCAGTAACAGCAGCCCTGCAGGAGGCCTCTAAAGAATCTAAACCACATTGCAAAGTATGTTTTCCAACTTGTTCAGCAGAATGCAATAAATCCTGTATATCTTTATTTTCCACACAGTCAGGAATCAACATCATTTTCTGTTTAAGCAGTCCAATAATATGCTATTGATATTTTAACATATGAAATTGGCAGTTTAAAGCCCTGACTGCCAAGGTTGCAGAAGTATAAACATTCTTACCCCATCTATCCAGCTCCCTGGAGTCTCTATCAGAAGGGGTAGGAATTTTAGCAGTAGAAGCCTTAATGCCCTTGGGCCCCTGAGAAATGGTTTCTGGATCTGCAACAGGATTTTTGAAAAGGAACTTGTGGGACTCAGGAACCCTGTAGTATGTGTCAGGTTTACTAGGAGCCAGAGGCAGGGAATCAGGGGCCATACTGGATTCCGAAAACACATCATCAACAATGTCTAGTACAGGAGGTATAGCCAAGGGCCTATGCTGAGGTAGAAGAAGGAAATCCCTAAGCCTCTTTTTTGAATCAGAAAATTCCTGACTTTCCCAGTGGAAATGCTCCCTTAAGGTATGTAAAGTTTTCCCAAAAGAAAAATCCTCAGGAGGGGAAGCAGAGGGAATGGAATCCTCTGCATCAGAATCCTCATAAGTAGGTATGGGCAAATCCAGGTCATTAGAAGAATCAGAAGAAACAGAAACCTGATCAGAAGAATCATAATCAAGCTCAGCCCTAGGCCTCTTAGTGGGGGGTGTTGACTACCCCTGATTAGAGTAATTAGATCTTCAGCCATTCTGATCATTTGTTTTTTAGGCATAGGGGCCTGAACATGTGGCCTGGGCATTGTTTTTTTTAGACATAGATCGAGATTTAGGCCTTAGAATAGAAGGTGGAGTTGGTTTAATATGCAAGTCTGTAGGCCTGAAAACACCCTCAGAAGCCGGTGCCTGCACAGCGGCTCCAGACCCATCCAAAGTAGAGACATCCACAGGTTCCATAGGTGAAGCATCTCGCGGCATACCGGACTCCGAATGGGTCTCAGTAGAGGCCTGCGAGTCAGAAGTAGCGGGTATCAGGGGCTGCGAAAGTGCCTCACTGAGTACCGGCGAACTGGCGACTGGCTTAGGAGAAGCATCATCAGTTTTGGACCTCAACGGCCTGTCTCTGTCTTTTTCTTTGCGTTTTTTTGGAATTCCGGTAGTCGGATGGCTAACCGATCATTTCTGGATAATTAAACCGAGAACCGAAATATTTAGAGGCAAAACTGTACAGACGACGGATAGTGCGCTATTTAAAGCACAAAACCAACAGCAAGGTAAGTCGTGGTCAGGTCCTGGGCAAGGAATACAGTACAAATGAAAATCTTTACGAGGTATTTTCTTCCCACAAGTAATGCAATTATTAACTTTTACTGACATTGGTAAGGAGCAAGAAAAAGTTTCCCCAACGGGGTACTTAGCTTTAAGTTGAAGACTTCGGTTCTGAAACTTGGAAATGAAAATTTCAGGAGTTGGCCGACTGGCACTTGTGAACTGCTTCTGCTTCGGGCACCGCATGGCAAGAAAGACTGATGTAATGGCGTCAACTGCATGTTTTATACCCCTGACGACATGACGTCATGGAAGAAGGGACAGCAACCGACGCAGGACCCAAGAATTTGTTAATCAGGCCGACTGAGGGCAACATGCCAGCAGATTACCCAAATGTAATGACTGCAACAGTGAAACATGAAGAACATTTTGGTGTACTGACTGGGTGTTGGTCTATCTTTGGAGAGATCCCAGAAGTGAAGAAATATGGAAGGACATCTGCCATATGCTCACAGACAATCAATTTCCACTTGACACACAATTTAGTCTATAAAATGTGCAAATATCTGTGTAATTTGTTGGCATATTTCTCATACAATGAGATGGCAAACAAGCATTACACAGACTATTACCAACATCTCATCACAATCACACCAAACTGATTATGTTGAGGCTGTGAAAAGCCATTATCAAAGCCTCCTAGTATTAAGATGATTAGGTCTCAGCACACATCTCCCACTACAGCACCATGCTTTCACAAAGTACAGAGTCACTAGGAGGAAGGCTGTAAACACTATCCAATACCTCAAATTCCATGAGTGAAAATGTCTTAGCAATTGATGGCCCTATTATCAGGTATTATGACTCTACACTCACAAGACTGAACAAAGACAGGGCTAAAATTAGTTGCCTTTCTGGTACTAGGTTCCATGACATCACTCTCACTGGACAAATATGATTATAACTTAGTGGTAGACCACATGGGTGTGAATAATTTGAGGTGCACAACTTTGACATGAACAGAGATATGTGGGATCTCAGCATGCATGTGTTGTACAGGCAAGACCCTGGTACTGAGTGGAATCCTTCCTTCACCTGGAATGATACCTATATATGAAGAAAACAACTCGCTTCAATAGCTGGTTTAGTAGTGGGTATCATTTTGGGAGTTCAAGTAAGTGTCTGCATGGATGGAGAGGACTGACAGTGCCACTTGCTTCATCAAGGATAGCCTGTACATTTTTTACACAAGCAACATCTTTATTAAATTCACTTATGACATAAGATACATTTATATAAATAAAAAAAACATACTAACATATTTTAGTTGCAGAAATACATCACTTATAATCTATCCAGTCATTATCAGTCAAACATTACATAGCTCATTTAGATCCTGCCATTTTTCAAACCTCATTCCTCTGCCAAAATGTTATTCTGCATGTATTGTTTCCATAATTCCCATTTTTTCTATGTAATTTGCTAAAATCTAATTTCCAGTTGTTTTATCTCTTGCTATATTTACTACTTCTAGTACAGTTAGTTTAGACTATTTCCAATTTATAGTATTGCTATTTGGCAGCCACCATAATTAGATTTTGGAAAGGCCTTACTATGTATAGGCAATTCCAATTCTGTATCACAGCTCATAAAATCATTTCCTTAGTTATACCAATTTGCTCTCCCAGTATTTCAGATAGACAAGTCTGCAGGGAATTTTTAGTCTGCCAACTCATTAACTCCCAAAAGAATTGTTTCCAAGTAGCTCTTTCTTTAACATTTGCTATTTACCTGAAGAAAAATTCTTTGGAGTCTACTTGGGGTATAAAAATACCTATGTAAACACTTCCAAGCAAAGATCCTAAATCTTCTGGACTTTGTTGCATATTTGGGAGATATACATATATCCCTCCATTGTTTCTTTGTGAATTGCAAATTCAATTTCTCTTCCCAATCCTTGCTAACCTCCTCATATTGATTCTTATAAAGATCATGCAGTATTTTATATGATGTACTAATTATCCCTTTTTTTAACAGCAGCTTCTGTTCTAGATTCTACTAAAAACTCAACCAGTGCTGGTCTTTTGCTTAGGATCCTCTAGTTCTCTTTGGGTATACTCTGATATCAGTCCTTGATAAGGAAGGCAATCTCTAGCCTGCAGTCCAAATACATTACTGGCCTCGTCACATTCTATTACCTTTTCCTCTCTAATTTGCTCCTTGATTCCTTTGCTAGTTTTCTCCAATAAATTCTAGCCCCCTCCTTCCTACTGTCTGTATCCCTAATTGCAGTTGTCTCTGTCAGCAGACTCTCCTTTCTACATTCCCATGTTGGCTAAGTTCTTTGTACAATATGTATAGTTATTGCTATTCTCCTTAAGGATCTGCAGCTAAAATCCCAGTCTCTCCTCATTTCTTGAGCTGCCTCCCTGTTTCTTCATCAACCCTTTCCACTATGAATTATAGCTTTCTGCTTGTGCTATGTATAAGGAGCCTTAACTGTGCAGCTCTGAAACATTTCTTTAAATCAGGTAATCCCAAACCTCCTTGTCCTATTGGGAGAATCAGCTTATCCCCCACTTGACTCTTGCAGTCTTCCCCTCTCAGATAAAAATCCTTCAGTTCTTTATTAATTGCTACTATTCTGGTTGACAAAAATATGCCTGACCTGTATATAAAAACTGAAGTGACTAAGATGACCTGTATATATTGTCCCATGAATTACACATGCTGGCTGAAGCCTTTGGTTCCCAACAGTACCTTTTTGTTTAGTCAGAGTCCAGCTAATGGATGTCTCATTGAAGCAGATATAAATATAGTGACTTCCATTCCTAAACTGGACCATATCAAGGTGCATCTTCTGACCACCATAAGTCTTAACAACAAATTGCCTGAGCTTGAGACTCTGCAGCAACTTAAACATACACGTTTGTGTAGTTACTGAGATGTGGTTTCAGTGAAAAGATAGACTCCTTCCATACTTTGCTTTTGTGCCAAACAGAAACTTCAGTGTCATTTCCATATTTGTCAAGATCCATGTCATTTTTTAGATAGATTTCTACAGACCCACAAACTGAACTTAATTAACTAAAATCAACACTGAACAAAACAAAATATCAACTTATAGCTTGATACAGGACATTTTCCATCTACCATAGTGACCACACAACATTTCTAAATGTGCTAGAGGATCCAACTGCACACTGCCAAAAATGTCTTTCTAAAGGGAAGTTTTAAATACACCTCAATAAAATGAGCCATATATATCCTCAAAATCAGATATGCCCAGATATTCTTGGACTAAATAAATAAAAAAAATATTTGTAAAAGATTGATATATCCTCCAAAAAAAGCTTCATGCTTCAAGTAACCTTGCTTAACAACAGTGACATTGAACCAATCTTGTACACAAAACTAGAGTCATTACTTTTAAATTTGGCAAACATATCCATTATATTAACAATAAAATGAACCAAAACTAAGCAGGCTCTATAAGGCTAAACCCTTACATAAGCCAAATTTACACCAGTAACAAATACACATATACTTTTCTTACCAACACTAGTATATGCTGCACCTATCCTAACCAATGCTCCAAAAACATACTGAAACAGCAATAATGCTATAACACAGGTATCAAATTCACAGCAGGCCTCACAGTTTCAGATAATTCGTAACATTTGCTATTAACCTAAACTGTATCCAGTGTTACATAATCTCATCCATATTCAGCACTCTCTAAAAACTCTCAGATCACACCAGCTACAAAGTACAGTTGTGTACACTTACCATAAATGTAGATGTTCGAGTGTATTCACTGTTGCAGTCGTCACACACGGGTTATTTGCCTGCAGGTAGCCCTCAGTCAGCCTGAATACTAGAGACTTGGTATTTCTGCATCGGTTGCTGTCAATCCAGGACTGACGTCAGATCATCAGGAGTATAAAAACAGGCAGCCGACACCATTACATCAGTTTTTCTTGCTCCAAATGTCAGGAAACACCAAAATAGGAAGCTAAGTTATGGTGGGAAAAACACCACCAGTAAAAAGTAAACAACAATAGCCCTGTAAGGGTGAGTAATAAATATAGAGGAGAGAGAGACAAGGGAGCTGGAGGGTGGGAAGCCAGGACTGCAACAGTGAATACACTCGAACATCTACATTTATGGTAAGTGTACACAACTGTACTATGTTCTTCATGTTTCACTGTTGCAGTCATCACACTTGGGTTGATTCCCAAAGCTGAAGAAAGGGTGGAGGCAGTCAAGAAGAGTTGGGGCTGGCTAGTATGACCTGCAGGACTGCTGTTGCAAACCTGCCCTGGATTTGGAAAAGAAAGACAGGTGGTAAAGCTTGGTGAAGGTGTATAAAGAACTCCAGGTAGCAGCTTCCAGAATGTCCCTGGTAGGGACTCCCCTGAGGAATGCTGTAGAGGAAGAAGTTGCTCTAGTGGAATGTGTTCTGACCCCCTGAGGGGTTGGTTTCCCATGGTGTTTGTAGCAGAAATGGATACAGTGTGCTATCCATTTGGAAATGGTTTGTATTGAAATGGCCCTGCCCTCTGCCCCTGGTGCAAATCTGACTAGTAACTGGTCAGATTTCCTGAAGGGCTTAGTCCTGTCAAGGTAGAATCTGAGCTGTCTGTGCACATCCAAGAAGTGCAGGATCCTTCCCCCTTTATTTTGAGGATTAGGGAAGAAAGTTGGCAAATGGATAGATTGGTTGAGAGCCACTCTGGACACCACTTTAGGCATAAAGGAAGGGTTAGTCCTGAGGGAGACACTGTCAGCATGAAAAATAATGAAGGGTTCCACAGCCATAAGTGCTTGTAGCTCAGACCCTCTTAGCTGAAGTGATGGCCAGAAGCAAGGCTGTTTTCCAAGAGAGGAATTGTAACTCTGCTGATGCTGCAGGCTCAAAGGGGGTAGAGTGAGCTTTTCCAGTACAAAGTTAAGGTCCCAGGCAGGGGTGGGTGCTCTCATTGGTGGACTTAATTTGTTTGTCCCTCTCAGGAACTGTTTGATGAGAGGGTGAGAGAAGAGAGGTGGCTCAGTGTTGTAATGAGGCGAGATGGCAGAGGCATGGATCTTAATGGAGGAGAAGGATAGGCCTCTGTGGAGTAGATCTGCTAGATAATCCAGGATTAGAGGTAAGAAGGGCAGTGCTGTGTCCTCTCCTTTAGATTGAATCCAGGAACAATACATTTTCCTCTTATCAACATAGGCTTTCCTTGTACTGGGGGTCTTCTGGCTTCAAGAATGACGTGCAGCACCTGCTTGCATAGGCTGGTCTCTGGGGGAGAATTCAAGGAATAGACCAGGTTGCAAGATTCAGGGTTTGCAGCTCCGGATGCAAAATCTGTCCCCCCTGCTGAGTGAGGAGGGTTGGGATCTGGGGTAGGTGACAGGCTGAGCAGTAGTGGGTACCAGTGCTGGCGTGGACAGTCCAGGGCAATCAGGATTGCCCTTAGTCTGTCCCGTCTTATCTTGAGTAATATTCTTGAGATAAGAGGCAGAGGGGGGAATGCATAGATTGAGAGGTTTTCCCACTGAAAGGATAGGGCATCTACTTTCCAAGCCCTGCTGTAAGGTGTTCTGATGCAGAATTTGCTGAGCTGGTGATAGCAGGGGGAGGCAAAGAGGTCCACCTCTGGGGTCCCCCATTTTTGGATTAGAAGGCTGAAGGTGCTGGGTTCTAATTGCCACTCTTGTGTGTCTAGGATATTTCTGTTTAAGTTGTCTGCCAGAGAGTTCTGTTTGCCTGGCGGGAATTGAGCTTGCAGATGTATATGCATGTCCAAGGCTGTGTTCCACAGGGCCATGGCTAGCCTGCAGAGACAGTAAGAGTGGGTTCTCCCCTGCTTGCTGATGTACCACATAACTGTGGTGTTGTCTGTTTTTATTAGCAGGGGTCCTGGTGAGAGTAGTGATCTGAAAGCTGAACAGCTAGCATCTCTTCTTGGTTGATGTGCAGATGAATTTGATTTGGGCTCCAGTGGCCTTGAATGCACTTGTCGTCCAGGTGTTCCCCCCAGGCATAGTCTGATGCATCTATGGTTAGGGTCTGGGCAGCGTGGGGTTGTGTAAAGGCCCTTGTTGTGGTTGCATGCTGCTGCCCGCCAAAGAAACTCTGTCCTTAAACAAGGTATGATAGGTATGACAGTTTCCAGGTCCTGAGAATGTTGGCACCAAAGACTTTAGTACCACTGACGTTTCCTCATATGCAGTCTGGCATATGGAATTAGTAGAATGCAAGAGGCTATAAACCCTAGGGCCTGCAGGATTTTCCTTGCGGATTGCTGGGTTCTGGTGGCCATTTGAGTGAAGTAGCCTGTCAGATAGGTTTGCTTTTCTGGAGTAAGAAATGCCATCTGGGATGCTGTGTCCAAGCTTGCTCCCAGGAATGCAATATTTTGACTGGGGATTAGTTTTGATTTCTTTACATTGATAGTGTACCCCAGGGAGAAAGGTTCTTTACAAATGTCAGGTGCTGCAACAGCTTTTCCTGACTGTCTGGCTGAATCAGGCAATCATCCAAGTATGGGTAAATTTTAATTTTTCTCTGTCTGCAATAGGCAATGGCTGGAGCCAGGCATTTTGTGAAAACTCTGGGAGCAGTGGATAAGCCAAAGGGAAGTGTAGAGAAGTGATAATGCATACATCCTGCCCTGAAATGTAAGTATATCCTGCATATGTCCCTGACAGGGATGTACAGATAGGCTTCGTTTAGGTCTAGGGTGGCTAACCAGGCATCTTTGGACAGCATAGGAAGAAGCTGCTGAAGGGTGAGCATTTTGAATTTTGGTACCACCAGGAAGGTGTTTAGAATGGAAAGAACTAGGATTGGGCACCAAGTGACCTATTTTCTGGGTACCAGGAAAAGTCTGGAATAGAACCCTTGACCTATCTGTTCTGCAGGAATAGGTTGAATTGCCCTTATGGAGAGCAGGGATTGAACTTGGTTTTGTGCCTCTGCCCACTGGTTGAAGGAAGGTCTGGGAACTCTTTTGGGGTTGGCAATGAGTGGAAGTAAACTTTCGTACCCCTGGGATACAACAATGTTGAGGACCCATCTGTCCTTGGTGATGGAGGTCCAGTTTTTTTGCATGATGATCATGTTTTCCTCCTAGGGGCATGAGCAGTTGGGCAGAGGTGAGGAATGGAGTTAAGAAGTCATTGTGAATTCTTTCCGAAAGGGGATGGCTTAGCACTCCCTGTTTTTGAAGTGGAGGCAGTCCATTGCCTAGATCTCTGCATACCTTGAGACTGCAATCTGGGGTCTGTTTCCCTGGGTCTAGTTTGAGATAGGTTTGTGGGGGCTGGAAAAGACCAATGTTTAGAGGGGCAATGCCTACTGATTCTAAGAGGCTGAACTTGTAAAAAATCTTTGTCTGCATAGATTTAGCTTTTTCTTCCATCTTTTTTAGAACCTATTTTGCTTGCCAAACAGACTGTCCTTATTCAAAGGAGCATCTAGTAATTTTGATTTGACATGGTCTAGCAAGGTTTGTTCCTTAAGCCAAGCTTGCCTTCTCAGTACAGAACCAGTGACTGCTGCCCTGAAAGACGCTTCTAGGGTGTCAAAGCCACATTGCAAAGTATGCTTGCTGACCTGGCTTGCAGAATGCATAAGCTCTTGTAACACTTTATTTTCTGAACAGTCTGTAAAGGTGGATCATTTTTGCTTTATAAGTTCCATAATATGTTGCTGGTATTTCAGCATGTGAAACTGGCAATTCAATGCCCTAATCGCAAGAGTTGCAGAGGTGTATACTTTTTTACCCCATCTGTCTAAAGCTCGTGAATCCCTTTAGGCCCCTTTGAAATTACCTCTGGGTCAGCAGTAGGATTTTTGAAAAGAATTTTGTGAGTCAGGGACTCTGTAGTACCTGTCTGGTCTTCTTGGAGCAAGGGGTAAAGTATCAGTAGTAAGACTGGATTCCATAAAGTCATCATCCACAACATCCAGAACTGGAGGAGGTATTGAGTGTCTCCTCTTACACAATCTTTTCCTAGGGACTTCTTCGTGGGGAGCATCCGAAGAAGCCTCCGAGGAAGAGGGGGCACCCTCCAGGGTGGCTGAGACACTGGTGATTGACGCTTGGATGTGGCCGTGGGTGCAGTGGAGGATAACGGCCCTTTATGGGGAGGACAGGTTGCTTCCACTGATGTGGTTGTCTGGGTAGACAACACCTTCCTCATTAGGTCGAACGCCCCCGGGTCCCGAATCGAAGAATCTCCCGGTTCCAAAGAAATGGGAAGAATCCCCGAAACAGGCACCCAAGGCATCGACCAGGACGGGCCGAATCGATCCGCGCCGAGGCCCCGAGGGGAAGAGTCGGAACCGAAACGTCAGTTCGACTCTCGGCCCCGGAACCAAGGACCGATCGTCGGCTCTGAGACTCCGGTATCGGGTCCGACGGAGTCGAGGTGAGAGGAACAGACCGAGAAAAGGACGGTTCTGGACCCGAGGGCTCCACAATCAGAAGATCAACCTCTTCCGGCTCCAAAGACTGGACAGGTCTCAGAGGAGGAATGGGTGGAGACACTGGGAGGCCTTCAAGTTTCGACACCAACTGGGTGGAAACTGAAATAAGTTTGGACAGGGCCGAATGCTCCAATAACTTCTGCACCACACGATCCACATCGACATCGGAGAGTTTGGAAGAAGAACGGGTCGAAGGAACCGAAGACGGAGCCGACCTCAATAAAGTCGAAGGAGGGAGCTCCATCACCGGTTCCAAGACTCGATACCAGTTGAACACTCGGCCCCGAAGTCTGTGGAACCGGTGATCTAACTTTACTCGAAGAGCTCGGAGCCGATGACTTGGGCTCCGACGTCTTGATTCGCCGAGGATTTCGATGCCTGGTCAGAAGCATCCAGAGCCTCCTGAAAAGAAGGTTTTAATAATCCTCTGTCCATGAGTTTCCTGCGCCTATGTGTCATGACCCTCCCACTAAAAGAGTGACAGATTGAACAGTCCTCTTGTAAGTGGAGAGGGCCAAGGCAGTAGACGCAGGAACTATGGTTGTCAGTCACTGACATTTTTTGGCCACACTGACAACGCTTAAAACCTGATTTCACTTTATCAGACATTTTACAAGTAAGATAAGAGTCAAGTCCAGTATAATAGTCAAATCCGGTGAAAAAAAGTCAAATCCGATTTAAATGTCAAGTCCGGTGTCAAATTTAAGTAGGGTTGATAGGCCCCGAAAAACTCTAACCAATTAATAAAATTAATGGTACCGAGAATTCAACCTACTCAAACACACATACACTCAGTATAACAACTAATCTTTTTTGAGAACAAATTATCCAATAAAATATAACAAAAATAAGTTATATCTTAACTTAAGATGCTCGAGCTAGCTCCCAGCGATGCGAACGCAGCAGCGGCAAACTAGATCTGAGGTAAAGGCAGAGGGGGATTGTGGGTATTAGATTGTCTCGAGCTTCTTCTCGATGCAGAGCTTGCAAGCGGCCGACACGGAGCCGAGGATCGGCTCCGAACCCATGTGTAAGAACAAACGGCGAGATTGAACACTATCACATCCTTGCTTAACAACAGTGACATTGAACAAATCTTGTACACAAAACTAGAGTCATTACTTTTAAATTTGGCAAACATATCCATTATATTAACAATAAAATGAACCAAAACTAAGCAGGCTCTATAAGGCTAAACCCTTACATAAGACATATTTACACCAGTAACAAATACACATATACTTTTCTTACCAACACTAGTATATGCTGCACCTATCCTAACCAATGCTCCAAAAACATACTGAAACAGCAATAATGCTCCAAAAACATACTGAAACAGCAATAATGCTATAACACAGGTATCAAATTCACAGCAGGCCTCACAGTTTCAGATAATTCGTAACATTTGCTATTAACCTAAACTGTATCCAGTGTTACATAATCTCATCCATATTCAGCACCCTCTAAAAACTTTCAGATCACACCAGCTACAAAGTACAGTTGTGTACACTTACCATAAATGTAGATGTTCGAGTGTATTCACTGTTGCAGTCGTCACACTTGGGTTATTTGCCTGCAGGTAGCCCTCAGTCAGCCTGAATACTAGAGACTTGGTATTTCTGCATCGGTTGCTGTCAATCCAGGACTGACGTCAGATCATCAGGAGTATAAAAACAGGCAGCCGACACCATTACATCAGTTTTTCTTGCTCCAAATGTCAGGAAACACCAAAATAGGGAGCTAAGTTATAGTGGGAAAAACACCACCAGTAAAAAGTAAATATCAATAGCCCTGTAAGGGGTGAGTAATAAATATAGAGGAGAGAGAGACAAGGGAGCTGGAGGGTGGGAAGCCAGGACTGCAACAGTGAATACACTCGAACATCTACATTTATGGTAAGTGTACACAACTGTACTATGTTCTTCGTGTTTCACTGTTGCAGTCATCACACTTGGGTTGATTCCCAAAGCTGAAGAAAGGGTGGAGGCAGTCAAGAAGAGTTGGGGCTGGCTAGTATGACCTGCAGGACTGCTGTTGCAAACCTGCCCTGGATTTGGAAAAGAAAGACAGGTGGTAAAGCTTGGTGAAGGTGTATAAAGAACTCCAGGTAGCAGCTTCCAGAATGTCCCTGGTAGGGACTCCCCTGAGGAATGCTGTAGAGGAAGAAGTTGCTCTAGTGGAATGTGTTCTGACCCCGAGGGGTTGGTTTCCCATGGTGTTTGTAGCAGAAATGGATACAGTGTGCTATCCATTTGGAAATAGTTTGTATTGAAATGGCCCTGCCCTCTGCCCCTGGTGCAAATCTGACTAGTAATTGGTCAGATTTCCTGAAGGGCTTAGTCCTGTCAAGGTAGAATCTGAGTTGTCTGTGCACGTCCAAGAAGTGCAGGATCCTTCCCCCTTTATTTTGAGGATTAGGGAAGAAAGTTGGCAAATGGATAGATTGGTTGAGAGCCACACTGGACACCACTTTAGGCATAAAGGAAAGGTTAGTCCTGAGGGAGACACTGTCAGCATGAAAAATAATGAAGGGTTCCACAGCCATAAGTGCTTGTAGCTCGGGCACTCTTCTAGCTGAAGTGATGGCAAGAAGCAAGGCTGTTTTCCAAGACAGGAGTTTTAACTCTGCTGATGCTGCAGGCTCAAAGGGGGGTAGAGTGAGCTTTTCCAGTACAAAGTTAAGGTCCAAAGCAGGGGGTGGGTGCTCTCATTGGTGGACTTAATTTGTTTGTCCCTCTCAGGAACTGTTTGATGAGAGGGTGAGAGAAGAGAGGTGGCTCAGTGTTGTAATGAGGCGAGATGGCAGAGGCATGGATCTTAATGGAGGAGAAGGATAGGCCTCTGTGGAGTAGATCTGCTAGGTAATCCAGGATTAGAGGTAAGAAGGGCAGTGCTGTGTCCTCTCCTTTAGATTGAATCCAGGAACAATACATTTTCCTCTTATCAGCATAGGCTTTCCTTGTACTGGGGGTCTTCTGGCTTCAAGAATGACATGCAGCACCTGCTTGCATAGGCTGGTCTCTGGGGGAGAATTCAAGGAATAGGCCAGGTTGCAAAATTCAGGGTTTGCAGCTCCGGATGCAAAATCTGTCCCCCCTGCTGAGTGAGGAGGGTTGGGATCTGGGGTAGGTGACAGGCTGAGCAGTAGTGGGTACCAGTCCTGGCGTGGCCAGTCCAGGGCAATCAGGATTGCCCTTAGTCTGTCCCGTCTTATCTTGAGTAATATTCTTGAGATAAGAGGCAGAGGGGGGAATGCATAGATTGAGAGGTTTTCCCACTGAAAGGATAGGGCATCTACTTTCCAAGCCCTGCTGTAAGGTGTTCTGATGCAGAATTTGCTGAGCTGGTGATAGCAGGGGGAGGCAAAGAGGTCCACCTCTGGGGTCCCCCATTTCTGGATTAGAAGGCTGAAGGTGGCGGGTTCTAATTGCCACTCTTGTGTGTCTAGGATATTTCTGTTTAAGTCGTCTGCCAGAGAGTTCTGTTTGCCTGGCGGGAATTGAGCTTGCAGATGTATATGCATGTCCAAGGCTGTGTTCCACAGGGCCATGGCTAGCCTGCAGAGACAGTAAGAGTGGGTTCCCCCCTGCTTGCTGATGTACCACATAACTGTGGTGTTGTCTGTTTTTATTAGCAGGGGTCCTGGTGAGAGTAGTGATCTGAAAGCTGAACAGCTAGCATCTCTTCTTGGTTGATGTGCAGATGAATTTGATTTGGGCTCCAGTGGCCTTGAATGCACTTGTCGTCCAGGTGTTCCCCCCAGGCATAGTCTGATGCATCTATGGTTAGGGTCTGGGCAGCGTGGGGTTGTGTAAAGGCCCTTGTTGTGGTTGCATGCTGCTGCCCGCCAAAGAAACTCTGTCCTTAAACAAGGTATGATAGGTATGGCAGTTTCCAGGTCCTGAGAATGTTGGCACCAAAGACTTTAGTACCACTGACGTTTCCTCATATGCAGTCTGGCATATGGAATTAGTAGAATGCAAGAGGCTATAAACCCTAGGGCCTGCAGGATTTTCCTTGCGGATTGCTGGGTTCTGGTGGCCATTTGAGTGAAGTAGCCTGTCAGATAGGTTTGCTTTTCTGGAGTAAGAAATGCCATCTGGGATGCTGTGTCCAAGCTTGCTCCCAGGAATGCAATATTTTGACTGGGGATTAGTTGTGATTTCTTTACATTGATAGTGTACCCCAGGGAGAAAGGTTCTTTACAAATGTCAGGTGCTGCAACAGCTTTTCCTGACTGTCTGGCTGAATCAGGCAATCATCCAAGTATGGGTAAATTTTAATTTTTCTCTGTCTGCAATAGGCAATGGCTGGAGCCAGGCATTTTGTGAAAACTCTGGGAGCAGTGGATAAGCCAAAGGGAAGTGTAGAGAAGTGATAATGCATACATCCTGCCCTGAAATGTAAGTATATCCTGCATATGTCCCTGACAGGGATGTACAGATAGGCTTCGTTTAGGTCTAGGGTGGCTAACCAGGCATCTTTGGACAGCATAGGAAGAAGCTGCTGAAGGGTGAGCATTTTGAATTTTGGTACCACCAGGAAGGTGTTTAGAATGGAAAGAACTAGGATTGGTCACCAAGTGACCTATTTTCTGGGTACCAGGAAAAGTCTGGAATAGAACCCTTGACCTATCTGTTCTGCAGGAATAGGTTGAATTGCCCTTATGGAGAGCAGGGATTGAACTTGGTTTTGTGCCTCTGCCCACTGGTTTGAAGGAAGGTCTGGGAACTCTTTTGGGGTTGGCAGTGAGTGGAAGTAAACTTTCGTACCCCTGGGATATAACAATGTTGAGGACCCATCTGTCCTTGGTGATGGAGGTCCAGTTTTTTTGCATGATGATCATGTTTTCCTCCTAGGGGCATGAGCAGTTGGGCAGAGGTGAGGAATGGAGTTAAGAAGTCATTGTGAATTCTTTCCGAAAGGGGATGGCTTAGCACTCCCTGTTTTTGAAGTGGAGGCAGTCCATTGCCTAGATCTCTGCATACCTTGAGACTGCAATCTGGGGGTCTGTTTCCCCTGGGTCTAGTTTGAGATAGGTTTGTGGGGGCTGGAAAAGACCAATGTTTAGAGGGGCAATGCCTACTGATTCTAAGAGGCTGAACTTGTAAAAAATCTTTGTCTGCATAGATTTAGCTTTTTCTTCCATCTTTTTTAGAACCTATTTTGCTTCGGTGCCAAAGAGACTGTCCTTATTCAAAGGAGCATCTAGTAATTTTGATTTGACATGGTCTAGCAAGGTTTGTTCCTTAAGCCAAGCTTGCCTCCTCAGTACAGAACCAGTGACTGCTGCCCTGAAAGACGCTTCTAGGGTGTCAAAGCCACATTGCAAAGTATGCTTGCTGACCTGGCTTGCAGAATGCATAAGCTCTTGTAACACTTTATTTTCTGCACAGTCTGTAAAGGTGGATCATTTTTGCTTAATAAGTTCCATAATATGTTGCTGGTATTTCAGCATGTGAAACTGGCAATTCAATGCCCTAATCGCAAGAGTTGCAGAGGTGTATACTTTTTTACCCCATCTGTCTAAAGCTCGTGAATCCCTTTAGGCCCCTTTGAAATTACCTCTGAGTCAGCAGTAGGATTTTTGAAAAGAATTTTGTGAGTTAGGGACTCTGTAGTACCTGTCTGGTCTTCTTGGAGCAAGGGGTAAAGTATCAGTAGTAAGACTGGATTCCATAAAGTCATCATCCACAACATCCAGAACTGGAGGTATTGTTAAAGGTCTATGTTGTGGCAACTCTAAAAATTCTCTGAGTCTCCTTTTGGACTGAGGATAGTCTTGGCATTCTCAGTGGAAATGGTCTCTTAAAGTATGCAGGGTTTCACCAAAAGAAAAATCCTCTGGAGGGGAAGCAGAGGGAATGGATTCCTCTACATCTGAATCCTCATAAGCAGATAAAGGCATGTCTTCATATTCAGAAACCTCAGAGTTGTCGGACTCTTGATCTGTTAGCGCTGCTGGGGACAGGTCTCTTTTTCTCTTAGCAGGGGAAGGCTGGCTTCCCCTAATCAGCATAATCAGGTCTTCTGCCATTTTAAGCATTTGATGTTGTGGCAAGGAAGCAGGTGCTTGAGTTTGGGTCATCGTTTTTTTAGGCGTAGCTTGTACTCTTGGCCTTAGAAACTCGATAGTTTTAGTCAGAACTGAAGATGCAAAAGAAGTCATCAGTTTGTGTCAAATATCGGAAGTGTGAAGAACTTCCTCGGATGCCGGTGCCTGCACAGCGACTTCGGACCCATCCAAGGTACAGACATCTGCAGGTTCCATAGTCAAAGAAGAGTCTCGCAGCATACCGGCCTCTGAACGGGTCTTGGTAGCGGTCTGGGAATCCATCAAAGTGGGCATAAGGGGCTGTGAAAGCTGCTCACTGAGTACCGGCGAACAGACGACTAGCTTAACGGAAGCATCGTCGGAAGTTTTGGACCTGTGCAGTCTGTCTCTGTTTTTATCCTTTTGTTTTTTCAGAATAATCGGTAGTTGGATGGCTTACCGAAGTAATTTCGGAATAAGGAGATCAAGAGCGAAAGTATTTAATGACAATAAGGGCCCAACGATGAATAGCTCAGGAGTTGAACAAAGCACAAAACCGACAGCGAGGTACGTCATGGTCTGGGCCTAGACAGGTGACGCAGTAAGAATGGAAATCTCGGTGTGGTATTTGCTTTCCACAGGCGAGACAATTGTTAACTTTTTCTGACATCGGTTAGAGCAAGTAAAAAGGATCCCCAATGGGTTACTTAGCTTTAGAAGACTTCAGAATGATTCAATTCGGAAATGAAAACAAAGGTAGCAGCCGACCGGCACTCGTGTGAACTGCTTCTGCTTCAGACTCCTCAGCAAGAAAGACTGATGTAATGGCATTGGCTGCCTGTTTTTATACCCCTGACGACCTGACGTCAGTCCTACAGTGACAGCAACCGACGCAGAAATACTGTCTCTGGTATTCGGGACGACTGAGGGCTACCTGCAGGCAGATAACCCAAATGTGATGACTGCAACAGTGAAACACGAAGAACATCTACTTTTGAAAAAAAAAACAAAACCATTATGTTGACACCTTGTATTCAGTTAGCATCTCTGACCTATGGAAAACCATTCCATATGAAATCAGACCCAAACAAAGCCAAGCTAAATTTAACAAAATAACACAGCAATATTAAACTGCCCACTGGAAGTGACTTTGTGACCATACACTTGCACCACAGTACATAACCAACCTTTTTCTAAGGGTATCTTTAAAGCATCTTGCTGTCATATCATACTACTGTCTCAGATTTCATCAACTAATCTGTTCTCATGTACTTAAGTTTAAGTGCATGTTTGTTTGTGTCTTTCAGCTTTTTCCGGTTAGGGGTCGCCACAGCGGAACTCAGGTCTGCTAATGACTGGCAGTAGATTTTTATATACCGAGTTGCCAGCCCTGACACACAACCTTCAACGAAGGTATGTCCATTCACGCATGTCTCCACACAGAAGACGCTCTAGCTGAGAATCGAACAGGACGTCTTACTCTGAGGCGATAACGCTACCACAGCACCACCACCGCAGCACTTAAGTGCATGTACAGATGTTAATTAGATGTTAATTATACACAAGTATGATACTATACAATTGTTTTTTTTCTTTTACAGCTTGCATTTTTATTGTAATATCTATAATCCCCCCCCAAAAAAATAAAAAAATAAAAAACACACAGCTGGGATGAAGTTTGTACACCAGTACATAAGAAGCAAAACCAGAATAAAACCTGAGTGACAACACACACGGCTGGCTCGCTAAGGTCCCTAATCTAACAAGGGCTAAAACTAAAAGTGAAAAAGTATAAAACTGTCATATTTAATTAACAACTTTTTTCCTCAATGTACAGTATTAACCAATACCCCACCCCAAAATGATAGTGTAGTCAGGGGATCTTGGAACCTGGGTTGATAATTCTGTCTCTTTCAACCACCATGTAGCAACAATAGTCAGAACACCCTTCCTTTTAGCACAAGTAATATCTGAAGGCACATCAAGTCAGAAATAAAAGATATCTCTGTACGCTGATTAGACCAGTAATTAAATATATCGTACCCTTTAGGATGTACCTTTCTAGAAATATTAAGCAACTGCAAAAGGCACCAAAGGTTCTTCACTATAAAGATTGTTGGACTAAAGTAACCAAGCTACCAGGGTAAGGTTTGAAATGATATCCCTGTACTTTTTTTTTTTTTTAAACAGGCTCTTGCAGGGTAATCTATGTCTTGCATTCTGTGCCATTGGGGACCCCATTTTGCATGAACTCCAGGATCTTTACAAGTGAAATTGCACCATTAATACCAGCTCTACAGAGTTAACTCACTACCAGCACATAAATGAAATCCAACCAAGGCAAACACTTGAAGAAAATCAGGCTCTGCTCACGGTTAACACGAATTTTATTAGATCCACAAAAGGAACAAATAGCTCTTAACGCACAAATAACCAATACGTTTTCGATTCTCTGTCTTCATCAGAAAGCAAAAATCTGAATAACATAAACCATACAAGTCCCTCCTTTTATACACCATCTGTATCATTATACAATTAATCTCAAATTAGCAGCAGTTTAACCCTTAACTTCCCGGGAAGCAAAAAGGATATAAAATTAAATACTTGATCAAATCCCTTTGTTGAAATATATACCTTCAACACTAGTAAATTTACATACTAATTTAAAATTGTTTCAAAATGTTTCAAAAATACATAATATTAATTAATCTAATAAAAAACATTTTTGTTCTACTTTTCAAAATAAAACCTATACCTATATTATATTAAGGTATTCAAAAAACTCAGTAATTAAAACAAAAACAGCGCCATCTGGTGTTACAAAACATAAATTATCAACTTCTTTTTTTAAAAAAATTCTTTGAATATAAATATTTATAATTGTATTATGATATGCATTTAATCATTAAATAATTCATACCCATACTTAAAAAATAATTTCAATATAAAAACATAAATGATACAATATTAAATATGTGTACATATAAAAACTAATAAAATTGATAGTTACCCTAATAAAGAAATTACAAGTATTATTTATCAATAATAAAAGTCCATAGGAAATAACCAAATAAATACAAGCATATAAGTCAATATATTGATAAAAGGAACAACTTTGTTAGAATATATATCATAATATTAAGGATATTCATGGTTCATGGTGTGAGTCCTATAGTTTGGCTGCTCTCATTTTCAAAACTGGAGCTATAGAGATGTGATCATTAAGGCCTGGGTTCTTATTGGCTTCAAGTATTAATTCCCAAACCAATTCTTTATATTCAATAGATGTCTCCCATAAACCCCCTCTAATGTCCTTATCAACCACCTCCAGCACGAAAAAGTTAAAAGTTGCTGCCGAACAACTTAATTTGTGCCTATATAGAGCATTATTCACACAATTTATCTTAATATCGTAATAATGCTCGTATATTCTGTTCTTAAGTTTCCTTTCCGATTTACCTATGTAAAAGGATTCACATATTTTTACACAGAGCAATGTATACTATACCACTCGTCTCACAGTTGGCAAAACATTTACTCTCAATTAGCATATCCCTGCTTCGTATAAAAATTGCATTTTTGGTTAGGATATGTGTACATTGTGAGCATCTGCCACATTTATATGTGCCTACTTTCCCATTTTTATCTTTTTGTATGTGGTTTTTATTTTCAAAAAATGCTTTCAAACATCTACCTTTTCTATATGTGCATTTTAATGGTTACTTGAACAAGCTCGTCAAGTCTGATATATCACCAAATCTTGACCATTCATCTTCCAGGATTTTCCTAATTTTGACAGCTTGGGTACTATAATCCATAACCAAATTACCTTCCATCTCATTCTTTTTTTGTACTACTTTCACTTCACAACCTCTGCCTAAGTCTAGGATAGGTTTAAATTTATGCGCCCTTCCATTCTTTACCTCTGCTTCAATTTTGTTAATTAAATCTATGGGGTAATTTCTTTCTAAAAACATTTTATGTAGCAATGAGCATTCATCCTCAAAATCATTATCTCTGGATATCATTCGACTGGCTCTTACTAACTGCCCCTTAATCACGCCCTTTTTCTGGTGATAAGGGTGAGCGCTTTTATATGACAGATATGAGTTTGAAAAGGTTTCTTTCCTGAATATTTTTGAAAAGAAACCTGTATCCGCTTTCCCAATATATACATCCAAATATTTGAGAGCCACTTTATCCATTTGAAAAGTAAATTTCAAGAAATCTGTGGACTGGGAGATATATGAAAAAAATGCTTTGAAGTCATCACCAGTACCAATCCATAAAAAACGGTTATATAATTTCCAACAATGCTTGAAGGGTGAATTAATTATATATTTGTCCTCCCATGCTGACAATATTATATTGGTATAAGTTGGAGCACATCTAGCGCCCATAACTATTCCTTGAATCTGTTTAAAGGATTCCCCTTCATAATAAATGAAATTATTAGTAAGTACAATATCCATTAAAGTGAGAATGAGATAAAAATCATTATTATTAAACTTTCCATAATTTACTATAGCTTCCTCAAACCACCTCATACCTTCTTCATGTGGAATAGAGGAAAATAAATCAATAATATCAATAGTTATAAAAGTTATTTCTTTATCAAAAAGCTCAGAGGTAAGATTAACCAATAATGACCATGAATCTTTAACTACTCCATTCCCAGATAGTGATAAATCTTTCAGTTTCGTGTCCAACCATTTGGCAATAGGAGCCGTTATTGAATTAGCAGAGGCTACTATTGGTCTCATAGGTGGATTAAGAACACACTTATGAACTTTAGGTACCCCAAAGATTGTCGGGGTCAATGGTTTTTCAACTTCTAAATATTTATGCAACTGGCAATCAATGGAGCCTTCTATTAATAAATCATTAAGGACCATTTTGATCTTCCTATTACCTATGTTAACTATGTTATGTACACTGATAGTGTAGTCAGGGGATCTTGGAACCTGGGTTGATAATTCTGTCTCTTTCAACCACCATGTAGCAACAGTAGTCAGAACACCCTTCTTTTTAGCACAAGTAATATCTGAAGGCACATCAAGTCAGAAAGAAAAGGTATCTCTGTACGCTGATTAGACCAGTAATTAAATATATCGTACCCTTTAGGATGTACCTTTCTAGAAATATTAAGCAACTGCAAAAGGCACCAAAGGTTCTTCACTATAAAGATTGTTGGACTAAAGTAACCAAGCTACCAGGGTAAGGTTTGAAATGATATCCCTGTACTTTTTTTTTTTTAAACAGGCTCTTGCAGGGTAATCTATGTCTTGCATTCTGTGCCATTGGGGACCCCATTTTGCATGAACTCCAGTATCTTTACAAGTGAAATTGCACCATTAATACCAGCTCTACAGAGTTAACTCACTACCAGCACATAAATAAAATCCACTAGAGTGAGAAATGTAAGTGCCTACCTCTACAAGTTAAACAAAATGACACCTTAGCATCCTTCAAATCAAACCTAGACAGCTGGATGTGTAACCATAAATTCACTCTAGGACTGAAGTGCTTTGCCCCTTCTTGAGAAGAGAGGTATAGCATGAGTGGGTATTGGCAAGGCGTAAATGGCCTTGTGACCGAACTGCCTTTGCTTTCCCTATGACTGCAACTAAAGCAAAGATTAGCAGCTTCATCTTCTGTAGCAGAGGACACTGGAAGGATGGGTGGCCTAATCCACGAGACAGGGGACAGACCACAGCAGTCCAGTGACAGTCTCTAGGAGGAGGATCAGTGATTCAAGAATGACCACAAAGCCAATTATGTGGTAGCCCTCATAACAAGAGAGTGAGTTATGTACTCGCATTGAGAGAACACAGCAACTCTTTCAGTGATATGGGTCACCTGCCTTCCTCTAAAGGGAGTAGTTAAAGCCTATACCATATGTGCTCATTGCCAAGCTCCTAGACAGTGAATAAGTCATCCTTACAGCAGCTTAGATGACAGCACACTTAAAATGGCTCTTGACCCCATGTTGGGCATATCATATATGAGGAAACAAATGGGCTCAAGGCCAGTCACAGGAAGCTTGATGACTGGTAGGATCATAGGAGGTTACTAGGCTAATGGCCCTGGGGCCCTTACAAGCCTAGGTAAGAGTTTATCTCCAAAAAGAAACCTCAGTTAGTACCCATCACCCCTGTCTATGAGGGGCACAGGTGGAACCCCTGGGACAAATTTGTGGTTTCCCATCCACTCAAAGATTGCGCCTGAAGTGTGTCAGCAAGGTACTCTGTTTGATGTATATGGAAGTCTATTCCACAGATGGGGCAGCCTCTGGGAGACAAATCTGTCTCTCCAGCAGGTTTTGTTGATGTTTCATATTAGATTCAGACCTTTCGAGCAGATAATGCACGAGGAGTTAGACTTACAGATATGGAGCATCTCTAGTAGGGTAGGGTCTGAGATTGCCTTGTAGGAGAGAGACAGATCACCTCCGAGCAATCTGTACGATATCGAGGAGAGTGACTGTGATATGAGCCTGTCCGCAAAGGACAGGTGTTGGAGGCCATGGATTCTTTGTGAGATATTTCTGTGGCCTTTCCAGTCAGTGAAGATGTTTGGAGAGGTACATACCAAATGGGGCATTATACTCAATTACTGGTCTAATGATGGAGGAGTATAGAGAGGTAACAGGATCATAAGAAGTTACTAGCCTACTGGCCATGAGGCCTTTCCAAGCCTAGCCAAAGTTTTGTGCCCATGTTTCCAAGGTCAGCACCTATCCTCCCTGTCAAGCAGGGACACAGGTGGGATCCCCGGGTATATATATTTTTTTATTACTGACCCAGTCATCCAGGTTACGCTTGAACAAGGATACTCTATTTAACATGGAGAGGGAGTCTATTCCACAAATGGGGGAGCCCCTGGGACACATATCTGTATCACCAGCAGGTCCTATTAATGTCACAGGCTAGGTTTAGGTCCCAAATGCATGTGACACGTGGTGTTTGATTTGTGGATATGCAGCATTTCCAGTAGGGCGGGGTTTGAGATAGCTTTAAATGCCAGACAGAGGTCCTCTCTGAACAGTCTACATGAGACTGAGTAAAGTGAGAGGGACTTAAGCCTGTCTTCGTAAGATAGGTGTTGGAGACCCTGAATTCTTCTAGTCAGGAACCTTTGCAGTCTGTCCAGTTGCCACAAGTGCCTAGTGAGGTACATACCAAAGGGGGTATTGTACTTGATTATAGGCCTAATTAGGGAAGAGTACAGTGAGGTTATGAATTATTTTTTCTTAGATGCTCTGCCCTTATTTATGAGATGAGCCATGTAGTAAGCCCTAAGCACTACTGAGGCCATGTGTTGATCAAATGCTAGATTGCTGTCTAGCAAGGTGCCCAGCTCTCTTACTACTGATTGTGTGCTGAAGACGTTGTTGATGTGGTAACCTCCTTTTTTCTGGATGCAATTCCTTTACTTTCATGATGAACCAAGTAAACGGCTTTTCTGACCACTGCCCCTACACGATGGTTGAATCTGAGACTATCATCAACCTGAGTACCCAGGTCTCTCACTACAGGTTGTGTGCTTAGGGGGTCGCCATTGATGTGGTAATCAGTAGGGGCTGTGCTTTTGCTGAATGGTGCAATGATATTTTTTTTGCATTTAGCTTGAGGCCATGACCTTGGCACCAGTCATTAGCTGCTATGAGACCCTCTTGCAGTATGGTAACGCCATCTGGGGAGTCAATGACAGCACCCAACTTACAGTTGCCCACAGACTTGGTCAGCCACAGGCTTTTTGTCTTTGCCTGGACCTCTGAGAAGTAGATGCCAAACAGTATGGGTCCCAGGACAGATCCCTGGGGACCTCCACTAATGACAGATCTGCTATCGGAGGTGGAGGCTCATAGTTTGACCTTGAGGGTCCTGTCAGTGAGCCAGTTGGCCACCCACCTGATGAAACAGGGATTTACGCCAAGTTGCATTAGCTTTTCAATGATGCCCAAGTGGACGATTGTGTCAAACAGCTTCACCAAGTCAAAGGGAAAACAAGATGCAGAAGAAATGCATCTGTATATGACTACTGCTTTTGCTATTCTTGAACAAAATACACATTTTTAAATGAGATGCATGATTGCTCTATCCTTCAGTTTTGTCTTAGTGGTGTTAGCAGACTGACTAGGGGGGGTTAACTTTTCAGGCATGTGTTTTAATGCCATCAGTATTATGTAGTGCATTCATTTTAAATAAATGCTCCTACCACTAGCCAATTTTTATCAAGTCTGCAGAGCTCCTTCCACTCTTTCCAAAGTGATTTCTAAAAGAAGGCGAGTCTCTGTCCAGACTCCATTCACACTGACTTGTTCACTGTATGCTCATTCATACAACAATCTAAAGCTGTAAACAATGAATTAAAAAATTGAATTCCCAATGTCTGTATATGTTAAGACCATAAAACTAGGTTCAAAAGTGAGTCCACTTCTAGTTACTCTGTACAAAAGTAACCATCTCATGTCTGCAATGCCCATATGCAAGACACAGCTGTAGGATGAGGACATTATGATCTGTATAGTCCATCTCTTACACTGTCATAAGAGCTCTCCAATCACTGTACTGGATCAGTCAAATGGATTGTGAGAAAATCAATTTCCATTTAAGAGATAAAAAGCAAGAACTATGGCGAGTCCATGGGCAGGCTCTTAACTTGGGTAATCTGAAATTTAAAGTGGGAGACTGCAGTCATGCACACAACCTCTAGTACTTTGATTACCAAACCAGCATACCACGAATTAAAGATAAAATCATCTCATTTATTAATGGACCGAGTTCTACATTAGACCAGGATAAAATTAAATAATTCTTATACTGAAAACAGAAAGTAATTCTACAAAGCTTCTTTATGGACATTCCAATCTACTTATTAATAGCAACAGAGTAAAGAAGATACATTAAATGAGACCATATGAAATGCAGTACAAACACAAGCTTCTAATGCAGGAACACAGAATTATGTTACTGGGAAGAACAACTGTAGACACACCAAAACACAAGAATGACACCAGAGGAAGAAGCTCTATAGAAAAGATGAATTTATACAAGAGACAAGACTAGTGCAATAATAGGTACCTTGCTGAAGGCTGGGCCCATCACATCAGTCAATTCAAACTCTGTGCAAAACTTATTAATGTAGGCAAAGACCACAATAATAAGCTTGGGACTGGGCAAACAAGATATACCCAGGTAACTGCTCATAAAAATAAACAAATAAATAAAATAAAGGTTTCATCCTCTATCAACTCTACCCTGCAATAATGTTACAAAATGGAAAACGAATCAAAACCACAAACTTGATATCAGTGTCATACTGTGCTGTGATTCCTATATAAAGCCACATAAGTATGTTGCTTTATTCATGTTTTGTTTTAAAACTATGGACTTAGGAAGACAGCATCGTCAAACTGGGTTCACTATCATTTCATCGATCGCACCTTGTGAGAGTTATCATTTCAACAAACCGGATAACTGAAAAATAAAATGACAGACACAAAAATCGAACGTGGAAGTGGAGAATGTCGAATTCAATACAATTTGAAAATTCTCCACACTTCCGTAACTGCTACTACTGTGCAACACAGTAAACAACATCCTGCACCCCCCCCCCAATACTCCCTGCTACTTATATATTCAAACTCCGAGATCGCACTACAGTGAGGGAAAGGGTACATTTCCCGATCCCCACTATAGTGCAATCTGAATTAAAATGTTGAAATTCACATCAGCAAATGCTGTTGTACATTTCAACATTTATTTTTTCATTATTTTGATACTATCGAATTAGGCATTCTGACTAACGTAAATCGAATAAAGTCGAATCGCCCATTTGATAGTAAGTTGTGGGACCGCATACAATGAAACATTATTCAAGTAAAAATGTGGTCCAAGCCCACAGGAAATGGCCAATAAAATAATTTAATTTGTTTTAAGATAATCAACACACAAGCGCTTTCACCCTGAAACAATGCAGAGCTTTTCAAGTGAAAATGAATCAACTCCATAATCCTTCATTTAAACACCCTAGCTCATAAAAAAGTGCCAAAACATCTTACAGCAATACATGCCCCACACATTTAAAATGTTGACAAATCAACAATACCTACTTTTCCTACAAGATTTTATAATGCATTTATCACATACAATAAATGTTACAATTCTCTAATTACAGTAGTAAAGAATATAACTTTCAACATCAAAACAATAAGGGGTAAAAAATGTTAAAGAATGTTAAGAAATATGTATTTAATTACAACTTCCCTGCTTTCTTGATTAAATAAGACTTAACAGAGATATGGTCATTAAGACCCAGAGGGTGGGTTGCATTTAATTTTACTTACCAGTAGGTTTCCCTACAGCATAACCAATTTTCTCAATCACCCCCCCAGGGTCAATTAAAAACCTGTTCAAGAATTCCAAAAAGAAATCCAGAATGGTTGGGTTCTGCATAAAGGTGTCTGTAAAGGGCATTATTCCAACTTTTTTCTTTATATTGTAAGTATGTTCGTATATACGTTTACTCAATGCTCTTTCAGATTCCCCTACATAAAAACTGGGATAGTCTTTACATACAGCCAAGTATACTATACCCCTAGTCATACAGTTACCCTTCCTAAAATGTATGTTTTCGTGTAATTGTCCAATGTTATTTGCATGATATATGCATTATAGAATCTCTTAGGAAAAGTAGGCATTGTTGATTTGTCAACATTTTAAATGTGCGGGGGTATGCACTGCTTTAAGATATTTTGGCGCTTTTTTTATGATCTAGGGTATTTAAATGAATGATTACAGAGTTGATTCATTTTCACTTGTAAAATCCCTGCATTGTATCAGGGTGAAAGCGCTTATGTGTTGATTACCTTAAAACAAATTAAATTATTTTATTAGCCATTTCCTGTGGGCCTGGACTGCATTTTTACTTGAGTTTTTAGCTTTGCGGTCTTCTAAAGACTTTGTATTACTGGTTTTTGGAGTGTGGATTTGGGTGTGCAGGATATGGCTACCCCAATTAGGGAGGATGGACTTGAGGAAGGAATAGTCAAATGGACCTATTGAGTTTGCCTTTACAACAGAATGAAGTGGTTTCAGCTATTTCTGGTCTTAATACCGAAATGAAGAGCTTAAAATCGGACTTTTCTCGTCTTATGGATTATCTTACCCAAACGAGTGGTTCACATCCGTGTGGGCAGGGTAGAGGAACAACAACCAATCGGGCTGATGTACAACGTAAAGAACATGGGGACGAGACTACCAACTGCTCACTTCCTGAATTAATTTCATCTACACAGACTGGCTGTGAAAGCCCGTCCTTGTTTTCTGGGATTTATTGTGACGAGAGTGATGGGAACACGAGGAGGGAATGTTCAGTTCTCTTAATGGAGGACACAGTGGAGGATCAACAATGGTTGTTCAATGAACTTGTTCAAATTTACTCCCAGGTACTGTGACTATTTCTGGGGTTTCTGTCAATGAATCCCACCCTGAAATGATAGGTTTTAACAATTTAAGAGAATGGTTTGATTGTTTCAAGAGTAAGGGGAATTTGTTTAGTGGTAACTTGAAAGTAAAAAAAAAAACTGATACTGTTCATGACCATTGTATTGCTATGGCCTCTCTGAAAGAAGGGATTAGAGACTTGGAAAACAAACTGTTCAAGATTAAAAACGTGAATTTGGACATTGCATATTTAGAAGAGTGTATAAACAAGCATATTGTCCCACAGGGACTACGTGTATGTAAATATCCCGAAGGCTTTATACATGACAATGACATGATTCAGGAATGTAATCAAATTACAAAGCCATTAGGAGTGATTTGCTTTCTGAATTTTATAAGGGTGTATATGCACACAGTTTTATTTGTGTTGAAAGAAAATGTGATGTTCGTTTAAGAAAGCAAAAAAAGTTGATTAGGGATTTAAAGCAATATGGGGAGAATAAGGCTTATTTATTTAAAGGAAGATGAATTAAAAATAAAGCTTATGAAATGTTGAATGATACTAACCCTGCTAATTTAGATCAAAACTTTAATGGGTGAACAGTTACCGTGGAAGATTGTGGTAACACTCATTTTACATGAGGTGGAGAATGCTAATGTACTAATTTCTGATTTAAAGACACCAAACCCTTTGGACCCTAAGGTTGGTTTAGACTTTATTGGACATTCAGCTGGGGGGGATGATGAAGAGGTGAGCGAGCAGGATTTTTCCGCAGGTAAGGGGAAAGGGAAAAAATCAAGTAAAAACCAAAAAGAAGAGGAACGCATAGTTGTTGGTACAGATGGTGTGACCCTTCTTTCCTTACAATGGTTTCAAGATTTTCAGTTTGAGTGGGATCGAGATTAAATTGGAGCATTTTCAACTTTTTGAAAAGGGTTTTAAGTTTGCTCCATCTGTGGCTTTTGACGTTTGTGATACCCTTATAGAATTAAAGCTATTCACCAGAAAATTTAATTTTGCTTTATTGTTTGACTAGTACAACAAAGGAAATGCTGTTTACTTTAGGCAAGCAAGTGTATATAACCCACCCCTCCATCCGGCATTGCAAGTTTTTGAAGCTGTATGTGCGTCTGATATTTATGCTTTAAGTATTGATAAAAATCTTAGGAAGAGGTGTGGATTTAAGTCTAATTTAACTGTGGAGAAGAGGCAAATTCTGGATGAGTTAACAGCTGATAGGGAGGTTCGCATTATGAAACCTGATAAAAGGGGTGAGTATGGTTTTGGTTAGTGCTATTGATTATTCAAGTAAGATCTTGGAAATTTTGAATGATACTAGTGTCTATGTGCCAGTATCTACCAACAAAATTAACATTTCCTATAGGAAAGTGGACCTGGCAATAGAGGAATTAATACGAGAAAATAGACATGACCAGAGGATAGGTAGTATACTGCAAATTAAGCCTAGAATTGCTTCTTTTTTTTGGTATCCTTAAGATACATAGAGTACTACAAACCCACCATATAGACCTATTATTTCAGGTGAAGGATCTAAAACCTACCCTATAGCTACTTTCCTGGATTACTCCCTCAAACATATTGTGGATGATTATACACACTTATTAAAGGACTCCTGGGATTTTCTATGGAGTCTAACACTTGAGGCATATGGAGAGGAAGTGTGTTTTTTGACCACTGACGTGGTCGACTTGTTTTTTTGTATCCCAGTGGAGGATGGTTTAGACTTGTTTTGTGCATTATTGAATGAAAAAAGTTCTTCACTTAGTGTAGATGTGGATGTAATGGTGGAGCTCACGAGGGTGGTATTGGAAAACAATTTCATTTATTTTGAGGGGGAGACCTTTGAACAAGTTAGAGGCGTAGCTATTGGGGCAGCATGTGTCCCCATATACGCAAATCTAGTCCTCTTAAAATGGGAAATAGATTTATTTAACTCTTTTTATTGGAAAAACAAATTGTACAGTCATTTTTTTTGGACATTTTTGTAATATGGGATGGACCTGTGGACACTCTAACCATCTTTATTGAGATTTTGAACTCTACTACTAGTTTTTCGAGATTCACATATAAATATGACATCAATGGGATTGATTATTTAGATGTTAGGCTGGACAAATGTGAAGGGCAGTTAAAAT
This sequence comes from Protopterus annectens, assembly GCF_019279795.1. Lineage (NCBI taxonomy): Eukaryota > Metazoa > Chordata > Ceratodontiformes > Protopteridae > Protopterus > Protopterus annectens. The sequence goes on along the minus strand of NC_056744.1, from coordinate 370,379,911 downwards.
CTAGAATATATAGGAAAGACACATTCAGCAATTCTTACCTTCCCTACAACAGTGCGGACCCTTGGAAGCAGAAAATGAGTATAATGAAAGGCCAGATGGCCAGGGCTGCCAGAATGACCTCGGAGAGGAATGATTTTTTTTTTTATCTGAAATAGAACTAATCTCCAGGTTGTTTAGGACAAGGGGTTAAGCAAATAGTTTGAGTGAAGAGGTGGCTGTGGATGGGATGGGGTGTGAAGTATGTCCCCTTGTTAGATGAAATTCTGCAGACGCTTCTAGCCATATGGATGTTGTCAAACAGAATTTTAAGAAGGCATTGGTCATTCAATATAGTAATGTTTCAAAAGAAATTAAAGGTTTGATTGAAAATAATTGGAAAATGTTGAAATTTAACCAGGACATTGTGCACAAGATAGGTGAGACTCCCAATTTTGTTTTCAAAACAGGGTCTAATTTGAAAAAGTTTTTTGAGAGAAATAAGGGGTTAGGCACCAGGGAGGCTTTGGAACAGGAAGATGTGGTTATTGTAAATACATTACTGATAAAGAGCAAATAACATTGGACAATTACACAAAAAGTGTTATACATTTTAGGAAGGATAACTGGTATGACTAGGGGTATAGTATACTTGGCTGTATGTAAAGACTGTCCAAGTTTTTATGTAGGGAAATCTGAAAGAGCATTCAGTAAACATATATATGAACATACAATATAAAGAAAAAAAAGTTGAATAATGCACTTTACAGACACCTTCAAGCAGAACCCAACCATTCTGAATTTCTTTTTGGAATTCTTGAACAGGTTTTTATTGACCCTGGGGGGGGGGGGGTGATTGGGAAAATTGGTTATGCTGTAGGGAAACCTACTGGAAAGCAAAATTAAATTCAACCCACCCTCCGGGTCTTAATGACTACATCTCCATTAAGCCTTATTTAATCAAGAAAGCAGGGAAGTTGTAATTAAATACATATTTAACATTCTTTAACATTTTTTAACCCTTATTTTTTTGATGTTGTTGAAAGTTATATTCTTTACTACTGTAATTAGAGAACTGTAACATTCATTGCATGTGATATATGCATTATAGAATCTTTTAGGAAAAGTAGGTATTGTTGATTTGTCAACATTTTAAATGTGCGGGGTATGTACTGCTTTAAGATATTTTGGCGCTTCTTTATGAGCTAGGGTATTTAAATGAATGATTATGGAGTTGATTCATTTTCACTTGAAAAAGCCTTGCATTGTATCTGGGTGAAAGCGCTTGTGTGTTGATTATCTTAAAACAAATTAAATTATTTTATTAGCCATTTCCTGTGGGCCTAGATGACATTTTTACTTGAGTTTTTGGCTTTGTGGTCTTCTACAAACTTTGTATTAATGAAACATTATTGTTGACCAAGTGAAACTCAGTTTACGGAAAACTCCACCCTAGAACTAAAAAAATAACTGTTTTCACTCTATCTTTGTTTCCTGACGTATTTTAACACCTCAAAATCAGTAAGTGCTTTATTTGCAATTTTAATCGGTTTTCCACAAAATGGCTACCAATGGGGCTTGATGCATCAACGTGATATTGTTCTCCCTCAATGGCATGTAATGGGATTTGTGTGAGTCACTTATTTTCTTAACCTTCTGAAAAAGTACTGCTGCTTTTGTCTCGTACCTTGTTTTACACTATACTTAGAAGTTATCCAGCTACAGCCAGAAAAGTAACTAAATTGCAGATCTTTGTTCAGGGGTTTCTTTTGCAGTCTAAGAGGAGTTGATTCTGCAAGGGTGTCTCAGTGCAGTGACAGTTTTTAACACCTCTGCAGTAGTGTGTGGGGAGGTGTCTCTCAATTCCTCGAACTACAAAAGAAAACACTGAACAAAAGCCTGTAATTTAGTTACTTTTCTGGCTGTAGCTGGATAACTTCTAATTACAATGTAAAACAAAGTCTGAGCCAAACATAAATGAGGGTGATTGGAGACAGAAAAGACTAAAGTTACAAATAAAGCACGTGATTCTGAGGTGTTAAAAATAGATCAGGAAACAAAGCAGGAGTGAAAAAAAGATTTTTTAGTTCTAGGATGGAGTGTTCCTTCAAAAAGCATTACAACAGATTTGCTGTGATGTGTGCCCTATGTATTTTTCTATCTTCCTTCTCTAAACTCAAGTTTCTTGTGTGACAGAATGAAGTATAATTATTTAACATAAAATATATTTGCAATAATTCTGTCTGCAATAGTTTCTGGCAACTTAAGCCTGCAAATCTGTACTACAGGGAAGTTAGAACTGTTGATTTTGTATAATCCTAGAACAATGCAGTAGATCAGCTGCGGCTTCATCCTGACCACTAATTAATACCCAGAGTTCTATCTGTGCAACTTCCATGGCTGCTGAACCTGAACAGTTATCAATAAGCAAAAAAGGTACTTTTCTATCAACTATAACAGCATTCTCTTTCACTGCAACGGTTCATCTCTTCCTCTCAAGGATACGAATATAGCAAGTGGACATGGTAGCATCTCTGATTATCAGTGTCACTCAACAGTCCAATGGGAAAGCTTTAGCTAACTGACAGCTGTCAATGTACTGCACTTGATTTAAGAGCTGTAGAAACATTTGGCATTGCACTGCCTTGTGATCATTCAGCTGCAGCAGTGCACAAAGCGAGGAATATGTAGAGTACAAAGCACTGCAACATACTGCTCAGTCAAGCTAGATTTTACACAAATGTGCCATGCCTCAATCCTGTCCTTTTTAATCTCTTTCAGAAATCTATGTAGAATATGTATTCTTGTAATCATATAATCAAAATCTACCATGAAGGGTACGGCACGGGTGTTTAAAAATCTGAGTAAATATTGTGTGAAAAAAAAAAAATATATATATATATATATATATATATATATATAAATATGTGTAGGTATGTATAAACACAGTGCAATGAAAAAGTATTTGCCCCCTTCCTGATTTATTTCTTTGCCCATTTGTCACACTTAAATGTTTCAGATCATCAAACAAATTTAAATATTTGACAAACATAACCCAAGTAAACACAAAATGCATTGAAGTGATGATTTTATTTATTAAGGAAAAAGACTATCCAAACCTACATGGACCTATGTGAAAAGGTAATTGCCTCCTTTGTCAAATCAGAAAATGTAACTGTGAAAAAGTAATTGCCCCCTTTGTTAAATCAGAAAATGAAACTGTGTTAATCACATTTTTGGGAAAGCGGAGATCAATTTCACTGGCCACACACCTAGGCCTGATTACTGCCAGACCCGTTGAATCAAGAGATCACTTAAATAAAACCTGTCAGACAATGTGAAGTAGACCAAAAGATCCCAAAACAGGAAGACATCATGACGCGATCTAAAGACATTCCGGAACAGATGAAAAACAAAGTAATTGGCATCTATCAGTCTAGAAAAGGTGACAAAGCCATTTCTAAAGTTTTGGGACTCCACTGAACCACGTTGAGAGCCATTATCCTCAAATGGAGAAAACATGGAACAGTGGTGAGGTGAACCTTCTCAGGAGTGGCCGGCCTACAAAACTTACCCCAAAAGTGCAGCAAAGACTCATCCAAGAGGTCACAAAAGAACCTAGAACAACATCTAGAGAACTGCAGGCCTCACTTGCCTCAGTTAAGGTCAGTGTTCATGACTCAACCATAAGAAAGAAACTGAGCACGCATGGCAGAGTTCCAAGGCGAAAACCACTGCTGACCAAAAAGAACAAAGGCTCATCTCACTTTTGCCAAAAAACATTTTGATGATCCCCAAGACTTTATTTTGTGGACTGACAAAACAAAAGTTGAACTTTTTGGGAGGTGCGCATCCTGTTACATCTGGTGTAAAACACAGCATTTCAGAAAAAGAACATCATGCCAACAGTCAAACATGGTGGTGGTAGTGTGATGGTCTGGGACTGCTTTGCTGCTTCTGGACCTGGATGACTTGCTGTGATTGATGGAACCATAAATTATACACTCTACCAAAAATCCGGAAGGAGAATGTCCGGCCATCAGTCCATAACCTCAAGCTGAAGCGCACTTGGGTTCTGCAGCAGGACAATGATCCAAAACACACCAGCAAGTCCACCTCTGAATGGCTTAAAAAAACAAAATGAAGGTTTTGGAGTGGCCTAGTCAAAGTCCGGACATGAATCCAATTGAGATGCTGTGGCATGATCTTAAAAAGGTGGTTTATGCTTGGAAACCCTCCAATATGGCTGAATTAAAACAATTCTGCAAAGAAGAGTGGGCCAAAATTCCTCAACAGCTATGTGAAAGACTCACTGCCAGTTATCTCAAATGCTTGATTGAAGTTATTGCTGTTAAGGGCACAACCAGTTATTAGGTTTAAGGGGCGATCACTTTTTTACATAGGGCCATGTAGGTTTGGATATTTTTTTTTCCTTAATAAAGCCATCACTTAAAAACTGCATTTTGTGTTTACTTTGGTTATCTTTGTCTAAAATGTATATTTGTTTGATGATCTGAAACATTTAAGTGTTGACAAACTTGCAAAAATATAAGAAATCAGGAAGGGGGCAAATACTTTTCCATTGCACTATATATATATATATATATATATATATATATATATATATATATATATATATATATACACACACACACACACACACACACACACACACACACACACACACATACATATGTAGTAACAAGGGATTCAGGGCATAATCCAGGAATTTGCCTGTAAAAATCGGTATCCCTGCCTTGTACTGGCTGTATACAGTAAACGCCGGCTCTGCTGTACCCGCTCAGACATGTGTGGGCTTGGCATTACAATTAGACCCCATAACCACTGTTTAAATCGGTAGCATCCTAAAAATGGTTAGCAATCAAATGCTGAACATGCGCTACCTATTAACACTAACTTCAGTGTAATTGTAATAGATTCCTTGTAGAAAGAATTGGATAGCCTCTAAAAGTGAATCCACCATGTTTCCGAACAGCAGAAGGTCGTAATGGAAAGAGAATTCACTTATCTAAATATTAGCTGTGTTACACACTAGCTACCATTAATTTGGACATAGAAATTAGCTTTTGAACAGAAGGTTAGTGTTACAGTCGTTAACATAGCAACCATTAATTTCCTGACTGAAGAAAGTACAGTTGTGTACACTTACCATAAATATAGATGTTAGAGTGTATTCACTGTTGCAGTCATTACATTTGGGTAATCTGCTATCAGGTTCCCCTCAGTTGACCTGATTAAAAAAGTCTTGGGTGCTGCATCGGATGCTCTCTCTTCTTCCAAGACGTCATGGGTATAAAACATGCAGCCGACGTCAATACATCAGTTTTTCTTGCCCCAGATGTCAGGTGCCCCCCTAATGGGGAGCAAATAAACACAAAATCACAAATGTATACATCCAACCAAAAGAAAATACACCAAAAAGACTTTTAAGCATAGTATAGGAATAGTCAGAAGATCTAGGGGGCTGGAAGGAGGGTAACCAGGACTGCAACAGAGAATACACTCGACCATCTACATTTATGGTAAGTGTACACAACTGTACTGTGTTCTTCGTGTTTCACTGTTGCAGTCATTACATTTGGGTAGATTCCCAACGCTATGGTTGGGAGGAGGAGTTTATACAGCATTAGGACCAGCTATAAGGCCCTGTAAGACAGCAGTGGCAAAGCCAGCTCTGGATTTAAAGAAAATTGGTAAATGATAATGCTAGGTGAAAGTATGAACTGAACTCCAGGTAGCAGCTTCTAGGATATCCCTGGTAGGGACACCTCTGAGAAAGGCTGCAGATGTAGATGCAGCCCTGGTGGAGTGAGATCTGATCCCCTGGGGGATAGGTTTTTCATGGTACTTATAGCAGAAATTAATGCAATGGCTTATCCATTTGGAAATGGTTTGTTTTGAAATAGCCTTCCCCTCTGCCCCAGCAGCAAATGCTACCAGCAATTGTTCAGATTTTATTCGCAATTTAGTCCTGTCCAAGTAGAATCTTAGTTGTCTGTGCACATCCAAGGAATGCAGAATCCGTTCCCCTTTGTTGTGGATTGGGAAAGAAGGTTGGCAAATGAATGGGCTGATTAAGTGCCAGACTGGAAACCACCTTGGGCATGAAGGATGAATTGGTCCTCAGAGATACCCTGTCCGCATGAAAGATGTTGAAAGGCTCCACTGCAATAAGGGCCTGTAATTCAGATATCCTTCTAGCTGAAGTGATTGCTGAAAGGAAGGCTGTTTTCCAATAAAGAAATTTTAATTCTGCAGTAGCAGCTGGCTCGAAAAGAGGTAGAGTGAGTTTCTCCAAAACAGAGTTAAGGTCCCAGGCAGGGATTGGAGCTCTCCTGGGTGGTCTCAAGTTTTTTGCCCCTCTGAGATGCTGCTTGAGCAGAGGATGTGAGAAGAGGGGTGGTTCCGTGTTATAGTGAGCTGAAATAGCTGAGGCGTGCATTTTAATGGAGGAAAAAGACAGGCCCTTGTGAAGCATCTCAGTTATGTATTGCAAAATCTGAGGTAAATTGGGCGCTGCTGTGCTCATCCCTAAAGATTGGTTCCAGGCACAGAATCTTTTCCATTTGTCAGCATAAGATTTTCTAGTACTAGGTCTTCTCGCCTCCAAGATGACATCCATCACAGGTTTGCTGAGCGATGATAAGGGTGAATTTAAGTGATTAGCCAGGCTGCAAGGTTTAATGTTGGAAGCTGAGGGTGCAGAATCTGGTTCTCCTGCTGAGACAGCAGGGAAGGGGTCTGAGGCAGGTGCCAAGCAGATATTTGCGACACACTGCGTAGGAGGGGGTACCAGTGTTGGCACGGCCAGTTTGAAGCAATCAAAATAATCCTTAGTTTGTCCTGTTTGACTTTTAGTAGAATTTTGGAGAGCAGAGGCAGAGGGGGAAAAGCACAGACTGATATTTCCAGCTGAAGGACAGAGCATCCACTTTCCAGGCTTGTTTGTGGGGAGTCCTTGTGCAAAACTTTTCCAACTGGTAGTTCTGAGGGGAGGCAAATAGATCTATGTCTGGGCTCCCCCATTTGTTTGTCAACATGTTGAAAATCCATGGTTCCAGTTTCCACTCGTTTGGGTCCATGAGGTTTCTGCTTAGTCCGTCTGCCACATTATTCAATTTTCCTGGCAGGAATTGAGCTTGTAGATGCACTTGGTAGCTCAGGGTTGTGTTTCACAATGCCATGGCTAGTCTGCAGAGGGGGTAGGAACATAGGTCTCAACCTCTTAAGTGGCCAATGTGGAACACAGACCCTAACAATGTGTGACAAATGGTCAAAATGTGGAACACCCTATTTTCGCACTGCACGAAAAGGCACCATGGAGCATGGTAGAACTGTAACATTCAACAACACTCCTCAGATCCAAAAACCTTTGTTTGATAATCTGCAATACCATAACCACATCATAAGTAAATTAAACAGCACTCAGAAAATGTAGTAAATGTGATTTTTATTTTTTGTAAACAGATATATTGCAATTCACACAAAGTTTAGGCCAAGTTAAACATCCTATCATACATCTGATGTAGACTTATTGTATGCTACTGTGGCTTTCTTGGCTGCCTCTAAAACATGTTTTGGCAGCTCAATATCACAGACATCCAGTTCTTCATTCATTTTAACTGCCAACAAAGAGTTCAGTGTTTTTACACTCAGAGACTGACGCAGTTCAGTTTTCACTTTCCACACCATACTAAATGCTCTTTCTGCTTGTGCATTAAAGTGTGGTAAGCAAAGTAGACTCATCATCAGCTGCTGAAAGAGTGGCAGTTTCCCTTCAGTGCAAAGGTCCATCAGAAGGTGTGCCCAGTACTTTGATACACATGAGTGGGGCCCGTTTACTGGGCCTGTCAGATTCCCGGTGTCCTCTATCTGATATTGGGTAAACTCATCTATTAATTGTTCAGCCTCAACATCATTCACACATACACCCAGACGGAAGCCAACATCTCTGACAAGTCCTGAAGAAATGTCCAATTTTTTGGCTGGATTAATAAGTAATGCAGCATCTTTCAGTAAGTGATCCTGCATGGGAAACTTTTTTAGCATTTTCTGCAGCACTGCAGCATAAAAAGCTGCAACTTTTTTATAAAAGTTAAATTCAATGACTGTGCCGGCAATATCCTCTTCATGGCTGTTCATGTACTGCTTGACTTCATAGCCAATAAGAAATTCACCATTTGGTAGAACACAGCTACTGTCAGTCAACACTGACATCACTGTGTTTGATTAGTCTGACAGCAGATGCAGGTCTGAGGAGTCTGCCAGCATAATGCTGCAGGAGTTTATGCACAGTGGCATGCAGCGTCAGTAGCTGACTTTCTCTACTCTGAAGCTGTATGTTGAACTCCAGTAAGGGATCCAGTGCATACTTAAGGAACATAAAAATCATACGCACTTCATGACTCTGCAAGGTTTTAGAAATTAAGCCAATCTTAGCAGACCTTGGCTCTGCAGACAGAAAATATGAATTTAGAGCTGGCCACATGTCCAGGGTTCTGTTAATAACCTTACCAAGACTGAACCATCTAGTAGGTGCATGCCTAATGATCTTGAGGGGGTCAGTATCTGTGAACAAAGCAAATTCCTGCAGTTTTTGTTGTCTTTGTGCACTGGAACTGAAATGGCAGTACAGATCTGATACACGTTCGTCAACTGGTGAATGTAGTGCTTTTACAGCAGCCTTACTACAGAGATCTGCCAAGTGGCAGAGACACCCCATGTTTACAATTGTGGCCTTCACCTCCTTTAAACGAGACAACACAGAATTGTGTTTTCCAATCATTGAGGCAGCATTGTCTGAAGAAAAGCCCACAATGTTGGAAACTGGAATATTAAATTTTGTCAGGCTGGACATTAAAGAATCAAACATTGCTTGTCCAGTTCCGGACACACATTCTGGCATATCAAGAAACCTTGTCACATTTTTGCTTGCCCTTTCATCAAGGTAACCAACAAGGATGACTAATAATTTGTCATCTCCCATGTCTGTGCTTTGGTCCATATACACACAGAATGGTGATTTCTGGCAGGCTGCTGCAGCATCATTCTGGTAATGAGGCCCCAGCACATCCCGTGCAATGCATGCTGCCTTTGTCGCTCCACATGTCATTTTATGGAGAACATCTTGATCCTCTCCACACTTCTTCATAAATTTCAGGATGTGTTCTCCTGCTGCAAATGATAAGTTGTGTTTAGCAAGGAGAGACACAAAACCAACCTCTGCCTCAACCACCTTTGTACTTGCTAAATTCTGTGGTCCAAAGAAATCCACCACAGATCTTCCAGCTGCATGCTTCCAATTCTGCCTGTGTTTCTCACTGTTAGCATGTCGTTGCAGGTCATGTCGTCCCCCATGATGGATTGTGAAATCTGTGATACAAGTCTTGCAGAAGGCAAATTTCACTCTGCGCCTACTCATAGAAAGCCAGTCAAAGGCACTTGCCCAACTTGGCTGAAAAATTGTGTATCTTCTCTTCTTTGGGGTGTGAGCTGTATCTACATCCCTGTCCTCACTGTAGTCTGGGTAATCTATACCTAGCAGGTTTGCAAAACACAGTGGTGTTAAAACAATGAAACAAATGGGGCTACAGTGAAGAAAGGAAAATTAGAAGATGTCCTCAATGTCAAAGATATAAGACAATAGGGCCCATTAACCTACCCATATCACTGGAAGTTTCCTGACTTTGCACCCTCTTCTCTTGCTCATCTCTGCTCCTTTTGTTTACTACAAAGGCCTGCATGCTTCACTTCCTTGCTTCAATGACACTTTCAATCCCCTGGTGCTCACTTGCCCACCTAACCAGTGTTGCAGAAGGGAAGAATGACTTTCATGACATTTAATGCTCAAAGCATCTTTGATTATATCTCAAAATCCATGTCAAGGAACACATCCAGCTTAACAAAGGCACTTACACACATCATGACAATACTACTTGCAAATACTACTTACATTTTACATTCACCACTTTAGATGTGTTCTACCCCTGTCCTACAGCCAGGTGTGTGCCTGGCAAAGAAGCCTAAAAAGGTACTTAAACTTAAAACCAAGGCCCTCTGTACTTTTAAAATAATGTGCCATTTAAGACAAAGAATGCAGGATCAAGTTACAGAAAGTTCTACTGAAAACTAAACTGGATATGTTACAGCATCTCATTACTAAAACTCACTTCTGACATCCATCCTGACATACTTCTCAACTTAGTGCAAGAAAACTGGACAAAGCCCAACACAAGAGGGACAAGCAGCACAGAGACTAAATATTGCTCTTAACCTTAGAAATACTCTTATAAACCTAGAAAGCTTGTCACACATTGTTAGGGTCTGTTCCACATTGGCTACTTAAGAGGTTGAGACCTATGGTGACAAGCAGCAAAAACGTACAAACACTTGAAAAACTGCTCTTAATAAACCGAGAAAATTGCTAGAACAGGACCTGTCTTTGCATACAGTTTCTCCAAAAAAAAGGCAATTAGTTTCAGAGACGTACGAGGGTGACAAGCAGCAAAAACATACAAACACTTTAAATATTATTATTAACCTAGAAAGTTGCTAGAAGAGGACATGTCTTTGCATACAGTTTCTCCAAAAAAAGGCAATTACTTTGAGACGTACTAGCGGACAAGCAGCGGAAACAGGCAAACATATTGCTCTTATAAACCTAGAAAGGGCAATTACTTTCGGAAACGTACTAGGGTGACAAACAGCAAAAACACACAAACACTGCTAATAAACCTAGAAAGTTGCTAGAACAAGGACCTGTCATGGCATACAGTTTCTTCCCCCCCAAAAAAAGACATAAAATAGACATCAGGGACAAGCAGCAGACCTGTCTTTGCATACTCTCTAATTACTAACCTCGCCTAGTCAGTAATAGTTTCAAGCAAAACCTATTCCAGATAAATCACATAACAAAACAGTAGACTGGCAGTGTAATTTGGAAACAAGAATACTTTTCCTTTCCTTATCCAAAACATTCTGAAGTTAGTAATGCCGCTTTTTTTTCTAGCTAAAACAAACAAAGCAAAAATAAAGATCCCAAGGGATACCGTTTATAAAGGTTTACATTATAAGAATTGCATTCTAATATTAACATTTTGATTTTGTCCTGAAATAGATGCAGTCCACTGTACAGCTAACATTTTTGACACAGATATTTATTCTTAATGATTACTAATCCGCAAAGCAGTTTAAAGGTGGTGGTATGATGCTTTAAAAATATCCTACTGGGATAGACTTCCCATACATGTCAAACAAAGCACCTCACTGGTCCTCTTCAAGAGAAATCTTGATGAATAGATGAGAAATAGAAAATTCACCCCGGAGATTATTCCAGTGGCTCTACAGAGGCACTTGGAACTAAGGTCAAGTGGCGCGATACCAGGGTAATCCTATGAGCTAGGCTTGTAAAGGCTCCAGGGCCATTTGCCTAATACACATCTATGAACCTATGAATCAATATAACAAGCGTACATTAGAGAAAACATACTAGCCTTCTTTTTGTCTTTCTAGTTTGTTGCACACATGTACTTGCAGATTGTTTTAGAAGTAGTGGGTGCCCAGACATGATGCTGCCCATCAAAAATTAAGTGGCGTACAACCACTGCTGCTTATTGGCCACACTTGTTAACAGCACTGTGAAAAAAGTGCCACCCAGGACTTCAAAAACAGGAAAGCCTCAACCAGCTTACATCGGTAGAAAACAGCCAAGGTTTAGCAATCAAACAAGCCTAAGCACTAAAATTCTGTTACTGCTGCTTACATAATGTTTCTTATACGGCAGCACGATCGGCTTTCCAACCTCTTATTAGCTTCACAAACAAATGTCACTTTATCAGAGTGCAAGGGGTTAATAGCTGCACTTTCTCATATTTGGCGATCATCACCTTTAAAGATACACATGCTACTATTGTTTTGTATTTATCCAAGCACTTCTAGTCATCTCTGCTGTTTCAGCATCACATGGAAAAAGGACTGCAGGACACAAAACAACCCACACCTCCAGCAGTTAAAAAACAAAGAAAAGAACATACATAGCTTCACAATAATCACGACCGGTAAACAAAATTTCTACAACTCTTCCGTAAAAGCTACAGCAAGCTGTATGAGAGGGACGGGTAAGAAGCAAGATTACTATTGCACGGAACAAGTATTTACACACTGCAATTCTACCGGACACAATCCAAAACATTAACAACCTCTGTAGTACCAAACATTCAGTGTGGGTAGAAGTTGGTTCCATCCCTGCAGGGGAAAGCACATCTCTTACCCAAATAGTACAATGCAGACTTTGCCGGGGCTATACCCATTGCAAGATACACTACAAACTTGAGTCCTTGTAACGTGGGAGCAAACGGAGGGATAGAAGTAAATGAAAACTGGACAAAAGTAGGGAAAATATTGTTTGTACAAGCTACATTGACAGAATGGCTACTATAAAAAAGTCTGTAACGTTTTATGTCCTTCACTATTACACCAAAGTGAGCACACTAAAAAAAAATACTGTTTTATATAAGGAAACAGACACGCACATTGCACAACCAAATCTCTACCCCTCCTTCGGGCCACAACCAGGACTTTAAAGTGAAAATGCTCTACTCACCGCAAATGGACTCACTGAGTGACCTCTCCTCTCCTGGCAGGTTAACTTCCACCGACTACTCCCGTCCATCTTCTTTCTTCTCCTCAGCCCGCTCCTTCCTTCTTGTGCACCGTCACCAATGAATCCAATGATCGCCCAAGTAAAATTCCCCCTGATTCCTGGAAGCCTTTTTCAAGCCATTATTTTGGCGCGAAAAGGCTTCCAGGAACACGATTGGTCTCTTTTTGGGAGCTCTCACTGGCTCCCATCCTCCTCAGATTCCCTACTTGATTGGCTCGTAGACTGAGTTCGCGATTGGCTGTAAATGCGATCTACAAGCCAATCAAAAACTGCAGAGCATAGCCAACGCAGAAGGGTAGTAGAGCTATGCATTGGTTTCTATACCGCAATGCCGATTGGCAGTAATTGCAGTACACAAACCAATCAAAAGCCTTGTAGCAGAGCCACAGCTGTTCAATGCGGAACAGCAGCTACCTCTTCATTAAATGCGGAGCGTTCCGCATAATCCGGAGCACTTGGATGCTGTGGATAGGAATGTGTATCCCCCCCCCTGCTTGTTTATGTACCACATAACTGTGGTGATGTCCGTCTTTACCATTAGTTGTCCTGGATGGATGTAGTCCTTGAAGGCTGTCAGAGCATTCTGTACAGCTAACATTTCTTTTTGATTGATATGAAGGTGCATTTGATTTGGGTTTCATTTGCCCTGAATTTACTTCCCTGCCAGGTGGGCACCCCATGCATACTCTGATACATCTGTAGTTAGGGTTTGGGAGGCAGGGGGTAATGTGAATGGTAATCCCTTGTTTTGGTAGCAGGCTTCTACCCACCATAGGAACTCCGGGCGTAGGCAAGGTATGATAGGAATCACTGGTTCCAGGCTGTGACAATGTTGACTCCATAGACCTTTTAGATACCACTGTAGTTTCCTCATATGCAGTCTTGCATATGGAATTAGAAGAATGCAGGAGGCCATGAACCCCAAGGCTTGCAGTATTTGTCTTGCAGATATGGTTTTTGTGGCCACTTGTTTGAAGTAAGTTACCAAATGAATTTGCTGCTCTAGCGTCAGGAAAGCCATCTGGGCAGTTGCATTCAAGCTTGCACCCAGGAATGTAATCTGTTGACAGGGTACCAGTTGTGATTTCTTTTTGTTTGTGGTGTACCCTAGACAAGTTAGAACCCTTTTTACAAACGCCAGATGATTTAAAATTATGCCCTGGTTTTCTGCCTGAATTAGACAATTGTCCAAGTATGGATATATTTGAATATTTCTTTGCCTGAAAAATGCAATGACTGGAGCTAGGTACTTTGTGAATACCCTGGGTGCAGTAGACAAGCCAAAGAGCAGTGCAGAGAACTGATAATGCAAGTAGCCTGCTTTGAAAGCGTAGGTATCTTCTGCAAGATTCCCTGATTGGGATGTGCAGGTATGCTTCTTTTAAATCTAGAGTTGCCAACCAGGCATCTTTGCCTAGCATAGGAAGTAACTGGTGAAGAGTCAGCATCTTGAATTTTGGAATCTCCAGAAAGATGTTTAGAGTAGACAGGTCCAGGATTGGACGCCATGATTTGTCTTTTCTGGGTACCAGGAAAAGCCTTTAATAGAAACCTTGCCCTTTTTCCTCTTCTGGCACCAGTTGAATAGCCCCCCCATGCTTAAGAGAGAAAATACTTGTTTTTGAGCCTCTAACCACTGATTCAGGGGCAGGTCTGGCCACCCATTTGGTGTTGGCAATGTGTGGAAATGAAATCTGTATCCCTGGGACACTATATTTAAACCCATTTGTCCTGGGTTATGAGTTCCCAGCTCTTTGCATGAAGAGCAATCTTTCCCCCCAAAGGGGCGGTTGAAAGATAAGTGCTTGGTAATTTTAAAAGGAAGTCATTGAGACTGTTTACTGTAGGGGGTGTCTTGTCATTTCCAGATTTGGAAGTGGAGGCCCCCCACTGCTTAGCTCTGAGAGAACCCTGGGACTGAAACTTGGGGTTTTTGCTGTGTCTGGGTTTGGCTTGAGAGGATCTGGAAGGGGGCTGGAAAGGACCAATTCTTAGTAGGCCAATGCCTACTAAATCGTAGAGGTTGCACTTATAAGAAATCTTTAACAGTTTGCATGGATTTAGCTTTATCTTCCATCTTTTTTAGAACTTCTTCAGCCTTATTGCCAAACAGGCGGTCCTGATTTAAAGGAGCATCCAACAATTTAGCTTTAACATGATCAGGCAAAGATTGCTCCTTAAGCCAAGCGTGCCTTCTAAGCACAGACCCAGTAACATCAGCCCTGCAAGAGGCCTCTAAAGAATCAAAACCACATTGCAAAGTATGTTTTCCAACTTGTTCAGCAGAATGCAATAAATCCTGTAAATCTTTATTTCTTTATTTCCCACACAGTCAGGAATCAACATAATTTTCTGTTTAAGCAGCCTAATAATATGCTGTTGATATTTTAACATATGAAATTGGCAGTTTAATGCTCTGATTGCCAAGGTCACAGAAGTATAAACCTTTTTACCCCATCTATCCAGTGCCCTAGAATCTCTATCAGAAGGGGTAGGATTTTTAGCAGTAGAAGCCTTAATGCCCTTAGGCCCCTGAGAAATGGTTTCCGGATCTGCAACAGGATTTTTGAAAAGGAACTTGTGGGACTCAGGATCCCTGTAGTATCTGTCAGGTTTACTAGGAGCCAGAGGTAGGGAATCAGGGGCCAAACTGGATTCTGAGAACACTCTAGTACAGGAGGTATAGCCAAAGGCCTATGCTGGAGTAGAAGCAGGAAATCCCTAAGCCTCTTTTTTGAAACAGAAAATTCCTGGCTTTTCCAGTGGAAATGCTCCCTCAAAGCATGTAAAGTTTCCCAAAAGAAGAGTCCTCAGGAGGGGAAGCAGAGGGAATGGAGTCCTCTGCATCGGAATCCTCATAAGTAGGTATGGACAAATCCAGGTCATTAGAAGAGTCAGAAGAAACAGAATTCTGATCAGAAGATTCATAATCAAATTCGGCCCTAGGCCTTGTAGAGATGGGGGGTTGACTACCCCTGATTACAGAAATTAGATCTTCAGCCATTTTTATCATTTGTTTTTTAGGCATAGGGGCTTGAACACATGGCCTGGGCGTCAGTTTTTTAGACATAGATCGAGATTTAGGCCTTAGTAATGAAGGCGGTGTCGATTTAATATGCAAGTCTGTAGATCTGAATACACCCTCAGAAGCCGGTGCCTGCACAGTGGCTCCGGACCCATCCAAGGTAGAGACATCTGCAGGTTTCATAGGTGAAGCATCTCGCGGTATACCGGACTCCGAATGGGTTTCAGTAGAGGCCTGTGAATCAGAAGTAGTGGGTATCAGGGGCTGCGAAAGCGCCTCACTGAGTACAGGTGAACTGGCGACTGGCTTAGGAGAAGTGTTGTCAACAGTTTTGGACCTCAGCAGCCTGTCTCTGTCTTTATCTTTGCGTTTTTTCAGAATTCCATAAGTCTGAAGGCTAACCGACATTTCTGGATAATTAAACAGAGAACCGAAATAATTAGAGGCAAAAATGTACTGATGACAGACAGTGCGCTGATTAAATAAAGCACAAAACCGACAGCAAGGTACGTCGTGGTCAGGGCCTAGGCAAGGAATACAGTACGAATGAAAATCTTTATGAGGTATTTGCTTTCCACAAGTAATGCAATTATTAACTTTTACTGACATCGGTAAGGAGCAAGAAAAAGTTTCCCCAATGGGATACTTAGCTGTAAGTTGAAGACTTTGGTTCTGAAACTCGAAAACGAAAATTTCAGGAGTCGGCCGACTGACACTTGTGAACTACTGCTTCAGGCACCGCACGGCAAGAAAGACTGATGTAATGACATCAGCTGCATGTTTTATACCCCTGACAACCTGACGTCATGGAAGAAGGGACAGCATCTGATGTAGGACCCAAGACTTAGTTAATCAGGCCGACTGAGGGCAACCTGCCAGCAGATTACCCAAATGTAATGACTGCAACAGTGAAACATGAAGAACATCCACCCTGGCGTTAAGCAAAACCATTAGTTTAAATAACTGTACAGTTGCTACCTGATTTATTACAATTTTAAAAGTAAAACAAAACACCAAACGCAGTAAAAAGCAGGAAAGAACACCACTCTGGACACAATTCAAATGTAAGATTAGCACTTTCGTTTATCCTTAATCAATAAACTTCTTCAGACAAAAAGGGAAATGACATTTAAATACAAAAAATAGGATGACATCACTTCCTATCCTTAAAACTTTAAACAGTTACACAAAAAATTATTTCATTTAAAAAAATAGGATATATGAACATGTCTATGCTATTTCTAGAAATAATACATTAAATGCTTTAGCAAGACATGTCAACCTTTCCAGATCACTCATTTCAGTTTCTAGTGACAGATAAAATTCATGAGAATGGGAGAGGGGGCCCCATTTCATTATTACTAGAAGAAAGAGAATTAATGTGGCAATTAAAATTAAACGCTTCAGTATCTCCTGGCTTGAATGAGACTGTCTCCATCATGAGTTTGTTGAAAATGAAAGCTTTGTTTCGTTAGGCTTCCAGTTGTTTTTACAACTGGGAGTTAATGAATAACAACATTATTTTATGAATTTTTGTAACATTTGGTTTTTACTTTTAAATGAAATAATTTTTTGTGTAACTGTTTAAAGTTTTAAGGATAGGAAGTGATGTCATCCTATTTTTTGTATTTAAATATGTCATTTCCCTTGTATTTTGTCTGAAGAAGTTTATTGATTAAGGATAACAAGCTAATCTTACATTTGAATTGTGTCCAGAGTGGTGTTCTTTCCTGCTTTTACTGCGTTGGTGTTTGTTTTACTGAGGTGTTTTTGGAATTTACATGGCATCTGGAACACAAGTCTTGTTTGAAACTGCAGATTCCCCTGATAGGGACATTTTGGATTTGAATGCCAGTGAATCTGCTGCAATGGGAAAATTAACTGCTCTCATTGAGCTTCTCACTCAACGTGTGGATTCCTTAGCAAGCCAGGTTGCTGGGGTTTTGAGTGGGAGTAGCATCACAAACCGGAATGGAGCGTCAGGCGATGGTGCTAATGAAGTGTTGCGAAATGGTTCAACTCAGCAGCTTCTTGCAAACTCAGGAAGGTCCCTAGGATCGAATGATCGGGGAGGGAGTACTCTTGGTGTACCCACCGCCATTCGGGTGGATAATGGAGGAAACGGAGATAATGAAAACAGCAGAAATAACCAGTTACCTTTCACGAGGCCTGTGAATGGGGCTACAAACATTTTGAATAATAATACAGGTATTTTTTCTTCCATTCCTACGTTAAATGACTGGTTAAAAGAGCCTAACAGTATTTTCAATAACGTAGGACTGGATGCACCTATTGTGGGTGAAACTGTTGAAATTAATACACTGGCCAATAATTTGAAAGTGCTTGACCTAAAATTGTTTAAGTTTAAAAAACTACAAGTTGAAATTCAGTATTTAAAGGAATGTAGTTCAAGGAAACATGTTCCTAAAGGCTTAAGGCAATGGCGTTTTCCGAATGGACTGGTAATGCATTCAGAATTTCACAAGGACTTACTTGGACTTTTTGATAAACAAGGACTTGAATTTATTGACTATTTACTTAAAAATTATGATGAACAAATTGCATTGTTACAGAATGAACTGTCCATTTTGGACAACACAATATGATCTGATAAAGACTTTGAAAGATACAGATTTGATTTTTTGCGCATTTTCACCAGTATTGACAATGCACTGATTAAAGTGCGGGAAAATAAAGTCAAGAAACTGAATAGAGATTCTTTGGCTTATAGTAAAGGTAATGCTTATCCGTTACCTAAAGTCAATACTGGGGTGAATAATAATGCACTGAATATGTACAATAATGATAACAATGCTTCAAGTTGTTTGGATGGTGGGTTCCTTTCTGAGACATCTTGTCAATTAATTGACCAGGTTGAAATTGGGCGTGGGGTATACTCCCCAGTAAGAAGAAGTGAAAGAATTGCTGAGAGGGGTAGTAATAACAATAGCAATAACATCAATGGTAACCATGGTAATAGCAATTCTAATCACAATAATAATTTTTTCAATCTGGGGGGAACAGGACTGTTCAACATCAAGTCCCCAGATATCAGAATCAGAAAAAGAGGAAGAATCAGAACAAGAGGAAGAGATGATAAATCTCTCCCCCAGTCCTGAAATATTTGATGTAAATATGATTAATGACAGTAATTTAAACATTGTCTACAATTCCACGGGTGATTTTAAGGTCTATAATTATTCAGACTTTACACTTGATAAAGCATTTGCTGATGTATTAGCTAAAGGCTTGACATTTGTTCCTACATGTAGAAGTAATATAGGTAGAACGCTGGTGGATCTCAAGTTATTTACCAGAAAATTAAACTTAAAAGTCATGTTCAATAACATGGAGAGTCTGGTGAGTGACTTCCGAGTAGCCAGTGTTTTTAATCCACCATTACATCCAAGTATACTGCTGTATGAAAAAATTTGTGAAAATGACATCAGATGTTTAACCCAATCAAAATATAGATCAGGTGGTATGAACAGAAACCTTTCTGAGCTAGAAAAGGACATCCTAGACACCCTGAAATATGCAGATGTTCACATCTGTAAACCAGATAAGGGAGGGGGTTTGGTCTTTTTTAGTATGGACGATTATGTAACTAAGGTCAACAAATTATTAGATAGTCCAGCGTATATAAAAGTTTCTCTGAATGAAGTCATTGGAGCATATCGTCGTATTAAAGGCTTCATCAATGATTTATTCATGGAGAATAGAATTGATATGGACGTGTTCCAACTATTTAAACATGGTATATCCATTAACACCCAAAATGTTTTGTTTACCAAAAATCCATAAGCGTTTGGAGACACCCCCCTTTAGACCTATAATAGATGGACGACAATCGATAACATATGGGTGTGCTAAGTATATTGATTGTAAATTAAAAAGCTCTCTTAAGGTACAGGGCCAGATTTGTAAAGACTCTTGGGCATTCCTTGAAGGTATAAATAAAATCCCATTCAATAAAGATCTTAATTTTCTAACTATTGATGTTAGAGATCTATACACCTGTATACCACATGATATTGGATATGAATGGGTAAGAGATTTCTTACTGGATGAAGGAATGGCAGGGGATGAAATTGATGTCCTTGTTTATTTATTGGAAATTGTGTTAAAAAACAATTACTTTATATTTAATGATAAGTTTTACTTGCAAAAAACTGGAATAGCAATGGGGTCACCATGTGGGGGTACTTTCGCCAATATTGTCATGGCAGCATGGGAAAGGAGATTTCTATTTCAAAATTCCTTGTTCAAGAATAAAGCATCCTGGTACACACGTTACCTAGATGATATTTTTGTCTTATGGAATGGAGATAGAGAGTCTGCTATTTCCTAATATCAATGATGAACAACGCTACCAGTTGTTTGGAATTCACTTATGAATTCCAAGTTGACTCCATTGCATTTTTGGATATCATGTTAAGTAAAAATTATGGGTTGAGATCATTTACATCGAAAGTACATAGTAAAGAGAGTTACTCTAACTCATTCCTCCATTTTTCTAGCTGCCATCTCCCACATCAAAAACGAGGAGTGGTAAAAGGACAATTAGTCAGGGCAGCTAGAATGTGTACACTGGAGGATGATTTTGTGGACGAGTGTAATTTATTAAAACAAATGTTTCTCAAGAGAGGATATCCTCATTTACTAATTAATGATTTGGTAAAAGAGGTCTCAAATAAGAGAATGCAAGGTTCTTTTTCACCAATTTTGGGACATATAATAGTTAGTATTGAGGATGAATTAGATGGACATTTTAATGAGGTTGGACATCTGGACAATATGTGTCCTGCTTTGTATGATAATGAAACAAATGTCAAGGATTTTATAGGCATGAATTTTATAACAACTTTTCCAGGGATGCAAATATTATTAGGAATATTATTACTAAAAATTGGTCATTTATTGCAGATAATGGTCCATTGAAGGAATGCCTGGGTACAAGACCAATTATTACCTTTAGGAAAGGAAGGAATTTAAAGAATATTATAGAAATGGAGAAATTAGTTGATTATATGCCACACTGTGGAATGTCAGTGTGGAACTTGTAATATGTGCAAACACATTTTAGTGACAAAGTTGAAATTAATGGGAATATTTTTGCTATTAAGGGTAAGTTTAACTGTAATAGTAAAGGGGTAGTTTACGCTGCATTATGTCGTAATTGCCAATCATATTATATAGGAAAGACTGACAGGGCCCTCAAAAATAGGATATATGAACATGTCTATGCTATTTCTAGAAATAATACATTAAATGCTTTAGCAAGACATGTGTCAACCTTTCCAGATCACTCATTTCAGTTTCTAGTGATGGATAAAATTCATGAGAATGGGAGAGGGGACCCCATTTCATTATTACTAGAAGAAAGAGAATTAATGTGGCAATTAAAATTAAACGCTTCAGTATCTCCTGGCTTGAATGAGACTGTCTCCATCATGAGTTTGTTGAAAATGAAAGCTTTGTTTCGTTAGGCTTCCAGTTGTTTCTACAACTGGGAGTTAATGAATAACAACATTATTTTATGAATTTTTGTAACATTTGGTTTTTATTTTTAAATGAAATAATAATTTTTTGTGTAACTGTTTAAAGTTTTAAGGATAGGAAGTGATCTCATCCTATTTTTTGTATTTAAATATGTCATTTCCCTTGTATTTTTGTCTGAAGAAGTTTATTGATTAAGGATAAACAAAAGCGCTAATCTTACATTTGAATTGTGTCCAGAGTGGTGTTCTTTCCTGCTTTTTATTACAATTTTACCCAGTTTCTTATTTATAATGACCCAGTACCTGGTCGCTACAGCTCCTCAATTCACGGAGTGTAACTTTCAATACTGTTAGCCTGCTCAAAGGGTTTACCACTACAATGGTGTAAATATACTCTTACTCCCAATGGTGAAGCATGTTTTAAACTGTTATAAAGTTACATATCCCTGTTTAACATTGCACAATTGCAATTTATTTTGTATACTGCCTATACTGGGAAACTGGTATCTGTGAATGTCCTTTTTCTCATTGCCTCTCCTCTTCACATTCTCTCTAGCTTCCCTGCCATATGCAGAAAATAAATTCCAACCCTACTGGACATGGTAAAGAAGCCATGTTTATACTGCCAAGGTCCTGCTAAACCTACCCCCTAAAAGAATTACCTATGCAGTTTCAAGGGAATTAATACCAAAGTATGTCTGTTGAGTTTTGTTAAACTTAAGACGTTAGTCCCACAACCTTGCTAGGTGGTTAGAACTCGATCTAATTCAGATACTGCAGCAGCCACCCATCCCTTTCTCTGTACCCACTTATCTAGCCTTCTATTCCCTTCTCCTAGCCATGATAAAACCACATTTCATAGGCTTCCCAGCCCCGGGTTCTACAAGGAAAGTACAGTTGTGTACACTTACCATAAATGTAGATGTTAGAGTGTATTCACTGTTGCAGTCATTACATTTGGGTAATCTGCTGGCAGGTTGCCTCAGTCTGCCTGATTAACAAAGTCGTGTGTCCTGCGTCAGCTGCTGTCCCTTCTTCCATGATGTCAGGTTGTCAGGGGTTTAAAACATGCAGCCGATGCCATTACATCAGTTTTTCTTGCCCCAGATGTCAGGTGCCCCCCCAAATGGGGAGCAAATAAAATTAAAAACACAAAAATATACCTCCAACCAAAAGCAAATACACCAAAAAGGCATTCAAGCACAGTAAAAGAAAGCAGAGGTATAGTAAGAGAAAAACAGGGGGCTGGAGGGAGGGTAACCAGGACTGCAACAGTGAATACACTCGAACATCTACATTTATGGTAAGTGTACACAACTGCACTATGTTCTTCGTGTTTCACTGCTGCAGTCATTACATTTGGGTAGATTCCCAAAGCTATGGTTGGGAAGATGGATTTATACAGCATTAGGACCAGCTATAAAGCCCTGCAAGACTGCAGTGGCAAAGCCAGTTCTGGATTTAGGGAAAAGTGGTAAATGATAATGCTAGGTGAAAGTATGTACAGAACTCCAGGTAGCAGCTTCTAGAATATCCCTGGTAGGAACACCTCTGAGGAAGGTTGCAGAAGTAGATGCAGCCCTGGTGGAATGAGATCTGATCCCCTAGGGGATATGTTTTCCATGGTGCTTGGCAGAAATGAATGCAATGGCTTATCCATTTAGAAATGGTTTGTTTTGATATAGCCTTCCCCTCTCCCCAGCAGCAAATGTCACTATCAATTGTTCAGATTTTCTTCGAAATTTAGTTCTGTCCAAGTAGAATCTAAGTTGTCTGTACACGTCCAAGGAATGCAGAATCCGTTCCCCTTTGTTCTGTGGATTGGTATAGAAGGTTGGCAAATGAATGGATTGGTTAAGAGCCACACTGGAAACCACCTTAGGCATGAAGGATGGATTGGTCCTCAGAGATACCCTGTCCGCATGAAAAATGATGAAAGGCTCCCCTGCCATAAGGGCCTGTAATTCAGATATCCTTCTAGCTGAAGTGATTGCTAAGAGGAAGGCTGTTTTCCAAGAAATACATTTTAAGTCTGCAGTAGTAGCTGGCTCGAAAGGAGGTAAAGTGAGCTTTTCCAAAACAAAGTTAAGGTCCCAGGCAGGGGTAGGAGCTCTCCTGGGTGGTCTCAAGTTCTTTGCCCCTATGAGATACTGTTTGAGCAGGGGATGAGAAAAGAGGAGTGGTTCTGTGTTATAGTGAGCTGAAATAGCTGAAGTGTGGATTTTAATAGAGGAAAAAGACAGGCCCTTGTGAAGCATCTCAGTTAAGTATTGCAAAATCTGAGGTAAACTGGGCACTGCTGTGCTCATCCTTAAAGATTGATTCCAGGCACAGAATCTTTTCCATTTGCCAGCATAAGATTTTCTAGTACTAGGTCTTCTTGACTCCAAGATTACATCCATCACAGGTTTGCTGAGGGATTCTAAGGGTGAATTTAAGTGATTAGCCAAGCTGCAAGGTTCAATGTTGGGAGCTGATGGTGCAAAATTTGGTTCTCCTGCTGAGACAGTAAGGAAGATATCCGAGGCAGGTGCCATGGAGATATTTGTGACACACTGCGCAGGAGTGGGTACCAGTGCTGGCATGGCCAGTCTGGAGCAATCAAAATCATTTTTGGTTTCTCCTGTTTGACTGTTAGCAGAACTTTGGATAGGCAGAGGAGGAAAGGCATAGACTGATAGGTTTCATCCACTTTCCAGGCTTTTTTGTGAGGAGTCCTTGTGCAAAAGTTGTCCAACTGGTAGTTCTGGAGGGAGGCAAATAGATCTATGTTTGGGCTCCCCCATTTGCTTGTTAACATGTTGAAAATCCATGGTTCCAGTTTCCACTCGTGTGGGTCCATGAGATTTCTGCTTAGTCCATCTGCCAGTGTATTCAGTTTTCCTGGCAGGAATTGAGCTTGTAGTTGCACTTGGTAGCTCAAGGCCATGTTCCACAATGCCATGGCTAGTCTGCAGAGGGGGTAGGAATGTGTACCCCCCCGGCTTGTTTATGTACCACATAACTGTGGTGTTGTCCGTCTTTACCATTAGTTGTCCTGGATGAATGCATCAGAGCATTCTGTGCAGCTAACATTTCTTTTTGATTGATATGTAGGTGCATTTGATTTTGGTTCCCTTTGCCTTGAATGCACTTTCCTGCCAGTTGAGCCCCCCATGCATAGTCTGATGAGTCTGTAGTTAGGGTTTGGGCAGCAGGGGGTAGTGTGAATGGCAGTCCCTTGTTTTGGTGGCAGGCCTCTGCCCACCATAGGAACTCCAGGCGTAGGTATGATAGGAATCGTTTCCAGGCTGTGACAATGTAAGTACCACTGAAGTTTCCTCATATGCCGTCTTGCATATGGAATTAGAAGAAAGCAGGAGGCCATGAATCCCAAGGCTTTCAGTACTTGTCTTGCAGATAGCAGGGTTTTTGTGACCACTTGTTTGAAATAAGTTACCAAATGAATTTGCTTTTCTGGCGTGAGGAAAGTCATCTGGGCAGTTGTATTTCAAGCTTGCACCCAGGAATGTAATCTGTTGAAAGGGTACCAGATGGGATTTATTTTCGTTTATGGTGTACCCTAGACAAGTTAGAACCCTTTTTACAAATGCCAGATGATTTATAAGTATGGCCTGGTTTTCTGCCTGAATTAGACAATCATCCAGGTATGGATATATTTGAATATTTGCCTGCAAAATGCAATTACTGGAGTCAGGCACTTTGGGAATACCCTGGGTGCAGTAGACAAGCCAAAGGGCAGTGGAGAGAACTGATAATGCAACTTGCCTGCTTTGAAGCATAGGTATCTTCTGCAAGATTCCCTGATTGGGATATGCAGGTAAGCTTCTTTTAAATCTAGAGTTGCCAACCAGGCATCTTTGCCTAGCATAGGAAGTAACTGGTGAAGAGTCAGCATCTTGAATTTTGGAATGTCCAGAAAGGTATTTAGAGTAGACAGGTCCAGAATTGGACGCCATGATTTGTCTTTTCTGGGTACCAGGAAAAGCATGGAATAGAAACCTTGTCCCTTTTCTGATACCATTTGAATAGCCTCCATGTTTAAAAGGGAAAATATTTGTTTTGGAGCCTCAGCCCACTGATTTGGGTGCAGGTCTGGCCACCCGTTTGGTGTTGGCAACGTGTGGAAATGAAATCGGTATCCCTGGGACACTATATTTAAAACCCATTTGTCCTGGATTATGAGTTCCCAGTTTTTTTGATGAAGAGCAATCTTTCCCCCCAAAGGGGTGGCTAAAAGGTAAGTGCTTGGTAATTTTAAAGGAAAGTCACTGAGTCTGTTTACCATGGGGGGGGAGGGTGTCTTATTTCCAGATTTGGAAGTGGTGGCCCCCCATTGCTTAGTTCAGAGAGTCCCTTGGGACTAAAACTTGGTGCTTTTGGTGTGTCTGGGTTTGGCTTGAGTGGATCTGGAAGGAGCTGGAAAGGACCAATTCTTAATAGGCCAGTGCCTACTAAATCTTGGAGGTTGCACTTGTAAGAAATCTTTTACAGTTTGCATAGATTTAGCTTTATCTTCCATCGTTTTTAGCACTTCTTCAGCCTTATTGCCAAACAGGCTGTCCTGATTTAAAGGAGCATCCAACAATTTTGCTTTAACATGATCAGGCAGAGATTGCTCCTTAAGCCAAGTATGCCTTCTAAGGACAGACCCAGTAACAGCAGCCCTGCAAGAGACCTCTAAAGAATCAAAACCACATTGCAAAGTATGTTTTCCAACTTGTTCAGCAGAATGCAATAAATCCTGTAAATCCTTATTTTCCACACAGTCAGAAATCATTTTCTGTTTAAGCAGCCCCATAACATGCTGTTGATATTTTAGCATATGAAATTGGCAGTTTAAAGTTCTGATTACTAAGGTTGCAGAAGTATAAACCTTTTTACCCCATCTATCCAGCGCCCTGCAGTTTCTATCAGAAGGGGTAGGATTTTTAGCAGTAGAAGCCTTAATGCCCTTAGGCCCCTGAGAAATGGTTTCTGGATCCGCAACAGGATTTTTGAAAAGGAACTTGTGGGACTCAGGAACCCTGTAGTATCCGTCAGGTTTACTAGGAGCTGGAGGCAGGGAATCAGGGGCCATACTGGATTCTGAAAACACATTATCAACAATGTCTAGTACAGGAGGTATAGCCAAAGGCCTATGCTGAGGTAGGAGGAGGAAATCACCAAGCCTCTTTTTAGAGTCAGAAAATTCCTGACTTTCCCAGTGGAAATGTGCCCTTAAGGTATGTAAGGTTTCCCCAAAAGAAAAGTCCTCGGGGGGGGGGGGAGTAGAGGGAATGGAATCATCTGCATCAGAATCCTCATAAGTAGGTATGGACAAATCTGGGTCATTTGGAAGAATTAGAAGAAACGGAGTCCTGATCAGAAGAGTCATAGTCAAGCTCAGTCCTAGGCCTCTTAGAAGGGGGGGAGGTTGACTACCCCTGATTAGAGTAATAAGATCTTTAGCCATTTTGATGATTTGTTTTTTAGGCATAGGGGCCTGAACATGTGGCCTGGGCGTCGGTTTTTTAGACATAGATCGAGATTTAAGCCTTAGAATATAAGCTGGAGTCAGTTTAATATGCAAGTCTGTAGGCCTGAATACACCCTCAGAAGCCGGTGCCTGCACAGCGGCTCCGGACCCGTCCAAGGTAGAGACATCCGCGGGTTCCATAGGTGAAGCATCTCACGGCATACCAGACTCCGAATGGGTCTCAGTACAGGCCTGCGAGTCAGAAGTAGCAGGTATCAGAGGCTGCGAAAGCGCCCGAGTACCGGTGAACTGCTTTAGGAGAAGCGTTGTCAGTAGTTTTGGACCTCTTTTTCTTTGCGGTTTTTCAGAATTCCGGTACTCGAGATGGCTAACCAATGTAATTTCTGGATAATTAAATCGAGAACCGAAAAATTTAGAGACAAAAATGTACCAACAACAGATAGTGCGCTGATTATATAAAGCACAAAACCGACAGCAAGGTACGTCGTGGTCAGGGCCTAGGCAAGGAATACAGTACAAATGAAAATCTTTATGAGGTATTTGCTTTCCACAAGTAATGCAATTATTAACTTTTACTGACATCGGTAAGGAGCAAGAAAAAGTTTCCCCAATGGGGTACTTAGCTTTAAGTTGAAGACTTCGGTTCTGAAACTCGAAAATGAAAATTTCAGGAGTCGGCCAACCGGCACTTGTGAACTGCTTCTGCTTCGGGTACCGCACGGCAAGAAAGACTGATGTAATAGTCTCAGCTGCATGTTTTATACCCCTGACGACCTGACGTCATGGAAGAAGGAACAGCAACAGACGCAGGACCCAAGACTTTGTTAATCAAGCCGACTGAGGGCAACCTGCCAGCAGATTACCCAAATGTAATGACTGCAACAGTGAAACACGAAGAAAGTACAGTTGTGTACCTACCATAAATGTAGATGTTAGAGTGTATTCACTATTGCAGTCATTACAATTGGGTTATCCTGCTGGCAGGCTACCCGCAGTCGGCCTGAATTCCAAAGTCCTGGTCGGCATCGGTTGCTGTCACCTCCTCCCTGACGTCAGTGCGACAGGGGTATAAAAGATGCAGGCAACGCCATTTTCTT
Source organism: Protopterus annectens (assembly GCF_019279795.1). Classification (NCBI taxonomy): domain Eukaryota; kingdom Metazoa; phylum Chordata; order Ceratodontiformes; family Protopteridae; genus Protopterus; species Protopterus annectens. Next base: position 370,352,151 of record NC_056744.1, on the reverse strand, counting down.
CAGTTTTTCTTGCCCCAGATGTCAGGTGCCCCCCAAAAGGGTAGACTAATTTATGCCAATAAACATGCATGCAGTACAGTAAAACTCTACCTTCATCTACAAGCAAATACACCACATAGGTTGTATAGAATAGAAAAGTACAGATTAGGCCCAGCAAAGGAAAGGGGGGTGGTGGGTGGGTAACCTGGACTGCAACAGTGAATACACTCGACCATCTACATTTATGGTAGGTACACAACTGTACTATGTTCGTGTTTCACTGTTGCAGTCATTACAATTGGGTTGAATCCCAAAGCTATGGTTGGGCGGCTGGGGCTAAATAGGATTAGGAGAGACAATGAGGCCCTGCAGAACTGCAGTGGCAAAGCCTGCTCTAGATTTAGAGTAGAGAGGTAAGTGATAGTGCTTTGCAAAAGTGTGCACTGAACTCTAAGTTGCAGCCTCTAAGATGTCTTTGGTTGGTACTCCTCTGAGGAAGGCAGCTGAAGTGGCTGCTGCTCTGGTTAAATGTGGCCTAATGCCCTTAGGCACTGATTTGCCATGCTGTAAATAGCAGAAACAAATGCAGTGGTCTATCCATGATGAATTAGTCTGCTTTGAGATACCCTTTTCCTTGTGGTCCTGCAGCATATGCCACTAGAAGTTGTTCAGTTTTTCTGAAAGCTTTGGTTCTGTCCAAGTAGAAACGTAGCTGCCTGTGAATGTCCAAAGAATGCAGAAGTCTCTCACCCTTATTCTGTAGGTTTGGATAAAAGGTAGGCAAATGAATTGTTTGATTCAGGGCCACACTGGACACTACCTTAGGCATAAATGTCGGGTTTGTCCTCAGAGAAACCCTGTCCTGATGGAAGATGATAAAGGGTTCCACAGCCATGAGTGCCTGTAACTCTCAGACTCGTCTTGCAGAGGTTATTGCTAGGAGCAAAGCTGTTTTCCAAGATAAGAATTTTATATCAGCTGTAGAGGCTGGTTCAAAAGGAGGCAGTGTGAGTTTTTCCAAGGCATAATTTAGGTCCCATGTAGGTATTGGTGCTCTCCTAGGGGGTCTTATGTTTTTGGCCCTTCTGAGGTACTGCCTTAGTAATGGATGAGAGAATAGAGGTGGCTGTATTGTAGTGAGCTGAAATGGCAGAGGCATGAACTTTAATAGAGGAAAAGGATAGGCCTTTGTCCAGCATCTCAGTTAAGTATTGTAAAATCTGAGGAATATTTGGTACAATTGTGTCAATTCCTTGTGCCTGGTTCCAAGCACAGAATCTCTTCCATTTTTCTGCATAAGATTTTCTGGTGCTAGGCCTCCTGGCCTCCAATTATCCGCCATGCTGCCAGGCTTAAGGTCCCGAGTTGGCTGTGCAGGATCAGACTGTTTTGTTCAGTCAATAAGTGAGGAATTTGAGGCAATGGCCAGACTGGGCATTGAGACAAGCTCATTAAGATTGGGTACCAGTGCTGGCGGGGCCAGTCTGGGGCAATCAGCATCATTTTTGGCTTCTCTTGTCTGCCCTTTAGGAGTACCTTGGGGGAGGAGAGGCAGAGGAGGAAAGGCATATACTGTTATGTTTTTCCAGCTGAAAGATAGTGTCCACTTTCCATGCTAGCTTGTGATAAGTCCTTGTGCAGAATTTCTGTAGTTGGCAGTTGTGAGGTGAGGCAAAGCCGTCTATGTATGGGCATCCCCATTTCCTTATCATGCTGAAGATTTGTGGATCCAATTTCCACTCATGGGGATCCATTAGGGTTCTGCTTAGTTCGTCTGCCAGAGAATTTATCCTTCCTGGCAGGTATTGTGCCTGTAGATGTACTTGGTAAGTCAATGCTGTGTTCCCCCAAAGTCATGGCTCGTCTGCAAAGGGGGTAGGAATGTGTGCCTCCCTGCTTGTTTATGTACCACGACTGTAGTATTGTCCGTCTTTATCAATAGCTGTCCTGGATGAAGTAGATCCTTGAAGGCTGTCAGGGCATTTTGAACAGCTAGCATCTCTTTTTCATTGATCTATAGATGCATTTGGCTGATATGTAGATGCATTTGGCTTGCGGACCATGTGCCCTGAATACATCTTCCTGCCATATGGGCCCCCCCCCAGGCATAATCTGATGCATCTGTTAATGTCTGCCTGGCTGTGGGTAAAGTGAAAGGCTGTCCCTTGTTGTGGTGACAGGCCTCTGCCCACCATCAAAACTCCTGTTGCAGGCAGGGAATGAGGGTAATTGTTTCCAGGCTGTGGCAATGTTGAGTCCAAACACTTTTTAGATACCATTGTAGTTTCCTCATATGCAGTCTTGCATATGGAATTAGCAGTATGCAGGATGCCATAAAGCCTAAAGCCTGCAGGATTTTCCTTGCAGATAACTGGGTCTTTGTTGCCAACATTTTGAAATAGTCAGTTGTCTGTCTGGCGTGAGATAAGCCATCTGGGCAGTTGTATTTAAGCTTGCACCCAGGAATATTTTCTCTTGTGAGGGTACTAGTTTTGATTTCTTTTCGTTTACTGTGTACCCTAGGCATGTTAGTAATCTTTTTACAAATGCCAGATGCTGTAGTAGAATGTCTTTGTTCTCTGCTCCAATAAGACAATCGTCCAAGTAAGGATAAATTTTGTATTCCTCTTTGTCTGACAAATGCAATTACTGGTGCCAGGCATTTTGTGAAGACCCTGGGCGCAGTAGATAAGCCAAAGGGCAGTGCAGATAATTGGTAGTGCATTGAGCCAGCTATAAATGAGGTATCTTCTGCATGAAAGTCTGATTGGGACATGCAGGTATGCCTCTTTTAGAAGTCACAAGCCATGTCTTCTTGCCCAGCATGGGCAGAAGCTGCTGTAGTCAACATTTTGAATTTCGGAATATCCAGAAATGTGTTTAGAATAGACAGGTACAGTATTGGTCTCCATGCATTGTTCTTTCTGGGCACCAAGAAGTGTCTTGAGTAAAATCCTAGTCCCTGCTCTTGCTGTGGTACTCGCTGAATGGCCCTCATGTTCATGAGGGCTGAAACTTGTTTTTGAGCCTCTGCCCATTGATTGTGTGGCAGATCTGGCATTCCATTTGCCCTTGGCAGGGTTTGAAAATGGAACCTGTAGCCTTGAGAAACTATATTCAGGACCCATTTGTCCTGGGTGAGCATGTGCCAATTTTGTGAAAACAGTGCTAGTTTTCCCCCCTAAAGGGGCTGCCAAAAGATAAGTGCTCGGTGCTGGCACTGGAAAGTCATTGAGGCTGTTTCCTGTACGGCTGTGATTTATCTTTTCCACTTTTGGAGGTAGAAGCACCCCATTGTTTAGACCTGTATGAGCCCTGGGGCTGGGATCTGCCATCTGCCTCTGGGCCGTCTGTATCTGCCTCTTTGGGGCCTGCCTGACACTGGAAAGGGCCAATTCTTTGCAGGCTAGTTCCTACTAAATCTGGGAGGTTGTACCTGTAAGAAATCCTTGACTATTTGCATGGATTTAGCTTTGTCCTCCATTTTCTTCAACACCTCTTCTGCTTTAACACCAAACAAGGTATCATGCTGTAATGGAGCATCTAATAATTTTGCTTTACCATGATCAGGCAGATTCTGTTCCTTTAACCAATTATGCCTCCTAATGACAGAACCCGTAACAGCGGCCCTGCAGGAGGCGTCCAGAGAATCAAAACCACATTGCAAAGTATGCTTTCCTACTTGTTCAGCTGCATGCAATAAATCCTGCATTTCTTTGTTTCCTGCACATTCAGAATTTGTCAACATTTTCTGTTTTAATACTGATATAAGATATTGATATTTAAGCATATGAAATTGACAATTTAAGGCCCTTACAGCCAAAGTAGCAGAAGTGTAAATCCCCCCCTCCTCTGTCCAGGGCTCTTGAATCCCTATCAGAGGGGAATAGGGTTTTTTGCAGTGGACGCCTTGACCCTTTGGGACCCTGAGAAATAGTTTCTGGGTCAGCAGCAGGGTTTCTATAAAGAAATTTATGTGAATAAGGAACCCTGTAGTATCTGTCTGGCTTAACAGGAGCTGGTGGTAAAGCATCAGGAGTGAGACTGGACTCTATAAATACATCATCTACAATGTCTAAAACAGGAGGGATAGCAAGGGGGCCTAAGCTGAGGTAGTAAAAGAAAATCTTTGAGCCTTTTCTTAGATTCTGAGTAATCTTGGCTTTCCCAATGAAAATTCTCCCTCATAGTATATGCAGGGTCTCCCCAAAGGAAAAATCTTCAGGAGGAGAGGCTGAAGGGATAGATTCTTCAGCATCAGAATCCTCATAAGGAGGAAGAGAGCATCCCTGATCAGAAGAGGAATCAGAGAAAATGGAAACTTGATCTGAAGATTCATATTCTGTCTCTTGCCTAGGTCTCATCAGGAGAGGGATGGGAACCCCTGACCAAAGTAATTAGGTCTTCGGCCATTTTAAGCATCTGTTTTTAGGCATAGAGGCCTGTCCTGGTGAATGCTGAATTTGTTTCTTTGTCTTTAGAGGAGCTTTAGTCTTTGCCTTTGAAGCTGAAGCTGTTTTTACATACAACTGTGTAGGCCTGAAAACACCCTCAGAAACCGATGCCTGCTCAGCGGCTTCGGACCCATCTGAGGGCAAAGTTTCCGAGGGTCCAATACCCTGAGTATCCAGCGGCCTAGTCGGCTCCACATGGGAGTCGGAAGCGGCCTGTGGCTCTGAGGTAGCGGGCATCAGGGGCTGCGAAAGCGCCTCACTGAGAATCAGCGACTGGCTTAGCTGAAGCATCGTCGTCAGTTTTGGACCTCGGATGCATGTCCTTTTCTTTGCGCTTTTTATAAATTCCGGTAGTCGGCTGTTTCGACGGCATTATATAATTAAATCTTCTGACAAAATAATGAAATGCAAAATCGTACTGATGCTTAATAGTACATTGGTTAAATCTAGCACAAAACAGACAACTAGCAATGTCGTGGTTAGGGCCTAGGTAAGGAATACAGTAAGAATGAAAATCCTTATGAGGTATTTGCTTCCCACAAGAAATACAATTATTAACTTTTTCTGACATCGGTCTGGAGCAAGAAAAAAGTTTCCCCAACAGGGTACTTAGCTTTAATGAAGACTTCGGATCTAAAATTCAAACTTGAAAATCTCAGGAGTCGGCCGACTGGCATCTGCGCACTGCTTTTGCTTCAGGCACTGCGCGGCAAGAAAGACTGAAGAAAATGGCATCGTCTGCATCTTTTACACCCCTGCCGCACTGACGTCAGGGAGGAGGTGACAGCAACCGGCGCCAGACCTAGACTTTGGAATTCAGGCCGACTGCGGGTAGCCTGCCAGCAGGATAACCCAATTATAATGACTGCAACAGTGAAACACGATGAACATCATCTTTGCTGTACTTACAATGTTTGGCCACAAGATGGCGGCCTGAATTCACTTAATATCTCCTGCCTTACGAGCAGCTCCTGATCGACTATCCAGTGTAATTTACTCTTTACTTACACTTTCTACCCCTCTCCCCCACAACCATATCTGCTTCCTCACCTCTAGTCCCTTCAGCTTATACTCTCCCTCTGTGCACTCTGGCTACTTGCCCTGCTATCTACCTAGCTGACTGTTCCCAACCTGTCCGGACATTCACCTTCCTTTAACTCTACCCGCTTCATTCGCCCTGCGGTCTCACTCTGCTCCCTTACCCGCCCCCCACAGTACTCCTACATTTATACTCACATAACCACACACCCTCATTAACTGCCACCCCCACACATCACAATCATCCAACTAAAACGCATTCTGTCTTTACAACCAACCCCTCACTCCCAACCCACCACTTTTCCACAATTCACTCTCTTGGATCTCCCCACCTACATACACAAATACTATTTACCCCACAATGTCTCCACTAACTCCCATCTTATCACCAAAACCTAGACCACTTTACTACCTCATACCCCCACTTGTAATACTTTATCTTCTCACTGCCTATGAATACCGCTACCTACCTAACCTTCAGTATCCTACTTCCAGTACCACCACTAGCAACCAACCACACTACCCCACACCATTACTACACCTCCTCTTCTCTAATTCTACTACTCTGAAAAGTACAGTTTTGTACCTACCATAAATGTATATTTGTCTATTTTCAAACTCCATAGGGAAAATATGGAATAACCTCCCCCCACACATTACCTCACTAGACTCCTTTCAACTTTTCAAAAAACAACTTCTATTACATCTTAACAACTTCTGGCTCTGCTCCTGTACCAATCCAGACTAAATGACTTCTTCGCTCTTCAGCCATACCTCCCTACATAAAAATCACTATCTTTCCCTGCTATTTCAAATGACTAAATTACTGTACTGTATGAATATATAGCTTAGGCTATTTGTTTTTTACCTGTTTTTTCGCTGTATTTTCTACTACACTAAAATGTATGCATTGTTGCTTAAATGTTTAACCTTGTTTTAATTGTGGAGCTTTTCTCCCCGGGCCTCCACTGAAAATGGAAATTATCCAGCTGGACTAGCCCGGTCAACAAATGTAAAATAAATAAATAAAAAATAAAAATAAAATAAATGTAGATGTTCGAGGATCCACATTGCTGCAGTCATAACCTGTGGGGTAGTCCGCTGTCCTCGGTCGGCCCGAATACCAAAGTGTTAGGCTGGCGTCGGTCATGGTCACTCAGATCTGACGTCAGTACGCAGTGGTACTAAAGCGCATGACCGACGCCATATCCTCAGTCTTTCTTGCCCCAGATGTCAGAAGGCCTAAAAAGAAAAGGCCATAGCCAAAAATAGAAAATACCCAACCACCAATATAGAAAAAGTAATTACCCCAAAAGCAACACAGCAACCCTAAACTACAGAGGGGAAGGAGGGAGGGAAAATTGGACTGCAGCAATGTGGATCCTCGAACATCTACATTTATGGTAGGTACAAAACTGTACTATGTTCTTCGTCTTACATTGCTGCAGTCATAACCTGTGGGTAGAATCCCAAAGCAAAGGTGAAGGGAGGTTGGCAAAATCAAAAAGCATTAGGAGCTGCTAACATGCCCTGTAAAACTGCAGTGGCAAACCCAGCCCTAGACTTGGAATAAAGAGGGAGATGGTAATGTTTAGTAAAAGTGTGCACTGAACTCCAAGTAGCTGCCTCCAAAATATCCTTAGTAGTAACTCCCCTTAAAAAGGCAGTAGAAGTGGCAGTAGACCTAGTGGAATGAGGTCTGATCCCAGCCGGAACATCCTTTCCATGATGAGAATAACAAAAAGCAATACAATGGCCGATCCACTTAGAAATAGTTTGCTTTGAAACAGCTTTTCCTTGTGAACCCAAAGCAAAAGAAATGAATAACTGTTGAGTCTGCCTGAACCCTTTAGTTCTGCTCAAATAATAGCGTAACTGCCTGTGAATATCCAAAGAATGCAAAATTTTTTCCCCTTTATTTTGGGGATCAGCATAAAAAGTAGGCAAATGAATAGATTGGTTTAAGGCCACATTAGAAACAACTTTAGGCATAAAAGTAGGGTTAATACGCAGGGATACCCTATCCTTATGGAATATCAGGAAGGGTTCAACTGCCATTAGAGCCTGTAATTCAGATACCCTCCTAGCAGACGTAATGGCCAACAAAAAAGCAGTCTTCCAAGACAAAAACTTCAACTCAGATGTAGCTGCAGGTTCAAAAGGAGGTAAAGTCAGCTTTTCCAACACAAAATTGAGATCCCAGGAAGGAGTAGGAGCTCTACGTGGGGGTCTTATGTTCTTTGCCCCTCTAAGAAATTGCTTAAACAAAGGGTGAGAAAATAATGGTGGGTCACAATCATAGTGAGCAGAAATGGCTGCAGCATGAACTTTCACGGAGGAGAAAGACAAACCCTTGTCTAATAATTCTAAGGTACTGTAGAGTAACACTCAAATTAGGCCCTGAAACATCAAAGCTCTTTGCTGTGCTCCAAAGAAAAAATCTCCTCCATTTATCAGCATAAACTTTCCTAGTACTAGGTCGTCTGGCTTCCAATATGACATTCAAAACATGTTGAGGAAGCTGCGACCCCCCAGGGTCTAAAACAGAATATGCCAGGCTGTCAGATGCAGGGACTGTACCTTGACATTGAGGAAATGATTGCTTGCCTGGGACAAAAGGTGCGGAATTTGTGGCAAAGGCCAAGGAGGCTCCTGTACTAAACTCCTCAGCAGAGGATACCAGTGCTGACGTGGCCAATCTGGAGCTATTAGAATCATGCAAGGCTTGTCCTGTCTGACCTTCAAGAGCACCTTGGGAAGGAGAGGCAGAGGAGGAAAAGCATAAACGTGAAGGTTGTTCCAACTGAAAGATAGAGCATCCACTTTCCAAGCTTTTGGGTGAAACATCTTTGTGCAAAATTTTGGCAGTTGGAAATTTAGTGGAGAAGCGAACAGATCCATGTCTGGAGTTCCCCAAGCCACTGTCAACTGTTGAAATACATGAGGATCCAATTTCCACTCGTGGGGATCCACCATCTGTCTGCTCAAAACATCTGCTAAGGAGTTCTGTGCTCCTGGCAGAAACCTTGCTTGAAGAGTGACGTGCAAACTCAGAGCAGTCTCCCACAAAATCATAGCTTGTCTGCAAAGAGGGTACGAATGGGTTCCCCCCTGCTTGTTGATGTACCACATGACTGTTGTGTTGTCTGTTTGAATCAACACCTGTCCCGGTTGAAGTAGATCCTTGAAAGCCATCAGTGCAAATTGGACTGCTAACATCTCCTTCATGTTGATATGCAAATGCTGTAGTCTGGGAGGCCACGTGTCTTGAATCCATTTCCCACTGAAGTGTGCTCCCCAAGCCATGCCTGAGGCATCTGTCGTTAAGATCTGACTTGCCTCTGGTCAGGTCACAGAGAGTCCCTTGTTTAGGTGACATTCCTGAGCCCACCACAAAAATTCCTTTTGGATGCAAGGTATTATCTGAATGACAGTGTCCAAATTGTGGCAGTGTTGAGTCCATACACTTTTGAGATACCATTGTAGCTTCCTCATATGTAGTTTGGCATTGGGAAGTACCAGAATACAAGATGCCATGAACCCCAAGGCTTGAAGGACTGTCCTTGCAGTCAGCCTGGACAGTAGGGATAATTGCTGGAAGTATAGGGAAGGTTTCTTTGTTTGTCCGGGGTCAAAAAGCCATCTGAGAGGCTGTATTCAGTCTCACACCCAGAAAGCACATGTCCTGAGAGGGTACTAGACTGGACTTTGTTTCGTTCACAGAATACCCTAGGCACCTTAAAACTGCCATTACATACTGTAGATGCTGAAGTAACTTGACTTTGTCTTGAGCAAGAATCAGGCAATCGTCCAGATAAGGATAAATTTGTATTCCTCTTAGTCTTAAGAAGGCTATCACAGGAGCCAGGACCTTTGTGAACACCCTGGGCAGTAGATAAGACAAAGGGCAATGCAGAGAACTGATAATGAAAAGTACCAGCCAGCGCAGGAACCTCCTGCAGCTGGGCCTGATAGGAATGTGAAGATAAGCCTCTTTGAGATCCAGAGTTACCATCCAGTGATCTTTGCCTAGCAGAGGCAGAAGTTGCTGCAAAGTTAACATCTTGAACTTTGGAATGTCTAGGTATGTATTGAGAATGGACAAATCCAGAATTGGCCTCCAAGTGTTTCCTTTCTTTGGCACAAGAAACAGGTGAGAATAAAATCCTAGGCCTACTTCTGACGGAGGTACCACCTGGATAGCCCCCATTTGTAAAAGTAAAGAAATCTGCTTGTGAGCCTCCAGCCTTTGCTGAGGAGGCGTCCGGCATGCCTTTGAAAGGAGGCAAGGTGTGAAAATAAAACTTGTAGCCTCGATTTATAATGTCCAACACCCATTTGTCCTGGGTGACCAAAAGCCAATTTTGCTTGAAAAGTGCCAACTTTCCTCCTAGAGGAGCTGCCAGACAGGAGGAATCTGGCAGCTGGAGATACAGGTCATTGGGTCTGTTTACGAAAGGCTGACCTCTGCCCTCACCAGAAGATTGTGCAGGAGAACTCCGTCCTAGGTCTGAAAGAACCCTGAGCATGAGCTCTGCCCCTACCACGTCTAGATCTGCCCTTAGACTGAAAATCAGGCGAAGGATAAGCCCATCCTTTGCAGGCCAATTTCTGCTAAACTTAGGGGCTGCACTTGTAAAAATTCCTTAACCGTCTGCATGGACTTAGCTTTGTCCTCCATTTTCTTCAAAACTGACTCCACAGGAGAACCAAAAGAACTTCAGATTGAAGGGAGCATCCAAAATTCGAGCTTTAACATGCTCTGACAAATTCTGATCCTTAAGCCAGGCGTGCCTGAATAACTGAACCAGTGGCAGCCACCCTGGAAGAAGCCTGAAGAGCATCAAAGCCACACTGCAAGGAATGCTTACCTACCTGATCAGAGGCATGAACTAAGTCCTGCAATTCCTTACACTCTATACCCTCAGCTAAAGCATCTACCTTAGATTTCAACTGACTTAACAGAAAATTCTGATACTTCAGCATATGAAACTGGCAATTTAAAGCCCTCATAGCTAGCGTGGAGGAGGTATACACTTTTACCCCACCTATCCAAAGCTCTAGAATCTTTATCCAGAGGAACTGGATTCTTAACTACAGAAGCCCTGACACCCTTAGGTCCCTGACTAATAGTTTCGGGTCAGCTCTAGGACTCTTATACAAATATTTATGAGCCTTTGAACTCTGTAATACCTGTCTGGCTTGACAGGGGCAGGGGTAAAGAATCAGGATTAAGGAAGCTTCAGAAAAACATCCTGAACAACATCCAAAACAGGGGAATAGCCAAGGGCCTATGTTGTGGTAAAACAAAATTCCCTAAGCCTCTTACGAGAATCTGAAAAATCCTGACCTTCCCACTTAAAATGCTCCCTCATGGAGTGCAGGGTTTCAGAAAAAGAAATATCCTCTGGAGGAGAAGCAGAAGGACAGGAATCCTCTGCATCCGAATAAGAATAGGGAGGAAAATCCTGAATGTCCTCAGCTGAAGACTCAGAGTAATCTGAGGAATGCTCCAATCCCTCCCCCTCTGTCTCCACCCTAGGCCTCTTATCTGGAGGGGGCATAGAACCTCTGATTAAAGTAATCAAATCCTCTGCCATTTTCAGCATATGTTTTTTAGGAACAGAACCTGAAGAACTAGGGCTGACGTCTGTGCCAGAAAGACCAGGTCTAGCTTTAGAAGGGGCTTTAGTGACAGAAGTAGAAGGCCTAACAACCTTATGTAAAGAAGGAACTACAGAAACTTGAGAGGCCCCCTCGGCCTGACCTAACTCCTGAGAGGCCAATTCCTGTAAGATTAAAGGCTCCCCCTGCGGTTCAGCTGAAACCTCGGCTGGATCCACAGATTCAACCGTAGTTTCCATAGAACCGGCGTCCGCAACGGACGACTCGTCCTGCTTAGACTTTAACGATTTATCTTTTCGCTTCTTAGCGGTAGCGGGCGTCGGAGGATCCGACGGCATGTTGTAGTTACACCGCTTACCGAAAACAAGTCTAGCACAATCTAACCTGCGTTTAATGGTGCGCTTATTACATCTAGCGCAAAGACACCCGACTCGTCATGCTCAGGCCCCAAGCAAGGAATACAGAGAGTGGTAGTCCCTATGAGGTATCTGTTTCCCACAAGAAATACAATTATTAACTTTTTCTGACATCCGGATTTAACTGAGGCAAGAAAAGACAAAAATATTCCCCAATGGGGTACTTAGCCCAACTTGGTCTTCGGTCTGAAACTCAGAATACGAAAATTTCAGGGCTGACGGCACTTGCAAACGCTGCTTCTGCTTCGGACCATGCGGCAAGAAAGACTGGGGATATGGCGTCGGTCATGCGCTTTAGTACCACTGCGTACTGACGTCAGATCTGAGCGACCATGACCGACGCCAGCCTAACACTTTGGTATTCGGGCCGACCGAGGACAGCGGACTACCCCACAGGTTATGACTGCAGCAATGTGAGACGAAGAACATCCTCTTTATCCCATACGAGCTACCTATATAAATCCTAGCACTAAATACCATCACCAACTCCTACTTAAAACCCACAAACTAGTAAGGAAGTCACTACCAAACCTTATAGCCGATGGCGACATCCACTCTAACCCAGGCCCAAACTCACCTGACACCACTAAGTCCACAAATGGCACTGTCACTAACCTATAGAGCTCATATAATGCCCCTAATTCATTACTAGTCTGTCGCCTAAACATCAGAAGTATAAATAAGAAAATTCATTATCTGCATGCCATTCTGAACATGCACTCCTCTAACCTACACCTTACAGAAACCTGGCTCAAACCCATTATCCCTGATAATGAGATTATACCTCTCCCCCCCCACAACTACAATATAATAAGACTTGACCAGCAAGGTAGGAAAGGTGGTAGAGTAGCCATCAAGTATAAATCCACTCTAGAAGTATCCACTACTAGTACCCCGGAAAGCCTGACCACTAGCAACTCTGAAACGTCATCACAAAAGTCCATCTTAACAAACACAAATCTATAAACATAGCATATATCTATTATTTTTGGAGACTTCAACATCGACTGGAAAAACTGTTCAAACTACCCCACCACCCATATTAACTTACATGGCTTCTCCCAGATTATAACTTCCCCTACCAGAATCAATAATCCCAACAAAAAGGAAAGTATCCTAGATTGGATATTAATAAACAATGAACCACAGTTATACAAATCAGGCACCCTACCTGAGGACATGAGTGACCACTTCCCAACATACATAATCAGAAAAAGGCACGACATGTCTCATCAAACCACCTTTAAAACCATTAGAAATACAAAACCTTTAACCTGACTAATTTCCAGGCCGAACTTAACTCATGCAAACAGTCCAGTTTTAAACTTCTTCCCCTTGACAAAACAGTCTCAGACTTCAATGCTAAATTCCTAGCCATCTTAGACAGGCATGATCCCAAACAAACTAGCAGAACAAAAAACAAAATAGCTCCATGGCTAACCAATGGTACTAAACAAAAACTTATTGCTAGAAATACAGCATGGACCTCCTGGAGATCCATCAAATCCCCACAAGACCACATTAGACACAAACAATTGAGAATCGAGGCAAAAACATCCATTATGCTAGACAAACAAAACTACTATTTCAATTTACAGCAAAAGCACCAAACTCAACCACAAAAATTCCAGTCAGGCCTCAACTACCTTACATCTACCCCCTAAAAGTAAAGCAAAGACCTTTAATACTTTAACAGAAACCATGCAGTCCCTAGCTAATAATCTATCTCCCAACACCACTAATACTACCTCACCCACTCAGGAAAATGTACTTCCCTTTAAATTTGATCCTATCTATCCCCAGAGACTATATAAGTCCTTACTTAAACTGAAACCCACCACCCTGGCAGCAGACTTACTTCCTGCAGAATTTCTACAAAAGGCCGCTAATGAAATCGCATGCCCTGTCTCCATCTTAATCAATCATACTAGCCACGAATCCTATTGTCCCCTCCATCTGGAAAATCTCCCACATTATTCAACTTCACAAAAGGGGAAACTCCACTGAACTCTCAAACTATAGACCTATAGCCATCCTATCTCCTTTATCCAAAATAATGGAAACATGTGTACATAAGCAAATTCTAACTCACCTTATCCAGAACACTCTCCTAGCCCCATTCCAGCAGGGATTTAGACCTGCCCATAGTACCACTACAGCCCTTCTCCTTTTCTCACACAATAAATCAAAACCATAATCACAAGCTCTCCTCAGCCCTCTTTCTTGACCTATCCAAAGCATTCGATATGGTGAATCACAACCTACTCCTAGAGGCACTAAAATCACTCTACCTAGACAACCTAGTAATCAACTGGTTCTACTCTAACCCGCATGGCAGACAAGCTGTATTATGGAAAGACAATCTATCCCCCCTTCTACCCATCATCCTTAGTGTCCCACAAGGATCTATATTAGGCCCCCTCCTTTTCTCCATATTCAATGATCTACCCAAAGTTATCCCAGATGTAACATGTATTCAGTACGCAGATGACTCCACCCTTATCTGCTCTGGCACCACCCCCACAGAACTACAATCCCTATCCCAAATCACCTTCAACAAAGTAGAGGACTGGCTCAATAGTCGCCATCTCCTATTGAACCCAAATAAAACCAAATTACTAATTTTTGCCCCTACCCATAAGTTCACATCACCAAATATTACAATCTCATCTAACAATGGCACCATAATCTCTCCAGAACCTTGCACAAAACTTCTTGGTGTAATCACTGATAATAATCTGAAGTATGATGCTCATATAGACAAAACCATCAAAACAGTTAACAAAAAACTAGGCTCCTTGTATAGGATTAAAGAATTCCTAACCTTACTTGCCAGAACAGCCATAGCTCGAAAACATCTCTTACTGACCCTTCTCTACGCCTCACCTATCCTCGTAAACCTAAGCAAATCAAACCTTAACAAATTTACTAGCTGCTATAAAGTACAGTTTTGTACCTACCATAAATGTAGATGTTAGAGTGCGCATACAGCTGCAGTCATCACACTAGGGTTATCCTGCCGTCAGGCAGGTCCTCGGTCGGCCGAATTCCAAAGTCTAGGTCCGGCGTCGGTTGTCGTCGCTTCTTCCCTGACGTCAGTGTGGCAGGGGTATAAAAGAGGCAGCCAACACCATTTTCTTCAGTTTTTCTTGCCCCAGATGTCAGGTGCCCCCAGAAAGGAAGCAAATACATGATGTTATGCAAACATACATAAGTAGATAAATCAAAAAGTACAGTTTTGTACCTACCATAAATGTAGATGTTCGAAGATCCACATTGCTGCAGTCATAACTTATGGGGTAGTCTGCTGTCCTCGGTCCGAATACCAAAGTATTAGGCTGGCGTCGGTCATGGCTCAGATCTGGCGTCAGGCGTCAAGGTATTAAAGCGCATGACCGACGTCATTTCCTCAGTCTTTTCTTGCCCCAGATGTCAGAAGGCCCTAAAAATAAAGGCCACAGCCAAAAATAGAATAACTCCCTAAAACCATGTACAAAAAACAGCTACAACCCAAATCATACCACCACTCCAAACTACAGAGGGAAGGAGGAGGGTTGGACTGCAGCAATGTGGATCTTCGAACATCTACATTTATGGTAGGTACAAAACTGTACTATGTTCTTCATCTCACATTGCTGCAGTCATAAAGTACAGTTTTGTACCTACCATAAATGTAGATGTTCGAGGATCCACATTGCTGCAGTCCTAACTATTGGGTAGTCCGCTGTCCAGTCGGCCCGAATACCAAAGTATATGGCTGACGTCGGTCAGGGCGCATTAGACTGACGTCAGTACGTCAGGGTACTAATGCGCATGACCGACGTCATATCCTCAGTCTTTTCTTGCCCCAGATGTCAGAAGACCCTGAAAAGATAAGGCCAAAACCAAAACTCCCAACATACCTGCACCAAAATATATATATACAAAATATACAAAATTAGCAGAATATAACCTCTCCTAGACAACCACCCCTACACACAGAGGGAAGGAGGGAGGTAAATTGGACTGCAGCAATGTGGATCCTCGAACATCTACATTTATGGTAGGTACAAAACTGTACTATGTTCTTCATTCCACATTGCTGCAGTCCTAACTACTGGGTAGAATCCCAAAGCAGAGGTAAGGGAGGCTGGCAAATCATAAGGAAGCAGGAACTGACAACATGCCTTGCAAAATAGCTGTGGCAAAACCAGCCCTAGACTCAGAGTAGAGAGGAAGGTGATAATGCTTAGAGAAAGTATGCACTGAACTCCAAGTAGCTGCCTCCAAAATATCCTTAGTTGCCACCCCCCTCAGAAATGCTGTTGAAGTGGCAGTAGCCCTAGTGGAATGAGGCCTAATCCCAGCTGGAATCTCCTTGCCATGAAGGGAATAACAAAATGTAATGCAACACCCAATCCATCTAGAAATAGTTTGTTTTGACACAGGCTTGCCCTGAGAACTCAAAGCAAAAGAAACAAACAACTGCTGAGACTGCCTAAAATCCTTAGTCCTGCTCAAATAATAGCAATTGCCTGTGTACATCTAAAGTGTGCAAAATCTTTTCCCCTTTATTTTGGGGATCTGCATAAAAAGTAGGCAAATGAATAGTTTGGTTTAAAGCCACACTAGAAATCACCTTAGGCATAAAGGAAGGATTAGTACGTAAAGATACTCTATCCTTATGAAAAATCAAAAGGCTCCACTGCCATAAGGGCCTGCAACTCAGAAACCCTTCTTGCAGAAGTAATGGCCAACAAAAAAGCAGTCTTCCATGACAAGTATTTCAATTCAGTAGTAGCCGAGCTCAAAAGGTTGTAGAGTAAGTTTCTCCAACACAAAATTGAGATCCCAAGCAGGAGTAGGAGCTCACGTGGGGGTCTTATATTCTTTGCCCCTCTAAGAAATTGTTTGAACAAAGGATGCGAAAACAGCGGTGGGTCACAATCATAGTGAGCTGAAATTGCTGCAGCATGAATCTTAATGGAAGAGAAAGACAAACCTTTGTCCAATAACTCAGTAAGATATTGAAGAGCCACACTCAAATTTGGCTCAGAAATCTCCAAATTGTTTGCTGCACTCCAAAATAAAAATCTCTTCCATTTTTCTGCACACTTTCCTTGTACTAGGTCTCCTGGCTTCCATAATCACATTTAAAACTTGTTGAGGAAGTTGAGATCTGCTGTCTTTCAAAACAGAATATGCCAGGCTGTTAGATGAAGAGAGTGAAGCTTGACATTGAGCAGGTGACCGTCTCTCTGAGACAACAGGTGTGGAATCAAGGGTAAAGGCCATGGAGGCTTCTTTACCAGACTCCTCAGTAATGGGTACCAGTGCTGCCGAGGCCAATCTGGAGCTATTAAAATCATCCTTGGCTTGTCTTGTCTGACCTTTAGAAGCACCTTTGGAAGAAGAGGCAGAGGTGGAAACGCATACACATGAAGATTTTTCCAACTGAAAGAAAGAGCATCCACTTTCCAAGCTGTGTGATGAAACCTCTTTGCGCAAAACTTTGGCAGCTGGTGGTTTAGTGGAGAAGCGAACAGATCTATGTCTGGAGTTCCCCAGGACACTGTCAACTTTTGAAATACATGAAGATCCAGTTTCCACTCGTGGGGATCCATGATTTGTCTGCTTAACACATCTGCTAAGGAGTTCTGTGCTCCCGGCAGAAACCTTGCCTGAAGAGTTAGTTGCAAGCTGAGCGCAGTCTCCCATAAAATCATTGCTTACCTGCACAATGGGTAAGAATGTGTTCCCCCTTGTTTGTTGATGTACCACATGACAGTTGTGTTGTCTGTTAGAATCGACACCTGCCCTGGAAGAAGTAACTCCTTGAAAGCCATTAATGCAAACTGGACTGCTAACATCTCCTTCATGTTGATATGTAGATGCTGTAGTCTGGCAGGCCACTTGTCTTGTATCCACTTTCCATTTAGATGAGCTCCCCAAGCAATGTCTGAGGCATCTGTCGTTAGAATCTGACTGCCTCTGGCCGGGTCACAGAGAGTCCCTTGTTTAGGTGACATTCCTGAGCCCACCACAAAATTCCTTTTGAATGCAAGGTATTATTTGAATGACAGTGTCCAAATCCTGGCAGTGCTGTGTCCATACATTTTGAGATACCGTTGTAGCTTCCTCATATGCAGTTTGGCATTGGGAAGCACCAGAATACAAGATGCCATGAACCCTAAGGCTTGAAGGACTGTCCTTGCAGTCAGCCCGGACTGAAGAGATAGTTGATGGAAGTAACTGGAAAGATTCTTTTGTTTGTCCGGGGTTAAAAAGGCCATCTGGGCTGCTGTATTCAGTCTCACACCCAGAAAGCACATGTCTTGAGAGGGTACTAGACTGGACTTTATTTCGTTCACAGAATACCCTAGGCATCTTAGCACTGCTATTACATATTCCAAATGCTGTAGAAGGTCTTTCTTCTCTTGAGCCAGAATCAGGCAATCGTCCAAGTAAGGATAGATTTGAATTCCTTTTAGCCTGAAGTAAGCTATCACTGGAGCCAGAACCTTTGTGAATACTCTGGGCGCAGTAGATAAGCCAAAGGGCAATGCAGAGAACTGATAATGAGAATTTCCAGCTCGAAAACGCAGATACTTTCTGCAACTTAGTCTTATAGGCACATGAAGGTAAGCTTCCTTGAGATCTAAAGTTACCATCCAGTGATCTTTGCCCAGCAGAGGTAAAAGCTGTTGTAACGTCAACATTTTGAACTTGGGAATGTCCAGATAAGTGTTGAGGATAGATAAATCCAAAATTGGTCTCCACGTGTTCCCCTTCTTGGTACTAGGAACAGGCGAGAATAAAATCCTAGGCCCCTTTCTGGCACAGGAACCGGCTGAATGGCCCCTATTTGGAGTAACAGAGAAATTTGCTTGTGAGCCTCTTGTCTTTGTAGAGGAGGAATGTCTGGCATGCCTTTGAAAGGAGGCAAGGTATGGAAATAAAACCTGTAACCGTGGTGAATGATATCCAGAACCCATCTGTCTTGGGTAATTAAATCCCAATTTTCTTTGAAAAGAGACAGTCTTCCTCCCAACGGTGCTGCCAGGCGAGAATGAACTGGCAGCTGAAAAGGCAGGTCATTGGGTCTGCTTTAAAGGACTGACCCCTGCCCTCAGCAGAAGTCTGAGCAGGGGAACTCCCTGTCCTAGGCCTAAAGAACCCTGAGCTCTGCCCCTACCACGTCTAGACCTACCCCTAGACTGGGAATCATAAGCAGGATAAGTCCATCCCTTAGCAGGCCAATTTCTACTAAACTTGGAGGCTGCACCTGCAAAAAATCTTTAACAGTTTGCATAGACTTAGCCTTGTCCTCCATTTTCTTCAAAACTGCTTCTACAGGCGAACCAAACACATCAGACTGCAAAGGAGCATCCAAAATCCGTGTCTTAACATGCTCAGCTAAATTCTGATCTCTCAACCAGGCGTGCCTACGAAGAACAGAACCAGTGGCAGCCACCCTGGAGGAGGCCTGCACAGCATCAAAACCACATTGCAAGGAATGTTTACCCACCTGTTCAGACACATGAACTAAATCCTGCAACTCTTTACACTCAATACCTTCCGCCAGAGCATCCACCTTAGATTTCAACTGTGAAAGAAGATAATTCTGATATTTTAACATGTGAAACTGACAATTCAACGCCCTCATGGCTAAAGTGGAAGAAGTATACACTTTCTTTCCCCATCTATCCAAAGCCCTTGCCTCTTTATCAGGAGGGACAGGATTTTTAACAACTGAGGCCTTCACACCTTTAGGCCCCTGAGAGACAGTTTCGGGTCTGCCCTAGGACTCTTAAAAGATACTTATGAGCTTCAGGCACCCTATAATACCTATCCGGTTTAACTGGGGCAGGAGGCAAAGAATCAGGATTCAGGAAGCCTCTGCAAAAACATCTTCCACCACATTCAAAACAGGAGGTATAGCTAAAGGCCTATGCTGGGGTAAAACAAGAATTCCCTAAGCCTTTTCCTGGAATCAGAGAAATCTTGACCTTCCCATTTAAAATGCTCCCTCATGGAATGCAGAGTCTCTGAAAATGAAAAATCCTCAGGAGGAGAAGCTGAAGGAGTAGAATCATCCACATCAGAATCAGAATAAGGAGGGTACTCCTGCAAGTCTTCAGCCGAAGACTCAGAAGCCTCCGAGCATTGCTCAAAACTCTCAAACTCAGGTTCCACCCTAGGCCTCATCAGGAGGGGGCATAGAACCCCTTATCATAGTAATCAAATCCTCTGCCATTTTAAGCATATGTTTCTTAGGCAAAGACCCTGAAGCACTAGGAGAAACCCCACTGAAGCAAAACTTGGCCTGCCCCTCAAAGAAGCCGTGGAAACAGAAGGGGAGGCTCTAACCACCTTAGGAAGAGAGGGAAGAACAGCCACCTGAGAAGCCCCCTCAGCCTGGCCTACTTCCTGAGAGGATACATCCTGTAACAGTAAAGTCTCTCCCTGAGACTCCAAAGAAACACTTGGCAAAACCTCCGGCTCCACTGAGCCCTCTAAAGAACCGGCGTCTGGGACTGTCGGTTCTTCCACTCTAGGCTTTGCTGTTTTGTCCTTGCGTTTTAGCGAAGCCGGAGCATCCGGCGGCATTTTATAATTACAACGCTTCCCAAACACTAACCTGGCACAGTCTAACCTTCTCTTAATAGTGCGTTTGTTAAATCTAGCACAAGAGCGGCATCCAACAACGCCGTGCTCAGGCCCTAAACAAGGTATACACAAAGTATGGTAATCCCTATGAGGTATCTGTTTCCCACAAGAAATACAGTTATTCACTTTTTCTGACATCCGGTTAAATACTGAGGCAAGAAAAACCAAAATATTCCCAACGGGTACTTAGCCAACTTTGATTCGGTCTGAAACTCTGGCTTCAGAAACTTTCAGAACGCCAACCTGCACTCATAAAATTGCTTCTGCATCGGACCATGCGGCAAAAGACTGAGGATATGACGTCGGTCATGCGCATTAGTACCCTGATGTACTGACGTCAGTCTAATGCGCCCTGACCGACGTCAGCCATATACTTTGGTATTCGGGCCGATTGGACAGCGGACTACCCAATAGTTAGGACTGCAGCAATGTGGAATGAAGAACATCTTATGGGTAGAATCCCAAAGCAGAGGTAAAGGGAGGCTGGCAAAATCACAAAGCATTGGGGGCTGCCAAAATGCCCTGTAAGATTGCAGTGGCAAATCCAGCCCTAGATTTGGAATAAAGAGGAAGATGGTAATGCTTAGAAAAAGTGTGCACTGAACTCCAAGTAGCTGCTTCCAAAATATCTTTAGTAGCTACCCCCCTTAAAAAAGCAGTAGAAGTGGCAGTAGCCCTAGTGGAGTGAGGCCTGATTCCAGCTGGAATCCCCTTACCATGATGAGAATAACAAAAAGAAATACAAAAGCCAATCCACTTAGAAATAGTTTGTTTTGAAACAGGTTTCCCCTGAGAACCCAATGCAAAAGAAACAAACAACTGCTGAGACTGTCTGAACCCTTTAGTCTTGCTCAAATAATAACGCAACTGCCTGTGAATATCCAAAGTGTGCAAAATTTTCTCCCCTTTATTTTGGGGATCAGCATAAAAAGTAGGCAAATGAATAGATTGGTTCAAGGCCACATTTGAAACCACTTTAGGCATAAAAGTAGGGTTAGTACGCAGAGATACCCTGTCCTTATGAAAAATTAGGAAGGGTTCAACTGCCATTAGAGCCTGTAATTCAGAAACCCTTCTAGCAGACGTAATGGCCAACAAAAAAGCAGTCTTCCAAGACAAAAACTTTTGCTCAGCCGTAGCTGCAGGTTCAAAAGGAGGTAAAGTCAGTTTTTCCAACACAAAATTGAGATCCCAAGCAGGAGTAGGAGCTCTACGCGGGGGTCTTATGTTCTTTGCCCCTCTAAGGAATTGCTTAAACAAAGGATGAGAGAATAATGGTGGATCACAGTCATAGTGAGCAGAAATGGCTGCAGCATGAACTTTTATAGAGGAGAAAGACAAACCTTTGTCCAATAATTCTGTAAGATATTGAAGAGAAACACTCAAATCAGGCCTGGAAACATCAAAGCTCTTTGCTTTGCTCCAAATAAAAATCTCCTCCATTTATCAGCATAAACTTTCCTTGTACTAGGCCTCCTGGCCTCCAAAATAACATTCAAAACTTGTTGAGGAAGCTGCGACCCTCCAGGTTCTAGAACAGAATATGCCAGGCTGTTAGATGCAGGGACTGAATCTTGACATTGAGGAAATGATTGCCCTCCTGAGTCAAAAGGTGCGGAATCAAAGGCAAAGGGTAAGGAGGATCCTGCTAAACTCCTTAGCAGAGGGTACCAGTGCTGTCGAGGCCAGTCTGGAGCTATTAGAATTATGGAGGGCTTGTCCTGTCTGACCTTCAAGAGAACCTTTGGAAGAAGAGGCAGAGGCGGAAAGGCATAGACGTGAAGATTGCTCCAACTGAATGATAGATCATCCACTTTCCAAGCTGTGGGATGAAACATCTTTGTGCAAAACTTTGGCACCTGGAAATTTAGTGGAGAAGCGAACAGATCTATGTCTGGAGTCCCCCATATCATTGTCAACTGTTGAAATACATGAGGATCCAATTTCCACTCGTGGGGATCCACTATCCATCTGCTCAAAACATCTGCTAAGGAGTTCTGTGCTCCTGGCAGAAACCTTGCTTGAAGAGTGAGTTGCAAACTGAGAGCAGTCTCCCACAAAATCATAGCTTGTCTGCAAAGAGGGTAGAATGGGTTCCCCTTGCTTGTTGATGTACCACATGACAGTTGTGTTGTCTGTTTGAATCAACACCTGCCCTGGGAGAAGTAAATCCTTGAAAGCCATCAATGCAAACTGGACTGCTAACATTTCCTTCAAGTTGATATGTAAATGTTGAAGTCTGACAGGCCACGTGTCTTGAACCCATTTTCCATTGAGGTGTGCTCCCCAGGCCTTGTCCGAGGCATCCGTCGTTAAAATCTGACTCGCCTCTGGTCGGGTCACAGAGAGTCCCTTGTTTAGGTGACATTCCTGAGCCCACCACAAAAATTCCTTTTGAATGCAAGGTATTATCTGAATGACAGTGTCCAGATCTTGGCAGTGTTGTGTCCATACATTTTGAGATACCATTGTAGCTTCCTCATATGCAGTTTGGCATTGGGAAGCACCAGAATACAAGATGCCATGAACCCCAAGGCTTGAAGGACTGTCCTTGCAGTCAGCCTGGACCGTAGAGACAATTGATGGAAGTAAAGTGTAAGATTCTTTTGCTTGTCCGGGGTCAAAAGGCCATCTGGGAAGCTGTATTCAGTCTCACACCCAGAAAGCACATTTCCTGAGAGGGTACTAGACTGGACTTTGTTTCGTTCACAGAATACCCTAGGCACCTTAACACTGTCATAACATACTGTAGATGGTGAAGAAGCTCGTACTTGTCTTGAGCAAGAATCAGGCAATCGTCCAAATAAGGATAAATTTGTATTCCTCTTAACCTGAAGAAGGCTATCACTGGAGCCAGAACTTTTGTGAATACTCTGGGCGCAGTGGATAAGCCAAAGGGCAATGCAGAGAACTGATAATGCAAAGTCCCAGCCCGAAAATGCAGGAATCTCCTGCAACTGAGTCTGATAGGAACATGAAGATAAGCCTCTTTGAGATCCAGAGTTACCATCCAGTGATCTTTGCCCAACAGAGGCAGAAGTTGTTGCAACGTCAACATTTTGAATTTTGGAATGTCCAGATATGTATTGAGGACAGATAGATCCAAGATTGGCCTCCAAGTGTTTCCTTTCTTTGGTACAAGAAATAGGTGAGAGTAAAATCCGAGGCCCACTTCTGACAGAGGGACCTGCTATATAGCCCCTATTTGAAGAAGTAAAGAAATCTGTTTGTGAGCCTCTACCCTTTGCTGAGGAGGAACGTCTGGCATGCCTTTGAAAGGAGGCAATGTGTGGAAATAAAACTTGTAGCCTCGGTCTATAATGTCCAACACCCATTTGTCCTGGGTGACTAGAAAAGTACAGTTTTGTACCTACCATAAATGTAGATGTTCGAGGATTCCCTTGCTGCAGTCCTGACAATTGGGTATAGTCCGCGTCCCAGTCGGCCCGAATACCAGAGTATAAGGCTGACGTCGGTCATGGCGCCTTAGACTGACGTCAGTACGTCAGGGTACTAATGCGCATGACCGGCGTCATTTCCTCAGTCTTTTCTTGCCCCAGATGTCAGAAGACCCAAAAAGACAAGTCCCAAAACAACCTGCACCAAAAAACATGTACAAAATATACAGTAATATATACAAAAAATATAAGCATGTAAACTCACCAACACAACCACCCTGAAACACAGAGGGGAAGGAGGGAGGTAAATTGGACTGCAAAGGGAATCCTCGAACATCTACATTTATGGTAGGTACAAAACTGTACTATGTTCTTCGTCTTCCCTTGCTGCAGTCCTGACAATTGGGTAGAATCCCAAAGCAGAGGTAAGGGAGGCTGGCAAATTATAAAGTAGCAGGAGCTGACAACATGCCTTGTAAAACAGCTGTGGCAAAACCAGCTCTAGCCTTAGAGTATATAGGCAGGTGATAATGCCTAGAGAAAGTATGCACTGAACTCCAAGTAGCTGCTTCCAGAATATCCTTAGTTGCCACCCCTTAGAAATGCTGTTGAAGTGGCAGTAGCCCTAGTGGAATGAGGCCTAATCCCAGCTGGAACCTCTTTGCCATGATGGGAATAACAAAATGCAATGCAAAAGCCAATCCACCTAGAAATAGTTTGTTTTGACACAGGCTTGCCCTGTGAACTTAAAGCAAAAGAAACAAGTAACTGCTGAGACTGCCTAAAATCTTTAGTCCTGCTCAAATAATAACGCAATTGCCTGTGTACATCTAAAGTGTGCAAAATCTTTTCCCCTTTATTTTGAGGATCTGCAAAAACGTAGGCAAATGAATAGTTTGGTTTAAAGCCACACTAGAAACCACCTTAGGCATAAAGGAAGGATTAGTACGTAATGATACCCTGTCCTTATGGAAAATCAAAAGGGCTCTACTGCCATAAGGGCCTGCAACTCAGACACCCTTCTTGCAGAAGTAATAGCCAACAGAAAAGCAGTCTTCCATGACAAATATTTCAATTCAGCAGTAGCTGCAGGCTCAAAAGGTTGTAGAGTAAGTTTTTCCAACACAAAATTGAGATCCCAAGCAGGTGTAGGAGCTCTCATGGGGGTCTTATATTCTTTGCCCCTCTAAGAAACTGCTTGAACAAAGGATCACGAAAACAAAGGTGGGTCACAATCATAGTGAGCTGAAATTGCTGCAGCATGAATCTTTATGGAAGAGAAAGACAAACCTTTGTCCAATAACTCAGTAAGATATTGAAGAGCCACACTCAAATTAGGCTCTGAAATCTCCAAATTCTTTGCTGTACACCAAAATAAAAATCTCTTCCATTTTTCTGCGTACACTCTCCTAGTACTAGGCCTTCTAGCTTCCATAATCACATTTAAAACTTGTTGAGGAAGCTGAGACCTACCATGTTTCAACACAGAATATGCCAAGCTGTGAGATGAAGAGATTGAAGCTTGACATTGAGCAGATGACCGTCCTTCTGAGATAACAGATGAGGAATCAGAGGTAAAGGCCATGGAGGCTTCTTTACAAGACTCCTTAGAAGTGGGTACCAGTGTTGCGAGGCCAATCTGGAGCTATCAAAATCATCCTTGGCCTGTCCTGTCTGACCTTTAGTAATACCTTTGGAAGAAGAGGTAGAGGTGGAAAGGCATAGACATGAAGGTTTTCCAACTGAAAGACAGAGCATCCACTTTCCAAGCTGTGTGATGAAACCCCTTTGTGCAATACTTTGGCAGCTGGTGGTTTAGTGGAGAAGCGAACAGATCTATGTCTGGAGTTCCCCATGACACTGTCAATTTCTGAAATACATGAAGATCCAGTTTCCACTCGTGGGGATCCATGATTTGTCTGCTTAATACATCTGCTAGGGAGTTCTGTGCTCCTGGCAGAAACCTTGCCTGAAGAGTCAGTTGCAGGCTTAGCAGTCTCCCATAAAATCATTGCTTGCCTGCATAGAGGATAAGAATGTGTTCCCCTTGCTTGTTGATGTACCACATGACAGTTGTGTTGTCTGTCAGAATCAACACCTGCCCTGGAAGAAGTAACTCCTTGAACGCCATCAATGCAAACTGGACTGCTAACATCTCCTTCATGTTGATATGTAGATGCTGTAGTCTGGCAGGCCACTTGTCTTGTATCCACTTTCCATTTAGATGAGCTCCCCAAGCAGTGTCCGAGGCATCTGTCGTTAAAATCTGACTCGCCTCTGGCGCGGTCACAGAGAGTCCCTTGTTTAGGTGACATTCCTGAGCCCACCACAAGAATTCCTTTTGAAGGCAAGGTATTATTTGAATGACAGTGTCCAAATCTTGGCAGTGCTGTGTCCATACATTTTGAGATACCATTGCAGCTTCCTCATATGCAGTTTGGCATTGGGAAGCACCAGAATACAAGATGCCATGAACCCTAATGCTTGAAGGACTGTCCTTGCAGTCAGCACGGACTGATGAGATAGTTGATGGAAGTAAAGTGACAGACTCTTTTGTTTGTCCGGGGTTAAAAGGCCATCTGGGCTGCTGTATTCAGTCTCACACCCAGAAAGCACATGTCTTGAGAGGGTACTAGACTGGACTTTATTTCGTTCACAGAATACCCTAGGCATCTTAGCACTGCTATGACATATTCCAGATGCTGTAGAAGGTGTTCCTTTTCTTGAGCCAGAATCAGGCAGTCGTCCAAGTAAGGATAAATTTGAATGCCTTGAAGCCTGAAGTAAGCTATCACTGGAGCCAGAACCTTTGTGAATACTCTGGGCAGTAGATAAGCCAAAGGGCAATGCAGAGAACTGATAATGAAAATCTCCAGTTGAAACGCAGATACTTTCTGCAACTTAGCCTTATGGGCACATGAAGGTAAGCTTCCTTGAGATCCAAAGTTACCATCCAGTGATCCTTGCCCAGCAGAGGTAACAGTTGCTGTAACGTCAACATCTTGAACTTGGGAATGTCCAGATAAGTGTTGAGGATAGATAAATCCAAAATTGGTCTCCACGTGTTCCCCTTCTTTGGCACTAGGAACAGGCGAGAATAAAATCCGAAGCCCCTTTCTGACACAGGGACTGGCTGAATAGCCCCTATCTGGAGTAACTGAGAAACTTGCTTGTGAGCCTCTTTTCTTTGTGGAGGAGGAACATCTGGCATGCCTTTGAAAGGAGGCATTGTGTGGAAATAAAATCTGTACCCGTGATGAATGATATCCAGCACCCATCTGTCTTGAGTGATTAAATCCCAATTTTCTTTGAAAAGAGACAATCTTCCTCCCAAAGGAGCTGCCAGGCGAGAGTCCACTGGCAGCTGAAAAGGCAGGTCATTGGTTCTGCTTACGAAAGGACTGACCCTGCCCTCACCAGAAGTCTGAGCAGGTGAACTGTCTGATCTAGGCCTAAAGAACCTTGAGCCCTGCCCCTACCACGTCTAGATCTACCCCTAGACTGGGAACCATAAGCAGGATATGTCCACCCCTTAGCAGGCCAATTTCTACTAAATTTGGAGGCTGCACCTGCAAAAATCTTTAACAGTCTGCATAGACTTAGCTTTGTCCTCCATTTTCTTTAAAACTGCTTCCACAGGCGGTCCAAACAACACATCAGACTGTAAAGGAGCATCCAAAATCCTGGTCTTAACATGCTCAGCTAAATTCTGATCCTTCAACCATGCATGTCTGCGAAGAACAGAACTAGTAGCAGCCACCCTCGAGGAGGCCTGAACAGCATCAAAACCACACTGCAAAGAATGCTTACCCACTTGTTCAGACACATGAACCAAATCCAGCAATTCTTTACACTCAATACCTTCCGCCAAAGCATCCACCTTAGATTTCAATTGTGAAAGGAGATAATTCTGATATTTCAGCATATGAAATTGACAATTCACAGCCCTCATGGCTAGAGTGGAAGAAGTATATACTTTCTTACCCCACCTATCCAAAGCCCTTGCCTCTTTATCAGAGGGTACAGGATTTTTAACCACAGAAGCTTTAACACCTTTAGGCCCCTGAGAAACAGTTTCTGGGTCCGCCCTGGGACTCTTAAACAAATACTTATGAGCTTGGCACCCTATAATACCTATCAGGCTTAACAGGAGCAGGAGGCAAGGAATCAGGGTTCAGAGAAGCCTCTGCAAAAACATCCTCCACCACATTCAACACCGGAGGAATAGCTAAGGGCCTATGCTGGGGCAAAACAAGAATTCCCTAAGCCTTTTTCTGGTGTCAGAGTAATCTTGGCCTTCCCATTTAAAGTGCTCCCTCATTGGGTGATGAGTCTCTGAAAATGAAAAATCCTCAGGAGGAGAAGCTGAAGGAGTGGAATCATCCACATCAGAATCAGAATAAGTAGGAAACTCTTGCAAGTCTTCCACAGAAGACTCTGAAGCCTGTGAACACTGTTCAAAACTATCAAACTCCTGTTCCACCCTAGGCCTCTTATCAGGTGGGGCATAGAACCTCTAATCAGAGTAATCAAATCTTCTGCCATTTTAAGCATATGTTTCTTAGGCACAGAGCCGAAATGCTAGGAGAAGCCCCTACAGAAGCTGAACTTGGCCTTCCTCTAAAAGAAGCTTTGGCAACAGAAGGAGGCCCTAACTACCTTGGGAAGAGAGGGAAGAACAGTTACCTGAGAAGCCCCTCAGCCTGGCCTACCTCCTGAGAGGGCACATCCTGTAACAGTAAAGTATCTGCCTGAGACTCCATAGAGACTCCTGGCAAAACCTCTGGCTCCCTGAGCCTTCTAAAGGACCGGCGTCCGGGACTGCGGTTCCTCACCCTAGACTTCACTGTTTTGTCCTTGCGCTTCTTAGATGAAGCAGGCGTCGGAGCATCCGGCGGCATAGTATAATTGCAACGCTTCCCAAACACTAACCTAGCACAATCCAGCCTCCTCTTAATAGTGCGCTTGTTAAATCTAGCACAAGAGCAACCAACAACGTCGTGCTCAGGCCCTAAACAAGGTATACACAATGTATGATAATCCCTATGCGGTATCTGCTTCCCACAAGAAATACAGTTATTCACTTTTTCTGACATCCGGTTAAATACTGAGGCAAGAAAAAACCAAAATGTTCCCCAACGGGGTTACTTAGCCAACTCTGTACTCGGTCTGAAACTCCGGTTTCGGAAAATCTCAGAACGCCAACCTGCACTCGCAAAATTGCTTCTGCATCGGACCATGCGGCAAAAAAGACTGAGGAAATGACGCCGGTCATGCGCATTAGTACCCTGACGTACTGACGTCAGTCTAAGGCGCCATGACCGACGTCAGCCTTATACTCTGGTATTCGGGCCGACTGGGACGCGGACTATACCCAATTGTCAGGACTGCAGCAAGGGAAGACGAAGAACATCCAATTTTGCTTGAAGAGTGCCAACTTTCCTCCCAAAGGAGCTGCCAGACAGGAAGGATCTGGCAGCTGGAGATGCAGGTCATTGGGCCTGTTTACGAAAGGACTGGCCCCTGCCCTCACCTGTAGATTGTGCTGGTGAACTCCACTGTCTGGGCCTGAAAGAACTCTGAGCTCTGCCCCTACCACTTCTAGATCTACCCCTAGACTGTGAATCAGAAGAAGGGTAAGTCCAACCCTTAGCAGGCCAGTTCCTGCTAAACTTAGGGGGCTGCACCTGCAAAAAATCTTTAACAGTCTGCATAGACTTAGCCTTGTCTTCCATTTTTTTCAAGACAGACTCCACAGGAGAACCAAACAAAACTACAGACTGCAAAGGAGCATCCAAAATCCTAGCTTTAACATGCTCTGACAAATTCTGATCCTTAAGCCAGGCGTGCCTGCGAAGAACTGAACCAGTAGCAGCCACCCTGGAAGAAGCCTGCAAAGCCAAACCACACTGCAAAGAATGCTTACCCACCTGATCAGAGGCATGTACCAAATCCTGTAATTCCTTACACTCTATGCCCTCTGCCAAAGCATCCATTTTAGATTTTAATTGAGTAAGAAGAAAATTCTGGTACTTCAACATATGAAACTGGCAATTTAAAGCCCTCATTGCTAAAGTGGAAGAGGTATATACTTTCTTACCCCACCTTTCCAAAGCTCTAGCATCCTTATCCAAAGGAACTGGATTCTTTACAACAGAAGCCCTGACACCCTTAGGTCCCTGGCTAATAGTTTCTGGGTCGGCCCTAGGGCTCTTATACAGATATTTATGAGCCTCAGGCACTCTGTAATACCTATCTGGCTTCACTGGTGCAGGAGGCAAAGAGTCTGGATTAAGGGAAGCCTCAGAGAAAACGTCTTGAACAACATCCAAAACAGGAGGTATAGCCAAGGGCCTATGCTGTGGTAAAAACAAAAATTCCCTAAGCCTCTTCCTGGAATCTGAGAAATCCTGACCTTCCCATTTAAAATGCTCCCTCATGGAATGCAGGGTTTCTGAAAAAGAAAAATCCTCTGGAGGAGAAGCAGAAGGAGTGGAATCCTCTGCGTCAATCAAAATAAGGAGGAAAATCCTGAATGTCTTCAGCCGAAGACTCTGAGTAATCTGAAGCCTGCTCCAAACTTTCCATTTCTGGCTCCACCCTAGGCCTCTTATCAGGAGGGGGCATAGAACCCCTGATTAAAGTAATTAAATCTTCTGCCATTTTAAGCATGTGTTTTTTAGGCACAGAACCTGCAGAACTAGGACTGACACCTGTGGAAGGCAAACCAGGCCTGCCTTTGGACGGCACCTTAGAGACAGAAGGAGAAGGCCTAAGCACCTTAGGCAAAGAAGGGAGAACAGTAACCTGAGAGTCCCCCTCAGCCTGACCTGACTCCTGAGAAACCACATCTTGCAAAACCAATGTCTCCCCCTGAGACTCAGTTGAAACTTCGGCTGGATCAACCGAATCCACTGTGGTGTCTAAAGAACCGGCGTCCGGAACGGAGGAGTCATCCTGTTTGGACTTTAAGGATTTATCTTTGCGCTTCTTCGTGGTAGCGGGCGTTGGAGGATCCGATGGCATATTGTAATTACACGCCATCGAAGACAAGCCTAGCACAATCTAACCTACGTTTAATGGTGCGCTTATTAAATCTAGCACAAAAGTGACACCCTACTACGTCGTGCTCAGGTCCCAAACAAGGAATACAAAGAGAGTGGTAATCCCTATGCGGTATCTGTTTCCCACAAGAAATACAATTATTCACTTTTTCTGACATCCGGAAGTAACTGAGGCAAGAAAAAACAAAAATAATCCCCAGCGGGTACTTACCCAACTTGGTATCGGTCTGAAACTCAGAATACGAAAATTTCAGAATGCGAATGGCACTGCAAACGCTGCTTCTGCTTCGGACCATGCGGCAAAAATGACTGAGGCAATGGCGTCGGTCATGCGCTTTAATACCTTGGCGCTCTGGCGTCAGATCTGAGCCATGACCGACGTCAGCCTAATACTTTGGTATTCGGGCCGACCGAGGACAGCGGACTACCCCATAAGTTATGACTGCAGCAATGTGAGATGAAGAACATCAGTAGTTGCAAGCAAATACACCATATAGGAATACCCCAAATAGGTTGTATGTTAAAGGTGTTTGTCATGAGCTCTGTCCTAAGAGGGGATGGAGGAAGGGTAACCTGGACTGCAGCTGTATGCGCACTCGAACATCTACATTTATGGTAGGTACAAAACTGTACTATGTTCATCGTGCATACAGCTGCAGTCATCACACTTGGGTAGAATCCCAAAGCTAAGTAAGGGCGGCTGGTACTAAGCGGAATTAGGAGGGGCTAGAATGCCCTGCAGGACTGCTGTGGCAAAGCCTGCTCTGGATTTAGAGTATAGTGGAACGTGGTAGTGTTTGGTGAAAGTGTGCACTGAACTCCAAGTAGCTGCTTCCAGAATGTGGTAGGGACCCCCCTGAGGAAAGCTGCTGAGGTAGCTGTAGCCCTGGTGGAGTGGGATCTGATGTATACAGGCACTGATTTTCCATGAAATGAATAACAAAAGTGTATGCAGTGGGCTATCCATTTTGAAATGGTCTGTTTGGAAATAGCCTTTCCTTGAGCACCTGTAGCATAGGACACAAAGAGCTGCTCAGATTTCCTGAATGACTTTGTTCTGTCCAAGTAATAACGAAGTTGTCTGTGAATGTCCAAGGAGTGGATTAGCCTCTTCCCTTTATTCTGGGGATTTGGATAAAAGGTAGGTAAATGAATAGTCTGATTCAAAGCCACACTGGATACTACCTTTGGCATGAAGGTAGGGTTGGTTCGTAAGGAAACCCTGTCCTGATGGAAAATGATGAATGGTTGCACAGCCATGAGGGCCTGTAGCTCCGGAACCCTGCATGCTGAAGTAATAGCCAGAAGCAAAGCTGTTTTCCATGACAAGTATTGTAGCTCTGCTGAAGAGGCCGGTTCAAAGGGAGGCAGTGTCAGCTTCGCCAATATGAAGTTGAGGTCCCAAGCTGGAGCTGGTGTTTTCCGTGGGGGTTTTATATTTTTTGCCCCTCTGAGGAACTGCCTTAATAGAGGATGTGAGAATAAAGGAGGATCCGTATTGTATTGTGCTGAAATTGCTGAAGCTTGGATCTTGATGGAAGAGAAGGAAAGGCCACTGTGTAACATCTCAGCTAGGTACTGTAAAATCTGAGGTATATTTATTACCCAAGGATTCTGGCACTTTGCTTGATTCCAGGAGCAAAATCATTTCCATTTGGCGGAGTAGGTTTTTCTGGTAGAGGGTCTCTCCTGGCCTCCAAGATGACATCCTGTACCTCCTTGGAGAGGAGAGTCTGTTGGCAAATTAAGGTATTTTCCATGCAGCTAAATTTAGAGTTCTGAGCTGGCTGTGAAGGATCTTGTAGTTGTGCTGTGACAACAGAAGAGGAACTTGAGGTAGGATCCATGGTGGTGAGTGTGACAGGTTCTTTAGGAGAGGATACCAGTGCTGTCGTGGCCACTCTGGAGCAATGAGAATCATTTTTGGCCTCTCTGCTCTGGTTTTTAATAGGACTTTGGTCAGTAGAGGTAGAGGCGGGAAGGCGTAGAATGTCAATGCTGTCCAACTGAAAGATAGTGCGTCCACTTTCCAGTCCTGTGGATGATAGGTCCTTGAGCAGAATTTTTCCAACTGGTAATTACTGTGGGAGGCAAATAGATCTATGTCTGGCTGTCCCCATGCTTGAGTTATCTTTGAGAAGACTTGAGGATGCAACTTCCATTCGTGAGGGTCTGTCATATTTCTGCTTAAGTTGTCTGCCAGAGTGTTTTCCCTCCCTGGCAGGAATTGTGCCTGTAGTTGAACTTGTAATTCCAATGCTGTGTTCCACAGGGTCATAGCTTACCTGCACAGGGGGTATGAATGCATCCCTCCCTGTCTGTTTATGTACCACATGACTGTGGTGTTGTCTGTCCTTATCAATAGCTGGCCCGGTTGCAGTAGGTCCTTGAAAGTCATAAGAGCATTTTGTACAGCTAGCGTCTCCTTTTGGTTGATGTGTAGGTGCATCTGTTTTTGGGACCATTTTCCCTGGGTGCACTGGTCTGCCATGTGTGCTCCCCATGCGTAGTCTGAGGCGTCTGTTGTGATGACTTGCCTTGCTTGTGGTGTACAGAAAGGGAGACCCGTGTTTCTTTGGCATGCTTGAGCCCACCACAAAAATTCCTTTTGAAGGCATGGAATGAGTGGTAAAATTGTTTCCAAGCTGTGTCTGTGTTGAGACCATAAGTTTTTTAGGTACCATTGTAGTTTCCTCATATGCAGCTTTGCAAATGGTATTAGTAGAATGCAAGATGCCATGAACCCCAGAGCCTGCAGGATTTTCCTTGCAGTTAGCCTGGTTAAAGTTGCCATTCTGTTGAAGTATTGAGACAGTTGCCCTTGTTTGTCTGGCATGAGGTAAGCAATCTGGGCCGTTGTATTTAAGCTGGCACCCAGGAAAGTTATCTGTTGAGAGGGTATTAGTTTTGATTAATTTTTGTTTACTGTGTACTCCAGGCAATTTAACAGCTTTATTACAAATGCCAGATGCTGCATAGAATGTCCTTGCTGTCCGCTTGGATCAGGCAGTCGTCCAGATATGGGTAGATTTGTATTCCTCGTCTGCAGAAAGCAATTACTGATGCCAAGCATTTCGTAAACACTCTGGGCGCAGTAGATAAGCCAAAGGGCAATGCAGAGAATTGATAATGGGTTGAACCTGCAAGAAATCTGAGGTATCTTCTGCAATCTTGTCTGATAGGGACATGCAGGTATGCCTCCTTGAGGTCCAACGTTACCAGCCAAGACTCCTTGCCCAGCATGGGAAGAAGCTGCTGTAATGTAAGCATCTTGAATTTTGGTACCTCTAGATGTGTTTAGAATAGATAGGTCTAAGATGGGTCTCCAGTCTTTGTCCTTCCTTGGTACCAGAAATAGTCTTGAATAAAAACCATGACCTTGTTCTTTTGCAGGTACCTCTTGAATTGCTTTCATATCCATGAGAGCAGAAATTTGTTTTTGTGCCTCTGCCCATTGATTTGTGGCAGGTTTGGCATGCCCCTCATTTTTGGAAGGGTGTGAAAGTGGAATCTGCAGCCTCTGTCTATAATATCCAGAATCCATTTGTCCTTTGTAACAATGTGCCAGTTTTTTGAAAATAAGGCCAGTTTTCCACCTAAAGGTGCTGCCATTATAGCTTTGTTTGGCAGGCATAGGGGAAAGTCATTGCGTCTGTTTTCTAAATGACTGTGTTCTTTCTTCTCCACCTCTTGGGGCTGGTGATTGCCATTGCCTAGCTCTGTAAGATCCTTGAGATTGTCCTCTACCCCTTGGGCGTCTGTATCTACCCCTTTGGGGTCTGTCCGTGGCTGGAAAGGACCAATTTTTTGAAGGCCAGTTTCTGCTGAAGCGTGGAGGCTGCACCTGCAAGAAATCTTTAACTGTTTGCATAGATTTTTTCCTCCATTTTCTTTAGTACCTCCTCAGCTTTAACACCGAACAGTACATCTTTTTGTAGTGGTGCATCTAATAATTTTGCTTTGACATGATCTGGTAAGGTTTGTTCTTTGAGCCAAGCGTGTCTACGTATGACAGACCCCGTGACAGCAGCTCTGCATGAGGCCTCTAAAGCATCAAAACCACACTGTAAGGTATGTTTCCCCACTTGTTCTGCTCCATGCAACAAATCTTGCAACTCTTTCAAATCAGGTTGTTCTGTTTGTGTCATTTTGCTTTTCAGTTGAGATAGCAAGAACTGCTGGTACTTTAACATATGAAATTGACAGTTTAATGCCCTCATGGTTAAAGTGGCTGATGTATACACCTTTTTCCCCCCACCTTTCTAATGCTCTGGAATCTCTCTCTGAAGGCAAAGGGTTTTTAGCAGTAGAGGCCTTAGTCCCTCAGCAGTAGGGCTTTTATAAAGGAACTGGTGAGAATCAGGAACCCGGTAATATGTCTGGTTTAACAGGGGCAGGAGGTAGAGAGTCTGGATTAAGACTGGCTTCTGCGTACACATCATCCAAAATATCTAAGACAGGAGGAATAGCCAGGGGCCTATGCTGGGGAAGCAGCAGAAATTCCCTGAGCCTTTTCTTGGAATCTGAGTAATCTTGGCCTTCCCAGTGGAAGTGTTCTCTCAATGTATGCAGGGTTTCCCCAAAAGAGTAGTCCTCGGGGGGGGGGGGGAGACCGAGAGAATAGACTCCTCAGCATCAGTCTTCAAAAGCGGAATAGGCGTAATCCAGGTCCTCAGAAAGGCCTGAGGTAATAGATTCCTGATCTGAGGAAGGGTAGTCTTTCTCCATCCTGGGTCTTTTGTCTGAGGGGGGGTTGAGAACCCCTGATGAGTGAAATCAAATCCTCAGCCATTTTAAGCATCTGTTTTTTAGGCATGGGACCTTGAGAGGGGGTTTGAGGACCCTGTTTTTTAATTTTCATTGGAGCTTTAAATTTAGTGAACGATTTAATAGATAAGGAGGTAGGCCTGAAAACGCCTTCAGAAATGGCAGGCCTTGCTAAACTTTCCGTTTCTCTGCCAAGAGTGGCATCGGTATCTGCAGTGGGAATGGGGACCGAGGAACCTGCGACCTCGGGTACTGAAGTCACCGGTAAAATAGTTTCATCGGTAGTCAGGGGCTGCGTAGGCACCTCGCTGAGAACCGGAGAACCGGTAGTCGGCCTTAGCGTGGTCTCAGTACTCGGTGCAGGCCTCGGATGTCTGTCCTTATCCTTGCGTTTTTTGCCTAAAACTGGCGTCGGCATATCCGACGGCATAATATAATTAAATTTTTTGCCAAAAAAATGAAGGGCGAACTCCGCCTGGCGCTTAATAGTGCGCTTGTTAAACCTAGCACAAAAACGGCAGGCCGAGATGTCATCATCTGGCCCTAAACAAGGTATACAGTAAGAGTGAAAATCCTTATGCGGTATTTGCTTCCCACAAGAAATGCAATTATTAACTTTGTCTGACAACGGTCTGAGGCAAGAAAAGTTTCCCCAACGGGGAACTTAGCTTTAAAGAAGACTTCGGCTGAAATATTTTTTGTAAATCTCAGGAGCTGGCTGACCGGCACTTGCGAACTGCTTCTGCTTCGGGCACTGCGCGGCAAGAAAGACTGAAGAAAATGGCGTCGGCTGCCTCTTTTATACCCCTGCCGCACTGACGTCAGGGAAGAAGCGACAACAACAGACGCCGGACCTAGACTTTGGAATTCGGCCGACCGAGGACCCGCCTGACGGCAGGATAACCCTAGTGTGATGACTGCAGCTGTATGCATGATGAACATCAATATAGCTAGATTTGCCACAGGCACAGCCTACAGAACCCATCATTGTCAAAATCTTAAAACACTAGACTGGCTAGAACTACCAAATCAACTCCAGTATAACCAACTCATAGTTATTCATAAAATCCTCTATCAACCTAACAGTACACCCATTCTGACAAATATTATCACCCCCTACAGCAACCTAGCATCCCTCCACTCATCCAACAAAACGTAAGTACAATCTGCCAAAGCAAACAACTCAGCCGGAGAATCATTATTCTCCAATTCTGCTGGTAAAAAATGGAACTCACTCCCCACAGATCTTACCACTACATCCTCCTTACCCCAATTCGAAATATCCCTAAAGAAACACCTAAACAGGCATTGGCTATGTCCATGTCTAAACCCAGACTAACCCAATAAAAACAGCTCACATAGGTGAAATACCCAATAACAATAACTTCCTGAACCTATATGTATAAACTTTCAAAACCTTCCCTACCCAGACTATATACACTTCTCAGCAACCTTTAGAACAGTATTATAAGGATAACTTGCTATCCTAGCCATTCTAAGGCTATGCTTTTAACCCTTCTACATCTAATTTCTAACAACTTCCCTTCTTAACTAACCTCCTTTTTTCTGACTGTCATCCTTAACATCGATCTGTGTAACATGTCATTTTATACACTCCAATGCTGTGTAATGATTTCTGTACAGATTTCATACTATAAACCTACAATGATGCTAAATTTCAATGTAAACATGTATATATAGTCTATTTTTTAATGTTTACATTTTTAAATTTTCAATGTAACCATGACTATATATGGTCACTTCTTGCACATGTGAAGCTTTTCTCCCCGGGCCTCCGCTAAAAATGGACATGGATCCAGTCGGACTCTCTCAGTTAACAAATGTAAAATAAAATAAATAAATAAAACATATATACATATGTCTGTGTGTATACACACACTGATATGGTCACAAAAGACTGTTACTGCAGTTAAACCAAACAAAATAAAGTAGTAGGTAGCATTTTTTCAGATACCGTTTACCCCACATGTATTATATTGCCTAAAGAACAACCCAAGCTTTAATTAGCATGTATGATCGCACAGCATAAGCTACACACTAGTGCAAAAAAAAATTACAGGCACTTGCTTTAGGTATTGGCATGACACTGGTCAAGAATTACACATTTTGTAAGGAAACATTTATGTTGTTACAAGGACAATGCACTAATTCTATGATCGCACAGCATAAGCTACACACTAGTGCAAAAAAAAATTACAGGCACTTGCTTTAGGTATTGGCAAGACACTGGTCAAGAATTACACATTTTGTAAGGAAACATTTATGTTGTTACAAGGACAATGCACTAATTCACAAAGGGGAAATGAACAGATTATGAAAAATGACAAAGGATGAGGCAATGAGGGAATATGGACGCATGCACTTGAAAAAGATGCAGCATAAACTGACAAGGAACTGGTCTATAATCATTCTTACCTAAATATGTATACTGCAAAATATAATACTGAATATATTAAGTAAATTATGTGCTTTGGAGCTTTTCTGCTTGAGCCTCCACTGAAAACGGGTACTTTAAGTCCAGCCAGACTTATTACAGTAAAGACATTTGTTGACCAGGTTATGCTGACTGAGCCAAAGCCCTTTTTCAGCGGAAGCCTGGGGAGAAAAGCTCCACAAATTACAAAATAAGCAGAAAAACAAACACTCAGATACAACAGAAAGTACAGATTAAGAAGTAAGAATTATAAACTAAAAAATGTAAGGAGAAAAATACAAAATTAGAAGTTATGTTCCTACCATAACGTTCCATGTTAGTTGTCTTCTCTCGCCTTCTTTCTTGCTGGATGGGTTCGGAGCCGATCCTCGGCTCCGACGTACTGCTAAGCTCGAGAGCTAATTTTACCAGCTCGAGGCAACCCTATATCCCATGATGCAAGGCGGAGACTACCCGGATCTCGTTTGGTAGCTAAAGAAATAGTAATATTTTCTTCCAACTGAAGAGGAGGAAGAAAAATAACAATACTAAATAACATCATAACCCTCTAGAAAGGATCAACCTAATCTAGTGACACTAGAAGTTGGACAGCTAGAAAAGGGAATAACCTCTTAATAGAAGATGCATAATCTTCTCGGTCTGACCAGGCTACGGGGATGGAGGGCGGGACGAATGAAAAGAAGGCGAGAGAAGACAACTAACATGGAACGTTATGGTAGGTACATAACTTCTAAATGTTAAGTTGTCAATCTCGCCTTCATTCTTGCTGGATGGGACCGCGTCCCTAGCACCTCTATCCTGGGTGGCTCAATGGAACAGACTCTTGAGAACGTTGGAACCAAAATTCGCTCCGTCTCTGGAGGCCAAGTCTAATTTGTAATGTGAAACAAAGGTATGAGGAGAGGCTCATGTGGCTGCTGCACAAATAGTGTCTATTGGAAGTCTAGATTGAAAAGCTGTAGATGTAGCTAGAGCTCTGGTAGAATGGGCTTTTGGCTTAGAAATCAACTCTTTGCCTCTGAGCTGATAAATGTAAGTGATCACAGAAGACAGCCATCTAGATAAAGTTACCTTAGAAACTGGAAGGCCTTTCCTGTTCTCTGCATAGGATAGAAACAGTTGATCAGATTTCCTAAAAATGTTAGTCTTGTCCAGATAATATCTGAGCTGGCGGTGAACATCAAGACAATGTAACTTTTAGTTATGTACTTACCATAACTTTAGATGTTTGGGATCCATCTCGCCTACATTCTGTACTGATGGGTTTGGAGCTGATCCTCGGCTCCGACTCGGCATGCTATACTATAGAGCAAAGTCTCTAATTGGCTGAGCTATTCTACATCCCAGGATGCACCACCACTACCTCCCCAGATCTTGTTTGTCTGCACACATGCACACAGTCATAGACAGTTGAAATAACATTGCCAGGTGTTTCAAGATGAAACGGCTAAACCGAACCGTCCGGTCTCTTCTGATCTCCAAGGCAGGGGGAAGGAGGGTGGGTATTAGGAATATGGTGAGATGGATCCCAAACATCTAAAGTTATGGTAAGTACATAACTAAAAGATGTTATGTGATCCTATCTCGCCTACATTCTGTACTGATGGGACAGCGTCCCTAGCACCCGATTCCTGGGTGGCTCACTGGAAAACACTCCTGAGAACTGTGGAACCGAAGGAAGCTCGCTTGAGATGCCACATCCAATTTGTAATGAGAAATAAAGGTGTGAGGAGAGGACCAGGTAGCCGCAGCACAAATGTCACTAATGGCAAGCTTGGAATGAAAGGCTGTCGAAGTAGCCATAGCCCTTATAGAATGAGCTTTCACAGTGGTTGTAAGCTCTCTATTAGAAAGAAGGTAAGTATAACTGATACAGTCTCTGATCCACTTGGCAATGGTGACCTTCGTGATGGCTTTGCCCAATTTATTGTCCGAAAAGGACACAAACAACTGATCTGTTTTCCGTGTTTGGTGCGTCCTAAGTAGAAACGCAACTGCCTGTGAACATCCAATGAGTGGAAGATGTATTCCGCTCTGAGTAGTTTGGGAAGAAAACTGGGAGTTCCAATGACTGTTGAAGACAAAAACTAGAAAAAAACTAGAACAAACTTTGGGAACAAAGGATGGATTAGGCCTGAGGGATACTCTATCCTTATGAAAAACCAGGTACGGCGGTTTGACACATAGGGCTTGAAGTTCCGAAACTCTTCTGGCTGATGTAATTGCCACCAAAAGGCAGTCTTCCAAGAAAGAAATTTCAAGTCACAAGTTGCTGCGGTTCAAGGGGAAGAGGTCAAAGCACCCAATCTGAAATTAAGATCCCACGGTGGAGCTGGATGAGAAATGGAGGTCGTAGCAGCCCAGCACCTTTCATGAAGGCTTTACACAACTTATTGCTCATCAAAGGTGGGTCTATACTTTCATGAAAATTAGAAATAGCTGCTAATTGAACTTTGATGGTAGAGACCGAAGAACCTTGATTGAATAAGGAAACTAAAAATTTTAAAACTTCAGACACCGGGGCAGTAATGGGATCCAATCGAGTTGGGCCCAAACGGCGAATCTCTTCCATTTGCTGTTATACATTTTTTTAGTGGAATTCTTGTGGGCCGAGGACAAGATATGTATGACTTCCGAGTCCAAAACCTGGTTCCTGACTATGGTCGGAAGTGGAGGAGCCAAGCTGTTAACCTCAATGAGTGAAGGGACTGATGAAGCTGTCCCGACTGGTGGATCAAGAGATCTGGAACCTGGTCCAAGAACCATGGACTGTCCAGCGCGTATTTCCAAAGAAAGGGCAGCCAGACTTGACGAGGTCAGTATGGGGCAACTAAAATCATCTTGCACTGCAAGTGAATCGCCTTCTGGATCACCTTGGGAAGAAGGGAACGGTGGAAAAGCACAGTAGGCGGTGGGCCAAGGTTGGACTAGGGCGTCCTTGGGAAACCCCCCCCCCGGAACTGGGGTGAGAGAGAAGAACTGTAGACATTTCGTGTTGAGAGTTGCAAAGAGGTCGCAACAAGGAGTTGCCACTCTGTCGTTCAGAGACCACTCGTGCGGGGAGAGAAGAGTTCTGCTCAGTCTGTCGGCTATCACATTGGATCTCCCCGGAATGTGTATTGCTACCAAGAAATGGTTGGTTGCAATAGCCCAATCCCATACTTTCATGGCCTCTCTGCAAAGGGGTAGGACCTGGTCCCTCCCTGCTTGTTCAGGTACCAGACCACTGACATGTTGTCGGACTGAACGGCAATCATGCCCTGGGGGAGGTAACTGTGTAGTGCTTGTAGTGATAGAAGCACCGCCCTCATTTCCAGTATGTTGATGTGTAGGGAACTCTCGTCGGGGTGCCACTTGCCTTGGACTGACCTGCCCAGGTAATGTCCCCCCCACCCCGTCTGGGAGGCGTCCGTAGTCAAAGTGGCCACTGGAGGTGGAGGAACGAAGGGTCGCCCCTGAACCAGGTTGGAGGAAAGAAGCCACCAACGGAGGTCCTGTTTGCACGTCTCCGTGATCATAATGAGATGACTGAGAGGGAGATCCTGATATGACCACTTGACTGACAGGAGCCACTGGAGAATCCTCATGTGCAATCTTGCTAAGGGAACTAGGAGAACGGTAGCCAACATGGAACCCAACAGTTGTAGGACCATCCTTGCTGGGGCTCGGCGTTTGAAGAGCAATGCTCGGACTTGAGATTGTAATGTTTCTATCCTCTCTGTAGGAAGATAGACCCGCATTTGCTTTGAGTCTATCTCTACTCCGATAAACCGTATGCGCTGAGATGGCAGCAACACGGACTTTGCCCAATTGAAGGTGATTCCTAGGGAGTCGCCTAGAGAAATAGTGGCTGCTAGGTTTTGTAAGAGTAGACGCCTGGAGGTGGCAGTTAGGAGCCAGTCATCTAGATATGGAAACACCTGGAATCCTAGACTTCTCAGGTGAGCAGTCACCACTGCCAAACATTTGGTGAACACCCTGGGGGCTGTGGTGAGACCAAAGGGCAGTGCACGGAACTGGAAATGACTGTCTCCCAGGCTGAAGCACAAGTGTCTCCTGGACGCCTGATCTATCAGGATGTGATAATAGGCGTCCTTGAGATCTATGGAGCACATCCAAACACCTTTCTCCAGCAGCGGGAGAATGGATTGTAAGGTGACCATCCAGAACTTGGACTTCTTGACAGAACGGTTGAGCTTGCTGATATCCAAGATGGGCCTCATGTCCCCGGTCTTTTTTGGCACCAAAAAGAATCTTGAGTAAGTCCCTAATCCGGTCTGGTCTTCGGGGACCGGTTGGATGACTCCTTTTTGAAGCAGCTTTGAAATTTCGAAGGCTGCGAGATCCCGCTGACTGGGTGGTGGGTCCGGGATTTTCCGGGATGGTGGGGGGCTGAAAAGGGGATGTTGTAACCTCCGGCAATGATTGAGCACCCATCGGTCCTGGGTGATATTCTCCCAGGCCTTTAGGTGCCTCGGCGACCCCGACTGGCTCCGGAGGCGCAGTCGGGCAATCCTTCAGGGATGCTGGAAGGCTGAGGAACCACGAAAGGACTCGCGGTCTCCAGTGTTGGGGGCCCCTGCGCCTCTGGGACGGCGTCTTCCTGAAAAATTTCCCCTCCTCTGCCTCTAGAAGGGGATCATCCTGCTGTGAGGGTAAGTCTTCTGAGATTTGCAGAACCACATTTCCCCCTCTTCTAGCCTTGGGATAAGGCCAGAAGGGAGTGGAAAACGTGCCCCTACGGTAGTCAAAGTCTTACCGGGGCCCGGGAGGAGGTCCGGCAACTCTGACCCAAAGGTGAGGGTTGGAGTAAGGGCCGACCGAACCTCCACCGGCTCCACCAGCACCGATGCCAGCGGTGCGAGGCTGTGGAGGAGGAACCAAAAACAACAGGGTGGACAATCGGCTCCGAGCCGACTGGGCTGGAGCGATACTAACTTTTGAAAGACTGGAGACTGAAACAGCCTTTGAAGTACCCTGTCAATATCCGAATCGGACATCTCGAGGACCGAGAAGAGACCGATCGGGCCCAGTTCTTCTCCGCGGTTCCAAAAGACTAGAGGGCGACAATAGTCTCAAATATTATCGGCGCGAGGAAGATTCCACCAGCAGCTTAATTTCCCCCTCGGAGCAGAGCGGGGACTTTAGGCGCGAGGTAGAAGAGTCTGAGTGTGCGACCTTTCGGCTCCGAAACCATTGGAGCCGAAGAAGGTGACCACCCTCTTGATGCTCGAGCTCGGCTCTGAGGACAGAGAGTCAAGGCTGGTGGCACCGAGGCAGACCGTTCGACCTCAGCTCGAAGTCCGTGGAGCCGGCGGAGATGCCTTGATTTTTTGCTGTCGGCTCCAGCGGACTGGTGGAGAAGACTTTCTGGAGGAGGGAAGAAGTTAAAGCCTCCTCAAAGGAAGGGAGATCATCCTTTTCAATATCAATTAGTTTTCCTCTCTTGGACTAAGAGGAAAAAGCGTGGCATACACTACGATTCTTGAAGGTGCTTGGGCCTAAGCAATAAACACACAGAGAGTGATCGGTGCTATCAACATTTTGTACCCACACTTGGTACATTTTTAAACCCGAAGGTCTGTGTTCCTTCGACATCACTAGAAAACCAAAAACCAAGACAAAATTAAGCACACAAGCCAAATCCTCTAACTTAAGCAGGGATCGACCAAAGGATGCAGACACTCACAAAACAAATTATACAACAATTTCTACAACAATTTTTTTAACAGCAAGGCCTGAACACGTACCGAGAGTAAATGAGGAACCCCACCAGTTAAAGCGGAACCTAATGCCAAGAAATTCACACAACTTTTTCCACAAACAAAACACTCAACAAGTGATAAAGTACAGTTTTGTACCTACCATAAATGTAGATGTCCGAACAGGATAGCATCTGCAGTCATAACAAATGGGTTGTCCTGTCGTCAGGCAGCCCTTGATCGTCGGATTCCAAAGTCTGAGTCCCGGCTTGTCGCACTTCACCCTGTTGTCATCTCTGCTGGTCTTGGGTATAAAGGCATCAGCCCGACACCATTCCCCTCAGTGTTTCTTGCCCCAGATGCCAGTTGCCCTTTTGGAAAGCTAAATTTTGGATAAATGCCAATGTTTCCAAAAGTAGAAGGCAAACACAAAAATAAGCATGTATGTACATATATACAAACAAATACACCATAAGAGACTCCCCAGCTAGCTATTAGGAGGGTAAATACAGGAGTACCACAGGGGAATGAGGGTGGGTAATCCTGACTGCAGATGCTATCCTGTTTGGACATCTACATTGGTGGTAGGTACAAAACTGTACTATGTCCTTCAAGTATGCATCTGCAGTCCTAACTAAATGGGTAGAATACCATAGCTAAACTAGTGGTGGAGGAAGAAAAATTATGGTGTAGTTAGGATCCCTTGCAGTACAGCAGTGGCAAACCCTGCTCGGGATCTAGAGTATAGAGGTAAATTATAATGCTTGGCAAATGTATGCACGGAGGTCCAAGTAGGCGCCACAATAATGTGCTTGGTTGGGAGACCTGTAAAGAAAGCTGTGGTAGTGGCTGCAGCCCTTGTAGAATGAGGTCTTATGTTCTGTGGAATTGGTTTTCCATGGTAGGAGTAACAGAATCTTATGCAATTTCCTATCCATTTGGAGTGTCTGTTTGGAAATTGCTTTTCCTTCCTTCCTGTTGCATAGGCTACTAAAGCTGGTCAGTTTTCTGTTACCTTTGGTTCTGTCCAGGTAGTAGCGTAACTGTCTATGTACATCCAAGGTATGC
Organism: Protopterus annectens; assembly: GCF_019279795.1. Classification (NCBI taxonomy): domain Eukaryota; kingdom Metazoa; phylum Chordata; order Ceratodontiformes; family Protopteridae; genus Protopterus; species Protopterus annectens. The sequence goes on along the minus strand of NC_056744.1, from coordinate 370,307,536 downwards.
AGCAGTCTTTCCCCCCTGTTCTGTGGATTGGGAAAGAAGGTAGGTAGGTAGATTGCCTGGTTTAAAAGACACTCTGGATACCTTAGGCATAAATGTAGGATTAGTTCTCATGGACACCCTATCTTGATGGAAGATTAGGAAGGGTTGCACTGCCATTAAGGCCTGTAGTTCCAAACCCTCCTTGCTGAAGTAATTGCCAGTAGGAGACCAGTTTTCCATGATAGGTGTTGCAGATCTGCTGTTGCTGCTGGTTCAAACGGAGGGAGTGTCAATTTTTCTAGCACAAAGTTCAAGTCCCATGCTGGTAATGGTGGTTTCCTAGGAGGTTTTACATTCTTGATCCCTCTGAGGAACTGCCTGAGTAGAGGATCACGAAAAGACAGGTGGATCGAAGCTGTATTCTGCTGAAATAGCTGATGCATGTATCTTGATGGAGGAATAGGACAGGCCTGGTAGAAGCTCTGCCAAGTACTCCAGGATGTTAGCAATATCTATGTTGACACATCTTTTCCTCTTTCAGTACTCAAATGACAAACCTTTCCATTTTCCTGCATAGTTCCTTCTTGTTGAAGGTCTGCGGGCTTCAAGGATAATGTCTTTAACCCTTTGGGATAGGTCTGGGTTGGTGCTGCTATGTGATGTTCCAGGCAGTCAGTTGCAAGGTTTTTAGGTTTGGGTGCATGATGTTGTAGTTGTTCTGAGTTAACATCAAAGGCATCAGGGGGTATTGACCACATTCTACCGAGACATGCTCCTCAGCAATGGGTACCAGTGTTGTCTTGGCCAATTCGGAGCTATCAGGATTATCCTTGGACGTTCCTCTTTGATTTTCAGTAGTACCTTGTGCATCAAAGGAAGAGGTGGAAATGCATATGCTGTCAGGCCTTTCCAACTGAAGGATAGAGAGTCCACCTTCCATGCAAGTGGGTGGTATGTCCTTGTCCAAAATTTTTGAGCTGGTGATTGAGTGGGGATGCGAATAGGTCTGTTTGTGGCATTCCCCATTTCTTTGTGATGGCCTTGAAGATGTCTGGGTGTAGCATCCATTCGTGAGCATCCGAGGTGGTTCTGCTTAACATGTCTGCTAGGGTGTTTTCTTTTCCGGCACAAATATTGCCTGTAACTGGATGTTGTAGCTCAGAGCCAGATTCCAAAGGTCCAGAGTCATTCTGCATAGGGGGTATGAATGAGTGCCTCCCTGTTTGTTGATGTACCACATGACTGTGGTGTTGTCTGTCCTTATCATTAAATGGCCTTCTTTGAGGAATGGTCTGAATTTCTGGATTGCTAGTTTTACTGCCAGCATTTCTTTTGGTTTATGTGCAGGTGCAGCTGGTCTTGAGTCCACAATCCTTATGCATTTGTCCAACATGTGCTTCCAGCCTAGGTCTGAGGCGTCCGTTGTGATGGTTTGGCTTGCTTGAAAGTTGTGGAAGGGTAAGCCTGGGTTTGACTGGCATGCTTGAGCCCACCATAGGAACTCCTGTTTCAGGCATGGGATTAGTGGGATTGGTTTCTAAGCTGTGCCTGTGTTGAGACCATAAATTCTTTAGGTACCACTGTAGCTTTCTCATATGCAGTCTGGCATGTGGGACCAAGATTATGCATGATGCCATGAAGCCCAAGGCCTGCAGTACTTTTCTTGCTGTTAGTTTGTTCTGCTTTGTTAATGCCAAGAAGTAAGAGGGAGTTGTTTTTGTTTTCTGCAGTTAGGAATGCCATTTGTTTTACTGTGTCCAATTCCGCACCAAGAATGTTCTTGTTTGGGATGGTATCAGTCTTGACTTTTGTAAATTGACTGTGTATCCCAGGGCTTGTAGTAAGCAAATGACTCTTTGTAAATCTGTTGTCAGCTTGCTTTTGTTGTCCGCTTGTAACAGGCAGTCGTCCAGGTATGGATAAATTTGGATTCCTGTGGTCTGCAGTGGCGATTACTGATGCCAGGCATTTTGTGAATACTCTGGTAGTAGATAAGCCAAGGGCAATGCTGAGAATTGATAATGCTCTGATCCTGCAAGAAATCTGAGGTATCTTCTGCAATTTGGTCGTGATGGGGGCGTGCAGGTAGCCTCCTTGAGATCTAGAGTTACCAGCCAACACTCCTTGCCAGCATGGGAAGAAGTTGCTGTAGGGTCAGCATTTGAATTTTGGGACAATGATGTATGTGTGTTTAAGGCGGACAGGTCGAGAATAGGTCTCCAACTTTTCTTTTTTCTTGGTACTAGGAAGAGTCTGGGTAGAATCCTTTGCCCTGTTCTGTTATTGGTACTCTTTCCACAGCTCTCATCTTTGCTAATTCCTTCTATCTGCTTTAGAGCTTCTGTTTTTGATTTGAGGTAGGTTTGGCATTCCTCTTTTTACTGGTAAGTGTGGAAGTGGAACCTGCTGGCCTTGGTCTATGGTTTGCAAAAAATCCCACTTGTCTTTTGTAGATATAGTGCCAATTTTTCGAAAGAAAATAAGGCTAACTTTCCGCCTCTAAAGGTTACTGTTGCTCCCTCGGTAGGTGGCAGTGCTCAGAGCCAAGTCACTGGTGATTGTCCTGTTGCAGTGGCAGTGGTTGTGCCTGTGCCTCGGTTGTTACCTTGCTCATCATCTCTCTGTAGGCACCTCCTCTGGATTGATTTCTGCCTGTAGAGGCGTCTATTCCTGCCTCTTTTCGGTTTGGGGAGTCTGGAAAGGACCCAATTTTTTGGCAGGCCAGTTCCTGCTGCTACTAACCTTGGGGCATGAACACAAGAAAATCCTTAACTGTTTCTCAGGTATTTTGCCTTTCTTCCATTTTCTTCATTACTTGGTTGCTGAGCAGGTGTACCAAATAGACTGGGCCTTATCCATAGGAGCATATCTAACAGTGTTTTGCTTTAACATGATCCGGTAAGACCTGTTCTTTCTGTGCATGCCTTCTTATCACTGGTGCCAGTCATGGCTGATCAATGAAGCCTCAGTGCATCATAGCCATTATTTTGAAAGAATGGTTACTAACCTGTTGGATGTTATTCACCACTTTCTAATACATATTTCTTATCTAAGGAGTCATCAGAGGACAGCTTCTTTAGATTAACTGATCGGACTGCTATTAAAACTCTTGGGTATTGGATCATATGAAACTGACAGTTTGAAAGTTCTAGCTGAGAGTAGCAGAGGTGTAAACTTTTTTCCCCCATCTCTAAGGACCTGGATTCCTTTCCAGAAGGAATGGGTTTTGCTGGGGAGGTCGAGGCTACTGCCTTGGGCCCCTGGGATATAGTCCCAGGATCTGCAAGAGGCCTTGTAGGTGGTGATGAGTGTCTGGCACCCTGCAAAATCACCCATCTGGTTTGGCAGGGTCATGGAGGTAAAGAAATATCAGGAGCTTCAATTGCAAACATCATTAAATGCATCATCCAATAACAGGCAGTACAGTGAGGTATAGCTAAGGGCCTATGTTGTGGTAAGTGTAGAAATGTCCTAAACCTTTTTCTTGAATCTGAGAAATCTTGTCCCTGCCATTGGAATTGTTCTCTCATGGCATGTAAGGTTTCCCCAAAGGAAAATTCCTCTGGTGGAGAGGCAGCTGGAATGGATTCTTCAGCATCGGAATCTTCATATAAGTAGAAAAGAGACCTCTGGCTGGTCTGTAATGTCTGAGTCATCCGGGTAGAATCATCAGAGGACACTGGCTCGGGGGCTCTGCAGGTCTCAGGTCTCTTCCTGGGACTGAGAGGCCCTGGTTCACGTGGGTGAGATTGGGATCCCCTAATTAAGGATATTAAATCCTCTGCCAGAGTAAGCATTTATATGTGAACTAAGTGGGCCTGTGGGAGGGGGCTTAACAGGCACTGATTTAACAATTTGGCTGCTTTAGCCCTGGCAAAGGCCTTCCATGGTGAACATGGCTGCAGGAGGGCCTCTTGGCACCACGTGCTGGGGTAGAGACATCCAAAGGGATGGTGTCTGATAAATCACTAGAACCACAATAGTAGGCAAAACTTCTGGAGGCCGATTCAACTAAGGTAGCAGGGAGCCTCAGTAGTAGTCTTCGCCGTGGATTGGCTGAAGTATTGACCCATCGGTTTTCTCGGTTTCGCCCGAAAAATCTAGACACTCGTGCGCTTGCTTAACCCGTGGTTTCGGCCGAAACCCGTGGACTACTGTAGTGTCGGTCTTTTTTCTGCTGCGTTTTTAACAATTTGGGTAGTCGGAGGATCCGACGGCATAATGTACGTAAAATCTGAGCCGAAACTTGTTCAGCAAACTCCGACCCGGCTGGCGTTCGCCCTAAGCGTTGGTCGGTTGAAGGAAGCACCAGGCGAACAGGCTGCGTTACCGTGCGTGGTCTGGGCCTATTTCAAGGCAGGCAGTAAGGTGGAAATCTTTATGAGGTATTTGTTTCCCTGAGTTACAGTTATTGACTTTTTCTGACATCGGCTGAGGCAAGAAAGAGTCCCTAGCAGGGGTACTTAGCTTTTCAGAAGTCTCTGAAGTAGTATTCGGTAGTAGTAATCTCTGGATCTGACCGACCCGGCACTTGCGAACAGCTTCTGCTTGAGGCGCCATAGCCGGCAAGAAAGACGGAGGAAAATGGGCGCCGGCTGAGTGCGCTATCGCGCCGAAGACCAGCAGAGATGACGCCGGTGAAGTGCGACATCGAAGCCGGACCCAGACTTTGGAATCCGGCCGACTGAAGGGCTGCCTGGCGACAGGACAACCTAGCATTTGTTATGACTGCAGATGCATCCTTGAAGGACATGTAGCTGTTAAAACAGCTTTTGGGTGAAAAAATTAGAAATTCTGACGAAAACTTGTCAGGCAAAGAGTACTTAGCCCAGCTGCCCAAGACCTCACGCCCATTGCTGTCAACAGCGTGACAAAGCGAGATCTGGGGAAGTGAGTGGTGGTGCATCCTGGGATGTAGAAGAAGCTCAGCCAATTAGAGACTTTGCTCTATAGTACTGGCGTGCAGAGTCGGGCGAGGATCGGCTCCCGAACCCGGTAGTACAGAATGTAGGCGAGATAGGATCACATAACATCTTTGTTCCGCTCTCATCAGAAATAATTCAGGAAAAAATACTGGAAGATCAATGGATTGATTTAGGTTAGTCTGCGATGCCACTTTTGGTAAGAAAAAGACGGATTAGTCCTTAGAGATACCCTATCTTTGTGGAATGCCATTAAATAGGGAGGGGCCGAATACCAGAGAGCATGAAGCTCAGATACTCTCCTGGCAGAAGTAATGGCAACTAGAAAAAGTGTCTTCCAAGAAAGCAATTTCAAAGAAATGAGGCAGCTACCGCTGGGACTCCGAATGGGGAAGAATCAAGGATGTTAAAATTAAATTTAGATCCCACTGTGGTGGGGGTCTCTGTCCAGGAGAGTTTCAATAGAGATACCTCGAAGGAATGCCTTTGCAAAAGTTGTATGTGACATAATGTTGTGGTCCAAAGGTCTATATGAAAATTTGATGCCATTTGAACTTTCTACTGTGGAAAGAAGAGGATCCTAGAATGAAAAATCTCAGCTTAGGAAGTCCAATACCGACTGAATTGGAACAGTATTAGGGGTCATGTTCCTAGCTTCTTGCCCAGAAGGAGAAATGTAAGCCATTTACTAGTGTAAAATCTTTCTGGTAGAAGATTTTGGAAGCTACTATGATATCCCGGGCATTAGAAATCATAGGAAGCCTGGCTAAGGATGGAAGTGGAGCAACCAAGCAGTGAGGTTGAGAGAAGTGTATGGATTGGTGCAGTTGACCCGACTGGTGGGTCCAGAAGATCCTGGAGACTTGGTCCCACTTGGATGCCATGGCTGTACCAAGAGATAATGATAAGTGAGCGGAAACCATATCTAGTCGAGGCCAATAAGGCAATGAGAATCAACTTGAAACTCTCAAGGCGTTTGCTTTCTGAATTAGCTGAGGTATCACAGGAAAAGGGGAAAGGCATAAAAAGTCCCCGGGGCCAATCTTGGGTTAGAAGCGTCTCTGGGGATGGCCTGGAAGGGAAGAGAGAGAAGAAGTCTGGGCATTTGCTGTTTTGAGGGTGTAGCGAAAGGTCGCAGCAAGGAAGGCCCCACTTCTGAAAAAATCTCTTCTGTAACTGATTGTTTGAGAGACCACTTGTGAGGCATGAGAATAGCTCTGCTCAATCCTGTCCACTATGATGTTGGATTTCCTGGGATGTGCGTTGCTATCAGAAAAACCGGTGAGAGGAGATTGCCCATTGCCAAAGTCTGAGAGCCTCTCGACACAGTGGATGTGGACTTGGTTCCGCCCTGTTCTGTTTGAGCGCAGAGAGAGTATCATACCACCACGGACATATTGTCCGTTTGGACTGCAATAGTTCCCAGGGGAAGAGAGTCACTGAGCACTTGCAACGTTAAAGGCACCGCTCTCATCTCCAGAACATTTTATGTGCAGATGGTACTCGAAAGGTTGCCAAGTGACATGGACCATTCTGCCCTTCTGATAATGCCCCTTACACCCGATCAGGAGGCGTCCACATGTAACAGTGGCAACCCGGGGCAAGAGGGAACAAGACAAGGTCTGCCTTGATGGATTTGAGGGGACGATATCCACCAAGTCAGATGCCTTTTGCAAGTTGGAGTTACTATGATCTCGTGATGCATGTGGGAAGTTGTTGAAAGACCATTTGTGTGAATAGCATCCATTGTAGAAGACACACATGTAAAAAGCCGGGCAAGGGGAAGAAGTGTTATGGCGGCCGCCATAAGACCCAACATCTTTCAGAACAAACCTGGCCCACCAGATTTTGTTGCTGAGAAGAATCATCTAGACGTGTCTTTGAATGTCCAAGATCCTTTGGTCTGTTAACTTTGCTTCAAGGAAAGTTGTACGGTGTCCAATCTTGCGCCTATAAAAGTAATAGATTGGCAAGGCGACCAAGGCAGATTTTGAAATTTATAGAAATTCCTAGCCCTCTGCAAATGTGAGATGGTGTCATTTCTGGCTTGGAGAAGCTGATGCCTGGTGGTGGCAGTGAGGAGCCAGTCGTCTAGATATGGAAACACCTGGAATCGCCAGCGTCTCAGGTGAGCCGTAACCACTGCCATACATTTGGTGAACACTCTGGGGCTGTAGTGAGTCCAAGGGCAGGGGCTCTGAATGGAAGTGACTGGTCCCCCAGCCGAAAGCTGGAGGAAATCTTCTGGAGCATCCTGTGAATTTTATGTGATAGTAATGCGCATCCTGAAGATCTATCGACCATTTATCCAATTGTCCTTGCCCAGAAAGAGCGGCATGAATGGACTGAAGCGTGACCATCCGAATCTTGATTTCTTTTACAAACTTGAGTTGCTCAGATCTAATATTGGTCTCTAGTCCCTGTCTTTTTTTGGAACTAAAAAAACCTTGAGTAGATTCTGGATCCTATTTGTGGTCCAGCTGGGATGGCTGGATGGCTCTTTTTACTAGCAGTTTTGATATTTCTAGTTTCTGCTGCTAGTTCCCTTAGACCTGGTGTGGAACATCTGGAAGGGTTCCCTTTTGTTGAAGTGGGGTTTGAATAAAGTGAATTTTGTAACCCTCGGATATAATTGACTGTATCCATTTGTCTTGAGAAAGGGAAAGCCAGGCTATTGGGTACAGCGATAATTTTCCCCGACTGCCTCCCGAAGGCAGACAATCCGGGCAACATCTCAGGGGCGCTGGAAGGGTTTGTCAGAAAGAGGCTCTCTGCTACCCTGATTCTCATGGACACCTCTGCCCCTAGGCGGCGTCTATTATTGTTACCCTCTGCCTCTGGGAGTAAACTGACTATGTCAGGGCGTGACTCTGAGATTTGCTTGGAACCACATTTTCCCTCCCTTCTGTCCTTTGGGATAAGATCTTGAAGGGGTGGAGAAACGGACTCCTCTGACGGCAGAAAAGAGTCTTGCCATCTTGTTACGTATCTAGTCAAAGTGTCTCTTTCACTTGAGGTCCAAACAAGGTCGACCCATCTAAAAGGGGTAGTTTGTGAAGGATGCCTTGAAAGGGTCTGCACAAAATTACAAGCACGCATCCAGGACTGACGCCTCAAAATGCACTCCTGTGCCTCTGCATGGCCCTACTCGCTCCATCAGCTGCATAAGAAATGAGCCGCATGGAGGAGTTATTTCATCGGATTAAAGTTCCTAGCTGTGAGCTAATCTTATCCTGAGGACCCAGCAGCTGATTTAGATCCCATGTAAAAACTTCTCCCAACTCTTTAAGAACATCTCTTTGAAAGCGGGTGAAGTGGCATGGCGGTAGTTCAGCGATCTCATAGCGGCAAAAGTCTCTGAAGAAAAACTCCGCTTGCCGCACCTGTCCATAGATCCTAGAATCCTTGTTAGGAGGATGGACAGGTAGCTCGAAGGGCCAGCTTAATTCCTTCTGCGGTAGCAGCAACCACCACCACGGTAATCAACTGGGGACAATCTTTGTTAAATATTGTCTATCTTGTGGGGTCAGTGAATAATTTTGAAGGCCTCCTTGGGATAGGTTCCACACGAACTCCGAGCCATCCACGCCTTCGAGCCACTACCTCCATAAGAGGCTGAAAGCACGGAGACACCCAGGAGGCGTGGAGGGTCGTGATCCAGTCGCCCTCCCAGGTACTCTGGCCGGACTCGATCCCTCGGAAGGATTAAGGGGAGGCCAGCCCTCTGCTTATGAGTTCAAGGATGTCTGAGAATGAGACATCCTCAGAGGAGGACCTTGGGGATCCTCAGGACTCATCCAGGCTCAGTATCTGATGGTGTGTGCAATGGGAGTCTAGATGTTTCCTCTTGTTTTCTCTCTTCTGGCAGCCAGTTCACCTGACGGATCAGGAGAAGCCCTGGGAAGAGGAAGATATTCTAATGGAAGTTCCTTGAGGTGTTGGATCTCTCTGGGTCCGGGGAGCAAGAGAGTGAGAAGAGATGCTCCAGCAGGCACTGTAGTGGGAGGAGCTGATGGAACTGTCCGTTGACTAAGCCCAGAGGCTGTACACTCCCTCATCACCTGAGGCTCCTGGCCACGTCAGAGACTGAGAAAGTTCCCTCTCCGAAGCAGATAGGAACCCCAGGACCACCGTGAGGGAAGGCTCCAAGGTAGATGTCGGGGCCGAGTCATCATCTGCTTGGCTCCGAGGAGGAGAGAATCTGGTCGGACAAGGGGTCCGATGCCACCTCCTCCGCCTACGGAGCCGACGAAGAGACCAGACGCCCGGATCCCTCCAATGAAGATCTCAAGGGAGGGAAATCGAGTCAGAGGACGACTTGAGCGAAGAAAGGGTGGTGATAAAACAATACTGCTGCCAACGGTGCCAGTTCGAGGAGCTCCAGCCAGCCCGAGCTCCTGTAAGTAAGTCGAGAGTTTTAAGGAGAAATTTTCATGGTGGATGTGAAATAGCTACACGTCTGTTGAGGATGTGGGCTATGGAGTATTTGGGCCAATGCTCTGAGAGACTTTAATAGTGCACTTCACCACTCTCTCGCGAGGTCGTGGTGGGCAGCTGGATCGCACGAGAAGATCGGGTTCCGATGAAAACCGCTCCGAGGAAGCAAGGGTGACTTCTCGGGCCGGAGCGTATGGTTCCACTGAGAGGGATCAAGATCTCTTTATTTGCAGGATCGATGGGCCAACGGAGTCGGGAGATACGTCGGCTCCAGCGGAGCCGACACTGAATGTCTGGATTTGACAGTATCGGCGCCTAGGGATGGTTTCGATACTGAGACTGGTAAGGTGGAAGGGATCGGCTCCGGCTGGGCCGATCTCATTTCTTGGTGAGGGTGGGAATCCCGAGCGAGTCGGCTTGGCCAAGTCTCAGTCGAGAAGGTTTAACAGGTTTCAAGGGCTTCTCCGGTAGCCTGGGAGCTCTCGGGCTTTAAATAAGCCCCTTAATATACAGCTTAGCTTTCTTTGCTCCTGCAGGACTCCCTTGGGCTGAAAGCAGACAGATAGCACAAGAGTCCTGCGGGTTCAAAGGTCCCAGGCAATAAACACAAGAAGTGTGACAGTCTGTCGAGAGAATCTCTTGACAGCACTGTAGTCACACTGCTGAAGCTCTGAGACCTTAGTGTCGCTTCGACACTAACTGTGTCGAGGAGACACAATACAGTAACACACACACAAAACAACACTCAATCCAACAATTTAAAATGAAACAGGGAGTTGCACACAGTCATACACAAAACCAATCCCCGACAGGAAAAAAATTAGGAGAGAAGGCCTAAGGGGCCTAAGCTAGGAAAGGGAAATAAAAATACTTTCGAAAAAAAAGGAAACACACTGTGGCCACGGAATACTAGGGTTAAAAGTACAGTTGTTATTTAATAACAAACATAAATATATATATAAATTTAAAGGGGGGTAGACAAAAAGTTCCTCAAAAACTAGCCTCAACTTACCTAGAGCTTTGTAAAGAATGCACTTCCCTCGTTAGCGGTTTTGCGGCAACGAGGTGATCTAGGTAATCTCCGCCTTGCATCATGGGACTGGGGTTGCCTCGGCGAGGCTGGTAAAATTAGCTCTCGGGCTTGGCAAGTGCCGCCGCAGCTCGGGAGCTGAGTGGATCGGCTCTGAACCCCATCCAGCAACAATGAAGGCGAGATTGACAAGCTTAACATCACCAACATATGACATGATTAACAAAATTCCAGGAGTATACATATACAGGTTTACATCAATCAAGTCAAGCCCGAGTTTTGTTAAATCTTTTAGGAGGAGTAAGTCAAGAGCACTTCAATATGCTGTGTAAATAAAGAGGAAAGCTTGAATTCAAAGAATGGGGAGCAAGTTGATAATTGAGGTGATGCTTCTATGGGCATGAGACAATTCAGGAGGTGATATAGTTATAGTGACAGTGGGTGACTATTGGGCTTGGAAGTAACCTGTACAGGTTTTGGCCCTGTTTTTTGTTTTAGGCTTGTAGATTTGGAGCAAGTTTTGTTCGGAGCTTCACAGGGACCCTAAGGTGGTGAGGAGGAGATTGCTGAGGCAATGTTGGGACAAAGATGCAAAGAGATACATAGATAAATAAATACATCTAATCAAAATAGATGAAGTCATTCTTATGATTTAGGACAAGGACAGACCAATGATGTACACTGGTATATACAAAACTTAATCTAACCTTTAAGAAATGATGAACAGCGTTTGCTTACAAAGACGTTTTGAAACTGTTACAAGCAATGTAATAATCTGAAAGTTGGATAAGGCACACAGGCTATGGACCTGGGCAAACTAAGCCTCCTTCAAAGAGTGTTATATGTTTATTACAAACTTCAGACATTACTAACAGATCACCTTCTCTAATATTTCTAACTGTAACTTTGTTTCTCAAGTATTGCCTCAAGGGCTTGCACTAAAAGTATGCGATTGGATGCTGTTTGATGTTTATTGAGAAGTGATGTGAAAGTTACAGTTGTTGTACTACGCAATGAAAGCAAATGTAGATGTTGGAAATTGTAACATTCACTGTTAACAGCAGTCATTACAACTAGGTTATCCTGCAGTGGGCCACCGCAGCTCTAGCCTCCTGAATCAAAAGTCCAAAGTCCATGCCAGTTGCTATTGCCTCCTCCTGACGCTTAAAGCCCTACAGGTATAAAAGATGCAGCCAAACAACATTTTCTTCAGGTTTCTTTCTGCCCCAGATAATCAGGTGCCCCAAAAGTGTAGGTTAAAAAATATGTCAATAAGCATACATATGCCGCTGGCACAAGTTTCTTCTTCATCTACAAGCAAATACACCACGTATCGGCCATAGAAAATAGAGAAGTACAGAGGATAAGGTCCATGAATGAGATGATTGGGTAACGGACTGCTGTGATGAATACAGCGGTCTACATTTATGGTGGGTACACAGCTGTACTATGTTCATCGTGTTTCCTGTTGCAGTCGCTCTAATCAGTTGAATCTGACTAAGGTTGGGTGGCTGGAGCTAAATAGAATTGGGAGTGGTTATGGCGCCCTGCAGAACTGCAGTGGCAAAATGCCCTGGTTTGGGTGAAATGCAGTGATGCTGCTTTGTAAAAAGTGCACTGAACTCAGGTTACGCCTCTAAAATGTCTTTGGTTGGCACTCCTCTGAGGAAAGGCTGCTGAGTAGCTGCTGCTCTGATTTGATCGGCCTAATGCCGTTAGGTGATTTGCCATGTTGAGAATGCTTTTGGTGAATGCAGTGACCTATCACAAGAATAGTCTGCTGAGATGGCCTTTCCTTGTGATCCCTGCAGCATATGCCACCAATGGTACTCAGTCTTTCTAGCTTTGGGTTCTGTCCAAGTAGAAGCACAGCTGTGTGTCAAAAATGCAGCAGTCTCTCACCCCTTATTCTGTGGGTTTGGATAAAGAGTAGGCAAATGGGTAGTCTGGTTTGAGGGCCACACTGGACACTACCTTAGGCATAACAGTGGGTTTTAAACCCTATCTGGATGGAAAATGATAAAAAGGGTTTCCCCAGCCATGAGTGCCTGTAGCTCTGAGACTAGTCTTGCAGAGGTTATTGCTAGGAGCAGAGCTGTTTTTCCCTGATTTTTTTATCAGCTGTAAACTGGCTCAAAAGGGGGCAAATGATTTTCCAAGACATAACTGAGGTCCCATGCAGGGTTGGGTGATCTTCTTGGAGGCCTTGTTTTGGTCCCCTCAGGTACTACCCTAGTAAAGGATGAGAAAAAATGGGGGGCTCTGTATTGTAATGAGCTGAAATGGCAGAACATGAATCTTAATTGATGAAAAAAGGCCTTTGCCAGCATCTCAGTTAAGTATTGCAAATCTGAGGGATATTTGGTTCAACATGTCAATTCCTTTTTGCCCGGTTCCAAACAAAAATCTCTTCCATTTTCTGCATAAGATTTTCTGGTACTGGGCCTCCTGGCCTCCAAGATAACATCCATACGCTTTGAGAGGTGTGTTTTGAAAAACTACATTATTCCCTGCTGCCAGATTTAAGGTCCTGAGTTGGCTGTGCAGGATCCGGGTTTTTTTGGGTCAGTAAGTGTGGAATGTCCATGCTGGGGATTTGCAAGTTCTTTAGGATTGGGTACCAGTGTTGGCAGGGGCCCGTCTGGGGCAATCAGTATCATTTTTTGGGTTCTCTTGTCTGACCTTTAGGAGTACCTTGGGGGGAGGGGGCAGTGGGGGGAAAGGGTATATTTAGTTTTCCCAAAAAACCCCCTTTCCATTTTCTTGTGATAAGCCCCTTTTGCAGTCCCTTTGTTGGCAGTTGTGAGGGGAGGCAAATAGATCTATGTGGGCATCCCCATTCCTTGTTATCATGTTGAAGACTTTTGGGTCCCAAATTTCCCTCATGGGGATCCATGAGGTTTCTGTTTGTCTGCCAGAGTATTTATCTTTCCTGGCAGGGAATTTAAAATGTACTTGGTAAGTCAATGCTGTGTCCCCCAAAGTCATGGCTAGTCTGCAAAGGGGGAGGAATGTGTGTCCCCGCTTGTTTATGTACCACATGACTGTGGGATTGTCTTCACATAAAATTGGGAAAACAGCTTTTCTAAAGAATTCCTCTGATTCCAAGAAGCAGTGGTGAAGGAGGGTAGATGAGAGATGTAAGAAATGAGATGGATCCCAAACATCTAAAGTTATAGTAAAGTACATAACTAAAAGATGTTATGTGATCCTACCATACCATTCTATTACTGATGGGACACGCGTCCTAGCACCCTGATTCCTGGGTGGCTCACTGGAAAACACTCCTGAGAACTGCTGGAACCAAGGAAGCTCGCCCGAGATGCCACATCCAATTTGTAATGAGAAATGAAGGTGTGAGGAGAAGACCAGGTAGCCGCAGCACAAATGTCACTAATGGCAAGCTTGGAATGAAAGGCTGTCAAAGTAGCCATAGCCCTTATAGAATGAGCTTTCACAGTGGTTGGAAGCTCTCTATTAGAAAGAAGGTAAGTATAACTGATACAGTCTCTGATCCACTTGGCAATGGTGACCTTCGTGATGGCTTTGCCCAATTTATTGTCCGAAAAGGACACAAACAACTGATCTGTTTTCCGTGTTTGGTGCGTCCTAAGTAGAAACGCAACTGCCTGTGAACATCCAATGAGTGGAAGATGTATTCCGCTCTGTCTGAGTAGTTTGGGAAGAAAACTGGGAGTTCCAATGACTGTTGAAGACAAAAACTAGAAAAAACTAGAACAAACTTTGGGAACAAAGGATGGATTAGGCCTGAGGGATACTCTATCCTTATGAAAAAACAGGTACATGGGTTTGACACATAGGGCTTGAAGTTCCGAAACTCTTCTGGCTGATGTAATTGCCACCAAAAAGGCAGTCTTCCAAGAAAGAAATTTCAAGTCACAAGTTGCTGCGGTTCAAGGGAAGAGGTCAAAGCACCCAATATGAAATTAAGATCCCACGGTGGAGCTGGATGAGAAATGGAGGTCGAGCAGTAGCACCTTTCATGAAGGCTTTACACAACTTATTGCTCATCAAAGGTGGGTCTATACTCATGAAAATTAGAAATAGCTGCTAATTGAACTTTGATGGTAGAGAACCGAAGAACCTTGATTGAATAAGGAAAGGGAAGCTAAAAATTTTAAAACTTCAGACACGGGGCAGTAATGGGATCCAATCCCAGAGTTGGGCCAAGCGGCGAATCTCTTCCATTTGCTGTTATACATTTTTTAGTGGAATTCTTGCGGGCGAGGACAAGATATGTATGACTTCGAGTCCAAAACCTGGTTCCTGACTATGGTCGGAAGTGGAGGAGCCAAGCTGTTAACCTCAATGAGTGAAGGGACTGATGAAGCTGTCGACTGGTGGATCAAGAGATCTGGAACCTGGTCCAAGAACCATGGACCGTCCAGCGCGTATTTCTACAACGAAGAAAGGGCAGCCAGACTTGTGAGGCCAGTATGGGGCAGCTAAAATCATCTTACACTGCAAGTAGATACGCCTTCTGGATCACCTTGGGAAGAAGGGGCAGTGGAAAGCATACAGTAGGCCAGTGGGCCAAGGTTGGACTAAGGCGTCCTTGGGAAACCCCCAGGAACTGGGGTGAGAGAGAAGAACTGTAGACATTTTGTGTTGAGAGTTGCAAAGAGGTAACAAGGAGTTCCCATCTTCTGAAGATCTGAGTTGCCACTCTTTGCTCAGAGAGCCACTGCGGGGGGAGAGAAGAGTTCTGCTCAGTCTGTCGGCTATCATTGGATCTCCCGGAATGTGTGTTGCTACCAAAAGAAGCGGTTGGTTGCAATAGCCCAATCCCATACTTTCATGGCCTCTCTGCAAAGGGGGTAGGACCTGGTCCCTCCCTGCTTGTTCAGGTACCAGACCACTGACATGCTGTCGAACTGAACGGCAATCATGCCCTGGGAGGTAACTGTGTAGTGCTTGTAGTGATAGAAGCACCGCTCATTTCCAGTATGTTGATGTGTAGGGAACTCTTTGTCGGGGTGCCACTTGCCTTGGACTGACCTGCCCAGGTAATGTCCCACCCCCACCCCGTCTGGGAATCGTAGTCAAAGTGGCCACTGGAGGTGGAGGAAGAATTAGCCCCTGATCCAGGTTGGAGGAGAGAAGCCACCAACGGAGGTCCTGTTTGTACGTCTCCGTGATCATAATGAGGTGACTGAGAGGGAGATCCTGATACGACCACTTGACTGACAGGGAGCCACTGGAGAATCCTCATGTGCAATCTTGCTAAGGGAACTAGGAGAACGGTAGCCGACATAGAACCCAACAGTTGTAGGACCATCCTTGCTGGGGCTCAGCGTTTGAAACAATGCTTTCCGGACTTGAGATTGTAATGTTTCTATCCTCTCTAGGAAGAAGATAGGCGCATTTGCTTTGAATCTATCTCTACTCCGATAAACCGTATGCGCTGAGATGGCAGCAACACGGACTTTGCCCAATTGAAGGTGATTCCTAGGGAGTCGCCTAGAGAAATAGTGGCTGCTAGGTTTTGTAAGTGGGCGCCTGGAGGTGGCAGTTAGGGCCAGTCATCTAGATATGGAAACACCTGGGATCCTAGACTTCTCAGGTGAGCAGTCACCACTGCCAAACATTTGATGAACACCCTGGGGGCTGTGAGTGAGACCAAAGGGCAGTGCGGAACTGAAATGACTGTCTCCCAGGCTGAAGCACAAGTGTCTCCTGGGCGCCTGATCTATCAGGATGTGATAATGGCGTCCTTGAGATCTATGGAGCACATCCAAACACCTTTCTCCAGCAGCGGAGAATGGATTGTAAGGTGACCATCCGAACTTGGACTTCTTGACAGAGCGGTTGAGCTTGCTGAGATCCAAGATGGGCCTCATGTCCCCAGTCTTTTTGGCACCAAAAAGAATCTTGAGTAAGTCCCTAATCCGGTCTGGTCTTGGATGACTCCTTTTGAAGCAGCTTTGAAATTTCGAAGGCTGCGAGATCCCGCTGACTGGGTGGTGGGTCCGGATTTTCGGGATGGTGGGGGGCTGCGAAAGGGGATGTTGTAACCTCCGGCAATGATTCGGAGCACCCGCCGGTCCTGGGTGATATTCTCCCAGCCTTTAGGTGCCTCAGCGACCCCCGACTGGCTCGGCGCGCAGTCGGGCAATCCTTCAGGGATGCTGAAAGGCTGAGGAGCCACGAAGGACTCGCGGTCTCCAGTGTTGCGGGGCCCCTGCGCCTCTGGGACAGCGTCTTCCTGAAAAATTTCCCTCCTCTGCCTCTAGAAGGGGATCATCCTGCTGTGAGGGTAAGTCTTCTGAGATTTATGAACCACATTTCTCCCCCTCTTCTAGCCTTGGGATAAGGCCGGAAGGAGTGGAAAACCCATGCCTCACGGTAGTCAAAGTCTTACCGGGGCCGACCGAGGGAGGTCCGATGTGCGAACTCTGACCCAAGGTCGGGGTTGGAGTAAGAATTAGGAGCCGACCCGAAAACCTCCACTGGCTCCACCAGCACCGATGCCAGCGGTGCCGAGGCTGTTGGAGGAGGAGGAACCAAACAACAGGGTGGACAATGGCTCCGGGCCGACTGGGCTGGAGCCGATACTAACTTTTGAAAGACTGGAGACTGAAACAGCCTTTGAAGTACCCTGTCAATATCCGAATCCCGGACATCCTCGAGGACCGAGAAACCCGATCGGGCCCGAGTTGACTTCTCCGCGGTTCAAAAGACTAGAGAGCAGCTCGAATAGTCTCAAATATTATGGCGCAGGAAGATTCCACCAGCACAGCAATTTCCCTCGGAGCAGACGGGGACTTTGGCGCCGAGGTAGAAGAGTCTGAGTGTGCGACCTTTCTCGGCTCCGAAACCATTGGAGCCGAAGAAGGTGACCCACCTCTTGATGCTCGAGCTCTCGGCTCTGAGGACAGAGGAGTCAAGGCTGGTGGCACCGAGGCAGACCGTTCCGACCTCAGCTCCGAAGTCCGTGGAGCCGACGGAGAAGCCTGCCTTGATTTTTTTGCTGTCGGCTCCAACGGACTGGTCGGAGCCGAAGACTTCTTCCTGGAGGGAGAGGGGGAAGAAGTTAAAGCCTCCTCAAAGGAAGGGGAGATCATCCCTTTCAATATCAATTCGTTTTTCCTCTCTTGGAGGACACAAGAGGAAAAAGCGTGGCATACACTACACGATTCTTGAAGGTGCTTAGGCCCTAAGCAATAAACACACAGAGAGTGATCATTCGTTATCAACATTTTGTACCCACACTTGGTACATTTTTTAAAACCCGAAGGTCTGTGTTCCTTCGACATCACTAGAAAGCAACCAAAAACCAACTAGGGACAAAAATTAAGCACACAAGCCAAATCCCTCTAACTTAAGCAGGATCGACCAAAGGATGCAGACACTCACAAAACAAATTATACAACAATTTCTACAACAATTTTTTTAACAGCAAGGCCTGAACACGGCCCGAAGAAGTAAATGGCGAGGAACCCCACCAGTTAAAGCGGGAACCTAATGCCAAGAAATTCACACAACTTTTTCCACAAACAAAACACTCAACAAGTGATAAAGTACAGTTTTGTACCTACCATAAATGTAGATGTCCGAACAGGATAGCATCTGCAGTCATAACAAATGCGTTGTCCTGTTGTCAGGCAGCCCTTCGGTCGGATTTCAAAGTCTGGGTCCGGCTTTCGATGTGCACTTCACCCGGCGTCATCTCTGCTGGTCTTGGTATAAAGGCATCAGCCGACACCATTTTCCTCAGTGTTTCTTGCCCCAGATGCGAGTTGCCCTTTTGGAAAGCTAAATTTTGGATAAATGCCAATGTTTCCAAAAAAAGTAGAAGGCAAACACAAAAAATAAGCATGTATGTACATATATACAAACAAATACACCTTAAGGGACTCCCCCCCAGCTAGCTATTAGGAGGGTAAATACCCTAGGAGTACCACAGGGGGGAATGAGGGTGGGTAATCCTGACTGCAGATGCTATCCTGTTTGGACATCTACATTTATGGTAGGTACAAAACTGTACTATGTCCTTCAAGGATGCATCTGCAGTCATAACAAATGGGTAGAATACCATAGCTAAACTAGGGGTGGAGGAAGAAAAATTATGGTGTAGTTAGGATCCCTTGCAGTACAGCAGTGGCAAACCCTGCTCGGGATCTAGAGTATAGAGGTAAATTATAATGCTTGGCAAATGTATGCGGAGGTCCAAGTAGCCGCCTCAATAATGTCCTTGGTTGCCACTCCTCGTAAGAAAGCTGTGGTAGTGGCTGTAGCCCTTGTAGAATGAGGTCTTATGTTCTGTGGAATTGGTTTTCCATGGTAGGAGTAACAGAATCTTATGCAATTTCCTATCCATTTGGAGATTGTCTGTTTGGAAATTGCTTTTCCTTCCCTTCCTGTTGCATAGGCTACTAAAAGCTGGTCAGTTTTTCTGTTACCTTTGGTTCTGTCCAGGTAGTAGCGTAACTGTCTATGTACATCCAAGGTATGCAGCAGTCTTTCCCCCCTGTTCTGTGGATTGGGAAAGAAGGTAGGTAGGTGGATTGCCTGGTTTAAAGACACTCTGGATACCACCTTAGGCATAAATGTAGGATTAGTTCTCATGGACACCCTATCTTGATGGAAGATTAGGAAGGGTTGCACTGCCATTAAGGCCTGTAGTTCCGAAACCCTCCTTGCTGAAGTAATTGCCAGTAGGAAAGCAGTTTTCCATGATAGGTGTTGCAGATCTGCTGTTGCTGCTGGTTCAAGTTCAAAGTTCAAGTCCCATGCTGGTAATGGTGGTTTCCTAGGAGGTTTTACATTCTTGATCCCTCTGAGGAACTGCCTGAGTAGAGGATGCGAAAAGACAGGTGGATCGAAGCTGTATTCTGCTGAAATAGCTGATGCATGTATCTTGATGGAGGAATAGGACAGGCCTGTATGTAGAAGCTCTGCCAAGTACTCCAGGATGTTAGCAATATCTATGTTCGACACATCTTTTCCTCTTTCAGTACTCCAAATGACAAACCTTTTCCATTTTCCTGCATAGTTCCTTCTTGTTGAAGGTCTGCGGGCTTCAAGGATAATGTCTTTAACCCTTTGGGATAGGTCTGGGTTAGTTGCTGCTATGTGATGTTCCAGGCAGTCAGTTGCAAGGTTTTAGGTTTGGGTGCATGATGTTGTAGTTGTTCTGAGTTAACATCAAAGGCATCAGGGGTATTGACCACATTCTACCCCGAGACATGCTCCTCAGCAATGGGTACCAGTGTTGTCTTGGCCAATCGGAGCTATCAGGATTATCCTTGGGCGTTCCTCTTTGATTTTCAGTAGTACCTTGTGCATCAAAGGAAGAGGTGGAAATGCATATGCTGTCAGGCCTTTCCAACTGAAGGATAGAGAGTCCACCTTCCATGCAAGTGGGTGGTATGTCCTTGTGCAGAATTTTTGAGCTGGTGATTGAGTGGGGATGCGAATAGGTCTGTTTGTGGCATTCCCCATTTCTTTGTGATGGCCTTGAAGATGTCTGGGTGTAGCATCCATTCGTGAGCATCCGAGGTGGTTCTGCTTAACATGTCTGCTAGGGTGTTTTCTTTTCCCGGCACAAATATTGCCTGTAACTGGATGTTGTAGCTCAGAGCCAGATTCCAAAGGTCAGAGTCATTCTGCATAGGGGTATGAATGAGTGCCTCCCTGTTTGTTGATGTACCACATGACTGTGGTGTTGTCTGTCCTTATCATTAAATGGCCTTCTTTGAGGAATGGTCTGAATTTCTGGATTGCTAGTTTTACTGCCAGCATTTCTTTTTGGTTTATGTGCAGGTGCAGCTGGTCTTGAGTCCACAATCCTTGTATGCATTTGTCCAACATGTGCGCCCCACGGACGCCTAGGTCTGAGGCGTCCGTTGTGATGGTTTGGCTTGCTTGAAAGTTGTGGAAGGGTAAGCCTGGGTTTGACTGGCATGCTTGAGCCCACCATAGGAACTCCTGTTTCAGGCATGGGATTAGTGGGATTAAGGTTTCTAAGCTGTGCCTGTGTTGAGACCATAAATTCTTTAGGTACCACTGTAGCTTTCTCATATGCAGTCTGGCATGTGGGACCAAGATTATGCATGATGCCATGAAGCCCAAGGCCTGCAGTACTTTTCTTGCTGTTAGTTTGTTCTGCTTTGTTAATGCCAAGAAGTAAAGAGGGAGTTGTTTTGTTTTCTGCAGTTAGGAATGCCATTTGTTTTACTGTGTCCAATTCCGCACCCAAGAATGTTCTTGTTTGGGATGGTATCAGTCTTGACTTTTGTAAATTGACTGTGTATCCCAGGGCTTGTAGTAAGCAAATGACTCTTTGTAAATCTGTTGTCAGCTTGCTTTTGTTGTCCGCTTGTAACAGGCAGTCGTCCAGGTATGGATAAATTTGGATTCCCTGTAGTCTGCAGTGAGCGATTACTGATGCCAGGCATTTTGTGAATACTCTGGGCGCAGTAGATAAGCCAAAGGGCAATGCTGAGAATTGATAATGCTCTGATCCTGCAAGAAATCTGAGGTATCTTCTGCAATTTGGTCGTATGGGGACGTGCAGGTATGCCTCCTTGAGATCTAGAGTTACCAGCCAACACTCCTTGCCAGCATGGGAAGAAGTTGCTGTAGGGTCAGCATTTTGAATTTTGGGACAATGATGTATGTGTGTTTAAGACGGACAGGTCGAGAATAGGTCTCCAACTTTTCTCTTTTCTTGGTACTAGGAAGAGTCTGGAGTAGAATCCTTTGCCCTGTTCTGTTATTGGTACTCTTTCCACAGCTCTCATCTTTGCTAATTCCGCTATCTGCTTTAGAGCTTCTGTTTTTTGATTTGGAGGTAGGTTTGGCATTCCTCTTTTTACTGGTAAGGTGTGGAAGTGGAACCTGTAGCCTTGGTCTATGGTTTGCAAAATCCACTTGTCTTTTGTGATATAGTGCCAATTTTTGAAAATAAGGCTAACTTTCCGCCTAAAGGTGCTGCTATTTGCTCCCTGGTAGGTGGTGTCAGAGCCAAGTCACTGTGATTGTCCTGTTGCAGTGGCAGTGGTTGTGTCTGTGCCTCGTTATTGCCTTGCCGCTCTCGTCCTCTCTAGGCACCTCCACTGAATTGATTTCTGCCTGTAGGCTGTCTATTCCTGCCTCTTCGGATTTTGAGGAGTCTGGAAAGGACCAATTTTGGCAGGCCAGTTCCTGCTAAACCTTGGGGCTGAACCTGTAAGAAATCCTTAACTGTTTGTACAGATTTTGCCTTCTCTTCCATTTTCTTCATTACTTGCTGAGCAGGTGTACCAAATAGACTGGCCTTATCCATAGGAGCATCTAACAGTTTTGCTTTAACATGATCCGGTAAGACCTGTTCTTTCAACCATGCATGCCTTCTTATCACTGTGCCAGTCATGGCTGATCTAAATGAACCTCCAGTGCATCATAGCCACATTTTAAAGAATGGTTACTAACCTGTTGGATGTTATTCACCATTTCTAATACATATTTCTTATCTAAGGAGTCATCAGAGGACAGCTTCTTAGTTAACTGATCAAGCATAAACTCTTGGTATTGGATCATATGAAACTGACAGTTTAAAGTTCTAGCTGAGAGAGTAGCAGAGGTGTAAACTTTTTTCCCCCATCTCTCTAAGGACCTGGATTCCCTTTCAGAAGGAATAGGGTTTTTTGCTGAGGTCGAGGCTACTGCCTTGAGGCCCCTGGGATATAGTCCCAGGATCTGCAAGGGGCCTTGTATAGGTGGTGATGAGTGTCTGGCACCCTGTAAAATCTATCTGGTTTGGCAGGGGCTGGAGGTAAAGTATCAGGAGCAGTGCAAACATCATTAAATGCATCATCCACAACAGGCAGTACAGGAGGTATAGCTAAGGGCCTATGTTGTGGTAAGTGCAGAAATGTCCTAAGCCTTTTCTTGAATCTGAGAAATCTTGTCCCTGCCATTGGAATTGTTCTCTCATGGCATGTAAGGTTTCCCCAAAGGAAAATTCCTCTGGTGGAGAGGCAGCTGGAATGGATTCTTCAGCATCGGAATCTTCATAAGTAGAAAAAAGGAGCCTCTGGCTGGTCTGTAATGTCTGAGTCATCCGCAGAATCATCAGAGGACACTGGCTCGGGGGGCTCTGCTCTAGGTCTCTTTTCTGGGGACTGAGAGGCCCTGTCTGGGTGAGATTGGGATCCCTAATTAAGGATATTAAATCCTCTGCCAGAGTAAGCATTTGTGAACTAGAAGTGGGCCTGTGTGAGGGGGGCTTAACAGGCACTGATTTAACAGATTTGGCTGCTTTAGCCCTGGCAAAGGCCTTAATAGACATGGCTGCAGGAGGCCTAGCAGCACCACGTGCTGGGGTAGAGACATCCAAAGGGATGGTGTCTGATAAATCACTAGGAACCACAATAGTAGGCAAAACTTCTGAGGCCGATTCAACTAAGGTAGCAGGAGCCTCAGTAGTAGTCATGGATTCGGCTGAAGATTGACCGGTTTTTCGGTTTCGCGAAAACGAGACACCGGCTTGCTTAACCGTGGTTTCGGCGAAACCGTGGACTGCGGTGTCGGTCTTTTTCTTTGCGTTTTTAACAATTTGGGTAGTCGGAGGATCCGGCGGCATAATGTACGCAAAATCTGAGCCGAAAAACTGTTCAGCAAACTCGACCGGCGCCTAAGCGTTCGTCGGTTGAAGGAAGCACAGGCGAACAGGCTGCTACGCCGTGGTCTGGGCCTAAGCAAGGCAGGCAGTAAGAGTGGAAATCTTTATGAGGTATTTGTTTCCCACAAGTTACAGTTATTGATTTTTTCTGACATCGGCTGAGGCAAGAAAGAGTCCCCAGCGGGTACTTAGCTTTTCAGAAGTCTTAGTAGTATTCGGTAGTAGTAATCTCTGGATCTGACCGACCGGCACTTGAACAGCTTCTGCTTGGGCCACGCGGCAAGAAAGACGGAGGAAAATGGCGTCGGCTGATGCCTTTATACCCGAAGACCAGCAGAGATGACGTCGGGTGAAGTGCGACATCAGCCGAAGCCGGACCCAGACTTTGGAATCCGGCCGACTGAAGGGCTGCCTGACGACAGGACAACCCATTTGTTATGACTGCAGATGCATCCTTGAAGGACATGTAGCTGTTAAAACAGCTTTTGGGTGAAAAATTAGAGAAATTCTGACAGAAAACTTGTCAGTAAAGAGTACTTAGCCCAGCCAAGTCGAGACCACGTCTATTGCTGTCAAGCGGCAAACGAGATCTGGGGAAGTAGTGGTGGTGCATCCTGGGATGTAGAATAGCTCAGCCAATTAGAGACTTTGCTCTATAGTATAGCGTGCAGAGTCGGAGCGGAGGATCGGCTCCGAACCCATTAGTACAGAATGTAGGCGAGATAGGATCACATAACATCTTTTGTTCCGCTCTATCAGAATAATTCAGGAAAAATACTGGAAGATCAATGGATTGATTTAGGTTAGTCTGCGATGCCACTTTTGGTAAGAAAGACGGATTAGTCCTTAGAGATACCCTATCTTTGTGGAATATTAAATAGGGAGGACGAATACAGAGAGCATGAAGCTCAGATACTCTCCTGGCAGAAGTAATGGCAACTAGAAAAAGTGTCTTCCAAGAAAGCAATTTCAAAGAACAGGCAGCTGCAGGTTCGAATGGGGGAAGAATCAAGGATGTTAAAATTAAATTTAGATCCCACTGTGGTGGGGGGTCTCTAATCGGAGGTTTCAATAGAGATACCTCGAAGGAATGCCTTGCAAAGTTTATGTGACATAATGTTGTGGTCCAAAAGGTCTATATGAAAATTTGAAATGGCTGCCATTTGAACTTTCACTGTGGAAGAAGAGGATCCTGAATGAAAAATCTCAGCTAGGAAGTCCAATACCGACTGAATTGGAGCAGTATAGGGGTCTATGTTCCTAGCTTCTGCCCAGAAGGAGAAATGTCGCCATTTACTAGTGTAAATCTTTCTGGTAGAAGATTTTAGGGAAGCTACTATGATATCCCGTACAGGATTAGAAATCATAGGAAGCCTGGCTAAGGATGGAAGTGGAGCAACCAAGCAGTGAGGTTGAGAGAAGGTATGGATTGGTGCAGTTGACCCGACTGGTGGGTCAGAAGATCTGGAACCGGGTCCAGATGCCATGGCTGTACCAAGAGATAATGATGTAGGAACGGAAACCATATCTGTCGAGGCCAATAAGGGGCAATGAGAATCAACTTGGCTCTCAAGGCGGTTGCTTTCTGAATTAGCTGAGGTATCACAGGAAAAGGGGGAAAGGCATAAAGAAGTCCCCGGGGCCAATCTTGGGTTAGAGCGTCTCTGGGGGGATGGCCTGGAAGGGGGAAGAGAGAAGAAGTCTGGGCATTTGCTGTTTTGAGGTGTAGCGAAAAGGTCGCAGCAAGGAAGGCCCCACTTCTGAAAAATCTCTTCTGTAACTGATTGTTTGAGAGACCACTTGTGAGGCATGAGAATAGCTCTGCTCAATCTGTCCACTATGATGTTGGATTTCCTGGGGATGTGCGTTGCTATCAGAAACCGGTGAGAGGAGATTGCCCATTGCCAAAGTCTGAGAGCCTCTCGACACAGTGGATAGGACTTGGTTCCGCCCTGTTTGTTTATATACCACACTACGGACATATTGTCCGTTTGGACTGCAATAGTTCCCAGGGGAAGAGAGTCACTGAGCACTTGCAACGTTAAAAGCACCGCTCTCATCTCCAGAACATTTATGTGCAGATGGTACTCGAAAGGTTGCCAAGTGACATGGACCATTCTGCCCTGATAATGCCCCCACCCGATCAGGGAGGCGTCCGATGTAACAGTGGCAACCGGGGCAAGAGGAACAAAAGGTCTGCCTTGATGGATTTGAGGGGACGATATCCACCAAGTCAGATGCCTTTTGCAAGTTGGAGTTACTATGATCTCGTGATGCATGGGAAGTTGTTGAAAAGACCATTGTGTGAATAGCATCCATTGTAGAAGACACATGTAAAAGCGGGCAAGGGGAAGAAGTGTTATGGCGGCCGCCATAAGACCCAATACTTTCAGAACAAATCTGGCCTGAATTTTGTTGCTGAGAAGAATCATCTGGACGTGTCTTTGAATGTCCAAGATCCTTTGGTCTGTTAACTTTGCTGAAAGTTGTACGGTGTCCAATCTTGCGCCTATAAAAGTAATAGATTGGCAAGGCGACAAGGCAGATTTTTCGAAATTTATAGAAATTCCTAGCCCTCTGCAAATGTGAATGGTGTCATTTCTGGCTTGGAGAAGCTGATGCCTGGTGGTGGCAGTGAGGAGCCAGTCGTCTAGATATGGAAACACCTGGAATCCTTGACGTCTCAGGTGAGCCGTAACCACTGCCATACATTTGGTGAACACTCTGGGGGCTGTAGTGAGTCCAAAGGGCAGGGCTCTGAATTGGAAGTGACTGGTCCCCAGCCGAAAGCGGAGAAATCTTCTGGAGCATCTGTGAATTTTTATGTGATAGTACGCATCCTGAAGATCTATCGAGTACATCCAATTGTCCTTGCCCAGAAAGGGCAGAATGGACTGAAGCGTGACCATCCGGAATCTTGATTTCTTTACAAACTTGAGTTTGCTCAGATCTAATATTGGTCTCCAGTCCCCTGTCTTTTTTGGAACTAAAAAAAACCTTGAGTAGATTCTGGATCCTATTTGGTCCGCTGGGACTGGCTGGATGGCTCTTTTTACTAGCAGTTTTGATATTTCTAGTTCTGCTAGTTCCCTTAGACCTGGTGGAACATCTGGAAGGGTTCCCTTTTGTTGAATTGGGGTTTGAATAAAGGGAATTTTGTAACCCTCGGATATAATTGACTGTATCCATTTGTCTTGAGAAAGGGAAAGCCAGGCTATTGGGTACAGCGATAATTTTCCCCCGACTGCCTCCGAAGGCAGACAATCGGGCAACATCTCAGGGACGCTGGAAGGGTTTGTCAGAAAGAGGCTCTCTGCTACCCTGATTCTGCGGACCACCTCTGCCCCTAGGGCGGCGTCTATTATTGTTACCCCCTCTGCCTCTGGGAGTAAACTGACTGTGTCAGGCGTGACTCCTTGAGATTTGCGGAACCACATTTTCCCTCCCTTCTGTCCTTTGGGATAAGATCTTGAAGGGGTGGAGAAACGGACTCCTACGGCAGAAAGAGTCTTGCCATCTTGTTCGCATCTAGTCAAAGTGTCTTTCACTTGAGGTCCAAACAAGGTCGACCCATCAAAAGGGGAGTTTGTGAAGGATGCCTTGAAAGGGTCTGCAAAATTACAAAGCCGCATCCAGGACTGACGCCTCAAAGCCACTCCTGTGCCTGCGGCCCTACTCGCTCCATCAGCTGCATAAGAAATGAGCCGCATGGAGGAGTTAACAATGGAGTTAAGGATTCCTAGCTGTGAGCTAATCTTATCCTGAGACCCAGCAGCTGACGAATCCTGTAAAACTTCTCCCAACTCTTTAAGAACATCTCTTTGAAAGCGGGTGAAGTGGCATAAGTAGTTCAGCGATCTCATGGCAAAAGTCTCTGAAGAAAAAATCCGCTTGCCGTACCTGTCCATAGTCCTAGAATCCTTGTTAGGAGGATGGACAGGTACTGAAGGGCCAGCTAATTCCTTCTTGGTGGCAGCAGCCACCACCATGGCATCAACTGGGACACCCTTTGTTAAATATTGTCTATCTTGTGGGGCCGTAATAAATTTTGAAGGCCTCCTTGGGATAGGTTCCACGAATCGGAGTATCCACGCCTTCCGAGCCACTACCTCCATAAGAGGGTCGAAAGGCGGAGACACCCAGGAGGTGGAGGGTCGTGATCCGAATGCCTCCAGGTATACGGACTCGTCCTCGGAAGGATTAAGGGAGGGCCAGTTCCCCCTCTGCTTAAGGAGTTCAAGGATGTCTGAGAATGAGACATCCTCAGAGGAGGACCTTGGGGATCCCTCAGACTCATCCAGGTCAGTATCTGATGTAGTAGACTCAGGGGAGTCTAGATGTTTCCTCTTACATTTCCTCTTACGCGGGGGTTCACCTGACGGATCAGGAGAAGCCCCGGAAGAGGAAGATATTCCCAATGGGGAAACCTGAGGTGTTGGATCTCTGGGTCCGGGAGCAAGAGAGTGAGAAGAGATGTCAGCAGGCACTGTAGTGGGAGGAGCTGATGGAACTGTCCGTTGACTAAGCCCAGGGGCTAGTACACTCCTCATCACCTCGAAGGCTCCCCCGTCAGAGAGACCAGAAAGTTCCCTCTCCGAAGAGATAGGAACCCCAGGACTCACCGTGAGGGAAGGCTCCAAGGCAGATGTCGGGGCCGAGCTCACCAACGCCGAAGCTCCGAGAGGGAGAACGGGGTCGGACAAGGGTCCGATGCCACCGCCCCTCGGAGCCGAGAGACCAGACGCCCGGATCCCTCCAATGAAGATCTCAAGGAGGAAATCGGAGCCGAGGACGACGGAGCCGAAAGGGGTGGTATCGGCTCCAAAGCCACAACGGTGCCAGTTCCGAGGAGCTCCAGCTCCGAGCTCTGTAAGAGAGTCGAAGGAGAAATTTTGGTGGATGTGAAATAGCTACCGTCTGTTGAGATGGGCTATGGAGTATTTGGGCCAATGCCTGAGACTTTAATAGTCTACTCACCACTCTCTCGAGGTCGTGATCAGACAGCCTGGACGACCGAGAAGATCGGCTCCGATGGCTCCGCTCCGAGAGCAAGGGTGATCTCGGAGCCGAACGTATGGATTCCACTGAAGGGGATCGAGATCTCTTATTTGAGATCGATGGAGCCAACGGAGCCGAAGATACGTCGGCTCCAGCCGGAGCCGACACTGAATGTCTGGATTTGACAGTATCGGCGCCAGATGGAGCCGATACTGAGACTGGTAAGGTGGAAGGATCGGCTCCGGCTGGAGCCGATCTCGACCCTGGTGAGGGTGAACCCGAAGCCGACGGCTTGGAAGTCTCAGCCGAAGGCTTAACAGGTTTCAAGGGCTTCTCCGGCGCCGGGGAGCTCTCGGGCTTTAATAAGCCCCTTAATATAAGCTTATTTCTTTGCTCCTGCAGGACTCTTGGGCTGAAAGCATGACAGATAGCACAAGAGTCCTGCAGGTGCAAAGGTCCCAGGCAATAAACACAAGAAGTGTGACAGTCTGTCAGAGAAATCTTCTGACAGCACGAGTCACACTTCTTGAAGCCTGAGACCTTAAGTGTCCTTCGACATAACTGTGTCGAGGAGACACAATACAGTAACACACACACAAAAACACTCAATCCAACAATTTAAAATAAACAGGGATAACACACAGTCATACACAAACAATCCCTGACAGGAAAAAAATTAGGGAGGGGAAGGCCTAAGGCCTAAGCTAGGGAAAGGGAATAAAATACTCGAAAAAAAAGGAAACACTGACGGGAATAGGGTTAAAGTAAGTTGTTAAGTTTAACAAAACACAAATATATATATAAATTTAAAGGGGGGTAGACAAAAAGTCTCAAAAACTATTCACTTACCTAGAGCTGGTAAAAGAATGCACCTCGTTAGCGAAGCGGCAAACGAGATCTAGGTAGTCTCCGCCTTGCATCATGGGATATAGGGTTGCCTCGAGCTGGTAAAATTAGCTCTCGAGCTTAGCAAGTGCCGAGTCGGAGCTGAGGATCGGCTCTGAACCCATCCAGCAACAATGAAGGCGAGATTGACAACTTAACATCTTAAAATACATGATTAACAAAATTCAGGGAGTATATACATATTTACATCAATCAAGTCAAGCCGAGCAATCTTTTCGGAGAGTAAGTCAAGAGCACTTCAATATGCTGTAAATAAAGAGGAAAGCTTAATTCAAAGAATGGGGAGCAAGTTATAATGGAGGTGATGCTTATGGCATGAGACATTCAAGGAGGATAGTTATAGTGACAGTGGGTGACTATTGGGCTTGGAAGTAACTGTACAGGTTTTGCCCTGTTTTTGTTTTAGGCTTGTAGATTTGGAGCAAGTTTTGTTCGGAGCTTCACAGGGACCCTGGTGGTGAGTAGAGGGAGATTGCTGAGGCAATGTTGGGACAAAGATGCAAGAGATACATAGATAAATAAATACATCTAATCAAAATAGATGAATCATTCTTACGCAGACGGGACAGACCAATGATGTACACTAGTATATACAAAACTTAATCTAACCTTAAGAAATGACAACAAACGTTTGCTTACAAGACGTTTTGGAAACTGTTACAAGCAATGTACTATTCGAGTTGATAAGGCACACAGGCTATGGACCTGGAAACTAAGCTCAAGAGTGTTATATGTGTGCAAACTTCGTATTACTAAATAGATCACCTTCTCTATTTCTAACTGTAATTTGTTTCTCAAGTACTGCCCAAGGGCTTGCACTGTGCAGTTGATGCTGTTTGATGTTTATTGAGAAGGATGTGAAAGTACAGTTGTGTACCTACCATAAATGTAGATGTTGAGTGTATTCACTGTTGCAGTCATTACAACTGGGTTATCCTGCTGGCAGGCTACCCGCAGTCGGCCTGAATTCCAAAGTCCATGTCCGGCGTCGGTTGCTGTTGCCTCCTCCCTGACGTCAATGCACCACGGGTATAAAAGATGCAGCCAACAACATTTTCTTCAGGTTTTTCTTGCCCCAGATGTCAGGTGCCCCCAAAAGGGCAGGCTAAAAATATGTCAATAAGCATACATGTACTAAGTAACAAGTTTCCTTCATCTACAAGCAAATACACCACATTGGTTGTATAGAAATAGAGAAGTACAGATAAGGTCCAGCAAAGATAAGAGGGATGGTGGGTGGGTAACCTGGACTGCAACAGTGAATACACTCGAAGATCTACATTTATGGTAGGTACACAGCTGTACTATGTTCATCGTGTTTCACTGTTGCAGTCATTACAATTGGGTTGAATCCCAAAGCTAAGGTTGGGTGGCTGGAACTAAATAGAATTAGGAGTGGTTATGACGCCCTGCAGAACTGCAGTGGCAAAGCCTGCCCTGGATTTGGAGTAGAGAGGTAAGTGGTACTGCTTTGTAAAAGTATGCACTGAACTCCAGGTTGCAGCCTCTAAAATGTCTTTGGTTGGCACTCCTCTGAGGAAGGCTGCTGAAGTGGCTGCTGCTCTGGTTGAATGCGGCCTAATGCCGTTAGGTACAGATTTGCCATGTTGAGAATAGCATAGACGAATGCAGTGACCTATCCACTTTGAAATAGTCTGCTTTGAGATAGCCTTTCCTTGTGATCCTGCAGCATATGCTACCAGTAATTGCTCAGTCTTTCTGAAAGCTTTGGTTCTGTCCAAGTAGAAGCACAGCTGTGTATGTCCAAAGAATGCAGCAGTCTCTCACCCTTATTCTGTGGGTTTGGATAAAAAGTAGGCAAATGAATAGTCTGGTTTAGGGCCACACTGGACACTACCTTAGGCATAACAGTGGAGTTTGCTTTAGGGAAACCCTATCTGGATGGAAAATGATAAAAGGTTCCACAGCCATGAGTGCCTGTAGCTCTGAGACTAGTCTTGCAGAGGTTATTGCTAGGAGCAGAGCTGTTTTCCATGATTTTTATATCAGCTGTAGCAGCTGGCTCAAAATGAGGCAGAGTGAGATTTTCCAAGACATAACTGAGGTCCCATGCAGGCATTGGTGATCTTCTTGGAGGCCGTAAGTTTTTGGCTCCTCTGAGGTACTGCCTTAGTAAAGGATGAGAAAAAAGTGGTGGCTCTGTATTGTAATGAGCTGAAATGGCAGAAGCATGAATCTTAATTGATGAAAAGGATAGGCCTTTGACCAGCATCTCAGTTAAGTATTGCAAACTCTGAGGGATATTTGGTTCAATCATGTCAATTCCTTGTGTCTGATTCCAAACAGAGAATCTCTTCCATTTTTCTGCATAAGATTTTCTGGTACTGGGCCTCCTGGCCTCCAAGATAACATCCATCACCGCTTTAGAGAGGTGTGTTTTGAAAAACTACATTATTCGCCATGCTGCCAGATTTAAGGTCCTGAGTTGGCTGTGCAGGATCCGATTGTTTTGTTGGGTCAGTAAGTGTGGAATGTCCATGCTGGGTATTTCGTCAAGTTCTTTAGGATTGGGTACCAGTGTTGGCAGGGCCAGTCTGGGGCAATCAGTATCATTTTTGGCTTCTCTTGTCTGACCTTTAGGAGTACCTTGGGGAGGAGAGGCAGTGGGGGAAAGGTGTATATTGTTACGTTTTTCCAGCTGAAAGATAGAGCATCCACTTTCCATGCTTGCTTGTGATAAGCCCTTGTGCAGAATCCCTGTAGTTGGCAGTTGTGAGGGGAGGCAAATAGATCTATGTCCGGGCATCCCCAATTCCTTGTTATCATGTTGAAGACTTGTGGATCCAATTTCCACTCATGGGGATCCATGAGGTTTCTGCTTAGTTCGTCTGCCAGAGTATTTATCTTTCCTGGCAGGAATTGTGCTTGAAGATGTACTTGGTAAGTCAATGCTGTGTCCCACAAAGTCATGGCTAGTCTGCAAAGGGGGTAGGAATGTGTGCCTCCCTGCTTGTTTATGTACCACATGACTGTAGCATTGTCCATCTTTATCAGTAGATGCCCTGGATGCAGTAGATCCCTGAAGGCTGTCAGGGAATTCTGAACAGCTAGCATCTCTTTTTGATTGATATGTAGATGCATTTGGATTGCGGACCATGAGCCCTGAATACATCATCCTGCCATGTGGGCCCCCCAGGCATAATCTGATGAATCTGTTGTCAATGTTTGCTGGCTGGGGATATGGTGAATGGCTGCCCCTTGTTGTGGTGACAGGCCTTTGCCCATCATCGAAACTCCTGTTGTAGGCAGGGAATGAGTGTAATTATTGTTTCCAGGCTGTGGCAATGTTGAGTCAAACACTTTTTAGATACCATTGTAGTTTCCTCATAGGCAGTCTTGCATATGGAATTAGCAGAATGCAAGATGCCATGAAGCCGAAAGCCTGGAGAAATGTTCTTGCAGTTAACTGGGTGTTTGTTGCCAACCTTTTGAAATAAGTAATCAGTTGCCTTTGTTTGTCTGGCTTTAGATAAGCCATCTGGGCAGTTGTATTTAAGCTTGCACCCAGGAATATTCTCTCTTGAGAGGGTACAAGTTTTAATTTCGTTTCGTTTACTACAGTAATCTTTTTACAAACTCCAGATGCTATAGTAAGGATATATTTGTATTCCTCTTTTTCTGCAAAATGCAATTACTGGTACCAGGCATTTTGTGAAGACCCTGGGCACAGTAGATAAGCCAAAGGGCAGTGCAGAGAATTGGTATTGGTGCATTGAGCCAGCTATAAATCTGAGATATCTTCTGCATGATTGTCTGATTGGGACATGCAGGTATGCCTCTCTTAGGTCTAAAGTTACAAGCCAAGCCTTCTTGCCCAGCATGGGCAGAAGCTGCTGCAAAGTCAACATTTTGACTTTTGGAATATCCAGGTATGTGTTTAGAATAGATAGGTCCAGTATTGGCCTCCAGGCTTTGTCCTTTCTAGGAACCAAGAAAAGTCTTGAGTAAAATCCTTGCCCCTGCTCTTGCTGTGGTACTTGCTGAATGGCCCCCATGTGCATGAGGGATGTAACTTGTTTTTGTGCCTCTGCCCATTGATTTTTTGGCAGGTCTGGCACACTGTTTGGTCTTTGCAGGGTGTGAAAGTGGAATCTGTAACCTTGTGACACTATGTTCAAGTCCCATTTGTCCTGGGTGATTAGGTGCCAGTTTTGAGAAAAAAAGTGCTAGTTTTCCCCCTAAAGGAGCTGCCAGTATACAAGTTCTTGGCGCTGGCAGGGGGAAGTCATTAGGACTGCTTTCTGTATGGCTGTGACTTGTCTTCTCCACTTTTGGAGGTAGAACCACCCCATTGTTTAGACCTGTATGAGCCTTGGGGCTGGGATCTGCCTCTACGACGTCTGTATCTGCCTCTTTGTGGCCTGTCTATTTGGCTTTGTCCTCCATTTTCTTCAACACCTCTTCTGCTTTAACACCAAACAAGGTATTATGCTGTAATGGAGCATCTAGTAATTTTGCTTTAACATGATCAGGCAGATTCTGTTCTTTTAACCAAGCATGCCTCCTAATGACAGAACCCGTAACAGCGGCTCTGCAGGAGGCCTCAAAAGAATCAAAACCACATTGTAAAGTATGCTTTCCAACTTGTTCAGCTGCATGCAATAAATCCTGCATTTCTTTATTTTCTGCACATTCAGAATTTGTCGACATTTTCTGTTTAAGCAGTGACATTATGTATTGCTGCTATTTAAGCATATGAAACTGACAATTTAAAGCCCTTATAGCCAAGGTAGCAGAAGTGTAAATCTTTTTACCCCATCTGTCCACTGCCCTGGAATCTGTCAGAGGGGGTAGGGTTTTTTTGCAGTGAAAGCCTTGACCCCCTTGGGACCCTGAGAGATAGTTTCTGGGTCAGCAGCAGGGTTTTTAAAAATAAATTTGTGGGAGTTTGGAACCCTGTAGTATCTGTCTGGCTTAACAGGAGCTGGAGGTAAGGAGTCAGGAGTCAGACTGGACTCTGAAAATACATCATCTACAATGTCTAGCACAGGTGGAATAGCAAGAGGCCTATGCTGAGGCAGTAAAAAAGTCTCTGAGCCTTTTCTTAGATTCTGAATAATCTTGGCTCTCCCAGTGAAAATGCTCCCTCATGGTATGCAATGCTTCCCCAAAAGAATAATCCTCAGGTGGAGAAGCTGAGGGGATAGATTTTTCAGCATCAGAATCCTCATAAGGAGGAAGAGAGTACTGCTGATAAGAAGAGGAATCAGATGAAATGGAAACGTAATCTGAAGATTCATATTCTAACTCTTGCCTAGGCCTCTTGTCTGAAGGGGGATGAGAACCCCTGATCAAAGTAATCAGGTCTTCGGCCATTTTGAGCATCTGTTTTTTAGGCATGGAAGCCTGTCCATGGGGCTGTTGTACTTGTTTCTGTGTCTTTAAAGCTGCTTTAGTTTTTGCCTTTGAAGCTGAAGTCATTTTAACATATAATTGTGTAGGCCTGAAAACGCCCTCAGAAGCCAATGCCTGCTCAGTGGCTCCAGACCCATCTGAGGGAATGGTTTCCGAAGGTCCAAGAAGGTCCAATACCTTGAGTTTCTGAAGGCCTGGTTGACTCCACATGGGAATCGGTATCGGCCTGTGGCTCTAAAGTAGCGGTCATCAGGGGCTGCGAAAGTGCCTCACTGAGAACCGGTGAACCGGCGACTGGCCTAGAAGCCTCATCGGTTTTGGACTTTGGATGCCTGTCCTTTTCTTTGCGTAAACTCCGGTAGTCGGCTGTTCCGACGGCATTATATAATTAGTCTGTAATGAAATACAAAGTCGAACCGAGCTTAATAGTGCGTTGGTTAAACCTAGACCAAAACTGACAACTAGCAACATCATGGTCGGGGCCTAGGCAAGAAATACAGTAAGAAAGAAAATCCTTATGAGGTATTTGCTTCCCACAAGAAATACAATTAACTTTTTCTGACATCAGTCTGGAGCAAGAAAAAAAGTTTCCCCAGTGGGGCACTTAGCTTTTAATGAAGACTTCGGATCTGAAATTTGAACTTGAAAATCTCAGGAGTCGGCCGACCGGCACTTGCGAACTGCTTTTGCTTCAGGCACTGCGCAGCAAGAAAGACTGAAGAAAATGACATCGGCTGCATCTTTTATACCCCTGGTGCACTGACGTCAGGGAGGAGGCGACAGCAACCGACGCCGGACCTAGACTTTGGAATTCAGGGCGACTGCGGGTAGCCTGCCAGTAGGATAACCCAATTGTAATGACTGCAACAGTGAAACACGATGTACATCTTCATTCTCAGACAGCTTTCCTCAGTCCATAAAAGTACAGTTTTGTACCTACCATAAATGTAGATGTTCGAAGATCCACATTGCTGCAGTCCTTACACTTGGGTAGTCCGCTGTCCTCGGTCGGCCCGAATATCAAAGTATAAGGCTGACGTCGGTCAAGGCGCATTTGACTGACATCAGGACGTCAGGGTACAAATGCGCATGACCGACGTCATATCCTCAGTCTTTTCTTGCCCCAGATGTCAGAAGACCCTAAAAAAAAGGTCAAAACCAAAAGACAGCAAACAACCAACCAACCACCCCTGCACTAATAATATGTACAATATATACAATATACACCATATTGACAACCCAACCCACACAACCGCCTCTAACTACAGAGGGAAGGAGGAGAGAATAAGTGGACTGCAGCAATGTGGATCTTCGAACATCTACATTTATGGTAGGTACAAAACTGTACTATGTTCTTCATCATTGCTGCAGTCCTTACACTTGGGTAGAATCCCAAAGCAGAGGTAAGGGAGGATGGCAAAACTATAAAGAAGCAGGAGCTGCCAAAATGCCCTGCAAAATAGCAGTGGCAAAACCAGCCCTAGATTTAGAGTAAAGTGGAAGGTGATAATGCCTAGAGAAAGTATGCACTGAACTCCAAGTAGCTGCCTCCAAAATATCTTTAATTGCCAACCCCCTTAAAAAGCTGTTGAAGTGGCAGTAGCCCTAGTGGAATGAGGCCTAATCCCAGCTGGAATCTCCTTGCCATGATGGGAATAACAGAAAGCAATGCAAAACCCAATCCACTTAGAAATAGTTTGTTTTGACACAGGCTTGCCCTGAGAACTCAAAGCAAAAGAAACAAATAACTGCTGAGACTGCCTGAACCCTTTAGTTCTGTCCAAATAATATCGCAACTGCCTGTGTACATCTAAAGTGTGCAAAATCTTTTCCCCTTTATTTTGGGGATTTGCATAAAAAGTAGGCAAATGAATAGTTTGGTTTAAAGCCACACTAGAAACCACTTTAGGCATAAAGGAAGGATTAGTACGTAAACATACCCTATCCTTATGGAAAATTAAGAAAGGCTCAACCGCCATAAGGGCCTGCAATTCAGAAACCCTTCTTGCAGAGGTAATGGCTAACAAAAAGCAGTCTTCCATGATAAATATTTCAACTCGGTAGTAGCTGCAGGCTCAAAAGGTTGTAGAGTGAGTTTCTCCAACACAAAATTGAGATCCCAAGCAGGAGTAGGAGCTCTTGGGGGTCTTATATTCTTTGCCCCTCTAAGAAATTTTTTGAACAAAGGATGAGAAAACAATGGTGGGTCACAATCATAGTGAGCAGAAATTGCTGCAGCATGAACCTTAATAGAAGAGAAGGACAAACCTTTGTCCAGTAACTCAGTAAGATATTGAAGAGCCACACTTAAATTAGGCTCAGAAACATCAAAATCCTTTGCAGCACTCCAAAATAAAAATCTCTTCCATTTATCTGCGTACACTTTCCTTGTACTAGGCCTTCTAGCTTCCAAAATAACATTCAAAACTTGCTGTGGAAGTTGAGACCCACTATGGTTCAAAACAGAATATGCCAGGCTGTTAGGTGAAGAGAGTGAAGCTTGACATTGAGCAAATGACTGTCCTCCTGAGACAACAGGTGTGGAATCAAGGCAAAGGCCATGGAGGCTCCGTACCAGACTTCTCAGTAATGGGTACCAATGCTGTCGAGGCCAATCTGGAGCTATCAAAATCATCCTTGGCTTGTCCTGTCTGGCCTTTAGTAGTACCTTTGGGAGGAGAGGCAGAGGTGGAAAGGCATACACATGAAGATTGCTCCAATTGAAAGAAAGAGCATCCACTTTCCAAGCTGTGGGATGAAACCTTTTGCAAAACTTTGGCAGCTGGTGGTTCAGTGGAGAAGCGAACAGATCTATGTCTGGAGTTCCCCATGACACTGTCAATTTCTGAAATACATGAGGATCCAATTTCCACTCGTGGGGATCCATAATAGATCTGCTCAACACATCTGCTAAGGAGTTCTGTGCTCCGGCAGAAACCTTGCCTGAAGATTTAGCTGTAAACTGAGAGCAGTCTCCCACAAAATCATTGCTTGCCTGCATAGAGGATAAGAATGTGTTCCCCCTTGCTTGTTGATGTACCACATGACAGTTGTGTTGTCTGTTAGAATCAACACCTGCCCTGGAAGAAGTAAATCCTTGAAAGCTATTAATGCAAACTGGACTGCTGACATCTCCTTCAAGTTGATATGTAGATGTTGTAGTCTGGCAGGCCACTTGTCTTGTATCCACTTTCCATTCAGATGAGCTCCCCAAGCTTTGTCTGAGGCATCGGTCGTTAGAATCTGACTCGCCTCTGGCCGGGTCACAGAGAGTCCCTTGTTTAGGTGACATTCCTGAGCCCACCACAACAATTCCTTTTGAATGCAAGGTATTATTTGAATGACAGTGTCCAGATCCTGGCAGTGCTGTGTCCATACATTTTTGAGATACCATTGTAGCTTCCTCATATGCAGTTTGGCATTGGGAAGCACCAGAATACAAGATGCCATGAACCCCAAGGCTTGAAGGACTGTCCTTGCAGTCAGCCTGGACTGATGAGACAATTGACGAAAGTAAAGGGAAAGATTCTTTTGTTTGTCCGGGGTCAAAAAGGCCAACTGGGATGCTGTATTCAGTCTCACACCCAGAAAGCACATGTCCTGAGAGGGTACTAGACTGGACTTTATTTCGTTCACAGAATACCCCAGGCATCTTAGCACTGCTATCACATATTCCAAATGATGAAGAAGCTCGTCCCTTCCTTGAGCCAGAATCAGGCAATCGTCCAAATAAGGATAGATCTGTATTCCTTTTAGCCTGAGGAAAGCTATCACTGGAGCCAGAACTTTCGTGAACACTCTGGGCGCAGTAGATAAGCCAAAGGGCAAGGCAATGCAGAGAACTGATAATGAGAAGTCCCAGCCAGCAGATACTTCCTGCAACTCAGTCTGATAGGAACATGAAGGTAAGCCTCCTTGAGATCCAAAGTTACCATCCAATGATCTTTGCCCAGCAGAGGTAAAAGCTGTTGTAACGTCAACATTTTGAACTTGGGAATGTCCAGATAAGTGTTGAGGATAGATAAATCCAAAATTGGTCTCCACGTGTTCCCTTTCTTTGGTACTAGGAACAGGCGAGAATAAAATCCTAGGCCCACTTCTGGCATAGGGACGCCGTCTATCCCCCCTATTTCAAATAACAGAGAAATTTGTTTGTGAGCCTCTATTCTTTGCTGAGGAGGAACGTCTGGCATGCCTTTGAAAGGAGGCAAGGTATGGAAATAAAACCTGTAACCGTGGTGTATGATATCCAATACCCATCTGTCTTGGGTAATTAAACTCCAATTTTCCTTGAAAAGTGCCAACCTTCCTCCCAAAGGTGCTGCCAGCCGAGAAGGCTCTGGCAGCTGAAAAGGTAGGTCATTGGGTCTGTTTACGAAAGGACTGACCCCTGCCCTCACCGAAGACTGTGCAGGTGAACTCCTGTTCTAGGCCTGAAAGAGCCCTGAGCTCTGCCCCTACCACGTCTAGATCTACCCCTAGACTGGGAATCATAAGAAGGATACGTCCACCCCTTGGTAGGCCAATTTCTACTAAACTTGGGAGGCTGAACCTGCAAAAATCTTGAATAGTCTGCATAGACTTAGCCTTGTCTTCCATTTTCTTTAAGACTGCCTCAACAGGAGAACCAAACAACACATCAGATTGTAAAGGAGCATCTAAAATCCTTGTCTTAACATGGTCAGATAAATTCTGATCCCTCAGCCAGGCGTGCCTGCGAAGAACTGACCCAGTGGCAGCCACCCTAGACGAGGCCTGTACAGCATCAAAACCACATTGCAAAGAATGCTTACCCACCTGTTCAGAAACATGTACTAAATCTTGTAACTCTTTACACTCAATACCTTCCGCCAGAGCATCTACCTTAGACTTTAATTGAGAAAGTAGATAGTTTTGGTATTTCAACATGTGAAACTGGCAATTCAAAGCCCTCATAGCTAGGGTGGAAGACGTATAAACTTTCTTTCCCCATCTATCCAAAGCCCTGGCCTCTTTATCTGGTGGAACCGAATTTTTGACAACAGAAGCCTTAACACCCTTAGGCCCCTGACTAACAGTTTCTGGGTCTGCCCTAGGACTCTTAAAAAGATACTTATGAGCTTCAGGCACCCTGTAATACCTATCCGGTTTAACAGGAGCAGGAGGCAAAGAATCAGGATTAAGAGAAGCCTCTGCAAACACATCTTCCACAACATCCAGAACAGGAGGTATAGCCAAAGGCCTATGCTGGGGTAAAAACAAAAATTCCCTAAGCCTTTTCCTGGAATCAGAGAAGTCCTGACCTTCCCACTTAAAATGCTCCCTCATGGAATGAAGAGTCTCTGAAAAGAAAAATCCTCAGGAGGAGAAGCAGAAGGAGTAGAATCATCCACATCAGAATCAGAATAAGGAGAATACTCCTGCAAGTCTTCAGCCGAAGACTCTGAAACATCCGAAGCCTGCTCAAAACTCCCTAGCTCAGGTTCCACCCTAGGCCTCTTATCAGGAGGGGGCAAAGAACCTCTAATCAAAGTAATCAAATCTTATGCCATTTTAAGCATATGCTTCTTGGGCACAGATCCTGAAGAACTAGGGGTGACACCAACTGAAGCTAAACCTGGCCTGCCTCTGGGAGAAGCCTTGGAGACAGAAGGAGAGGGCCTAACCACCCTAGGAAGGGAGGGGAGTACAGTAACCTGAGAAGCCCCTTCAGCCTGACCTGCCTCCTGAGAGGCCACATCCTGCAATAACAAAGTCTCCCTGGGACTCCAGAGAAACGGCTTAGCTGCTTTGTCCTTGCGCTTCT
Source organism: Protopterus annectens (assembly GCF_019279795.1). Taxonomy (NCBI): domain Eukaryota; kingdom Metazoa; phylum Chordata; order Ceratodontiformes; family Protopteridae; genus Protopterus; species Protopterus annectens. Next base: position 370,267,475 of record NC_056744.1, on the reverse strand, counting down.
TCGAAGAGCATCCGACGGCATTTTATAATTGCACCGCTTCGAAGACTAACCTGGCACAATCTAACCTTCACTTAATAGTGCCTTTGTTGAATCTAGCACAAGAGCGACACCCAACAACGTCGTGCTCAGGCCCTAAACAAGGAATACACAAGGTATGATAATCACTATGCGGTATCCGTTTCCCACAAGAAATACAGTTATTCACTTTTTCTGACCTCCGGTAAACCACTGAGGCAAGAAAAACTAAAATATTCCCAACGGGTACTTCGCCAACTTTGACTCGGTCTGAAACTCGAATTTGAAAAATTTCAGAGCGCGAAACGCACTTGCAACGTTGCTTCTGCATCGGACCATGCGGCAAAAAAGACAGAGGATATGACGTCGGTCATGCGCATTTGTACCCTGACGTCCTGATGTCAGTCAAATGCGCCTTGACCGACGTCAGCCTTATACTTTGATATTCGGGCCGACCGAGGACAGCGGACTACCCAAGTGTAAGGACTGCAGCAATGTGAGATGAAGAACATCACAATGTTACATACACCTCCTACACACTTGACAGTACTATTTCTGGTATTAGGAAGACATCATTACAGCAACAGAGGGCTAACACTACTTGAAAGCTCTTAAAAAATTCAAGGACACATGCACAGAATATTTATACATTATATACATCACACACACACAGGGAGGGAGAAAATATATTGCACTTGGTCGTACACTCATATAAACGAAACTTAAGAACTAGAGTAAAACTGCTTAATCTTCAAAAGGTCGAAAAATAAAAAACAGCATTTTTTCCCAGAAGGCAAGAACCCCCCCCCCCCAAAGAACCCCTCATCTCCGGCTTACTATACATACCAACTCCAACATATCAATGCAGGGAGGAAAGGGCACATTTCCCACTACACACAGTCTGCAATGTGAGAGAAGATTATCTTCAATCAGCTGTACTGGCTTTCTTCTGTGGGATGAACATACTTTGACCACCTAAATGACACACAGAGACAGAGAGACAGAGTGTGGTAATTAAAGTGTAGTGGCACTCCAACTGTAGGACTGAGTAGGAATGTCACAGTTCCATAGTTTTTATTTTACTTGGTGGGGTGGCACTGTTAAAACTTTACAGGGAAATGTTTCTGCATCAGTCACATTTTAATTTATTACAGCACACCTCATTTTGTGAATGTTGTGTATTTACTTTTAATCACTGATTGTCACTATTTGCATGCATAAGACCAAAAAACTGATATATCATTAGACTTTGTTAAACAGTGGTATCCAAATGCACAGTAGTTTGATAAAAATTTAAAGGTGAAGTCTGTCCTGGAAGGGCAGATAGAAGTGGGAAGAAAGAGGGAGATCATTTGCAGTGGGGGGGGGGGGCACAGCACCTTTGCTGCTCCCTGAGGGATAATCATTAACTGAAACTCATAACAGAATAATTTACAGAAATAGAGGATATTTTTTCTGAGAAGGGTTAAGATGAAATGTCAGTGCAAAGTGATAAAGAGGGGGGAAAGGATGGCTTTAGATGGAGACTGCTAGACTGAAAAAATAAACGGGAATAATCTGTCAGCTAACAACAATACAAATCTGATGAATTTTAGGTAACTACTTTATGTGCTTAGCTAGACACCGACAAACAGTACTCAAGAGATGCAAACTCTAACAGTAACCAAGCCTGGCATAATACTACCTACGTTCCTGGTACGACAAACAATGAAGTTCATTTTACCTTTATCATTTACTGGAGTATATTAGATAATAAAATCTTGACTATTTTGACTGAAATTGTATCGACTTTTTGTGCACAGTGTCACATAATTAAACCTCCACACATTGCTGTTTGTTGTGGCATTAGACAAACTATTTCTGCCTGTGAACAGAAAACCCTGACAGTCAAGAATGTCAAATAAAATGTATTTGATTCACAACTACATCAGGAACCGTCTGCAAAACGAAAACAAGTATCACTGTTAAGAATGGAAATAAAGGAAAAGGCTACAGGCTTCAATCCTAGTAGAAGAATTTTATTTCATGTCATTTCATGTTTTGTGCTTCTTCCCCTAAGAAAGGCTTGCATTTCAACAATTCAAGTGCAAGCTGATTTACGGCAGTATAAAATTAAACATTAATTACTTTAAAAGATAGTCATAAGCAAAGGTGAGTAGAAATCCAATGGTCAAGTGGTTTCTTACAGATGCTGTTCTCAGCCACTCCTCCTATAAATACATTTCATTTGCTTTCACAACAGCCGCAGTTAATTAACCAAACGAGTTCTGGGTGAAGGACAGCCTCTGTTTAACACTGCAGATACTGGCTAGTAAAGAATACACAGCAAAGTAAACACAACAGCTGCAGTATGGATGGCTTTGACCTTTCCCCAGAGATGGCACAGCAGAGTAACATAAAAATAATGTCACAATAAAATAAGACTGAGAAAGTCTTGATATATTTGTTCAGTTGGCAAAAAGAAATGCCAACAGTTACAAGCAACATGAAACAAAAGTGCCTTTATCAAAATATAACAAAAGATAACATTTTGTTTCTGCACAGAATAACCAATTGTTCTTATTAAAATAAAAGTTTACAGGATATACAAAACCTTTATTACAAAAGAGCATGGCAAAAAAAGTAAATAAAAGTGGTTTGGTCTTTGTACCAGCAAATCCCTGTTCCCCAGCCCTAAGCATTGGTTAAAACAAACAGGCATTATACAGTTTTCCTTGCAGTCAGTACTCGAACGATGGAACCTACACCTGCGACAGCCAAAGCCTACAAAGAAAAAAGCAAATGTTAGTATCTACTATAATTGGATTCTGGCATCACAAATAAAAATCTACCTCCCTTCAGAAGAACGGTATGATTTTATTTTATTTGTTTTTTAATTTAGAATGACTAGTTCTCAAACATCAAAGCACCAATTACACTGGCAAAGGGTTTTGTCTACAGCACAGTTATCTTCATACACAAATTCTGCTCTTATAATGTGAACACTGTATTTTAAACTGTGCCACGTGATTTATTCATTTGCTTTAGCTCTGGCTTTATACAAGCCTCAGATTTCATTTAGAGCACTGTAAATCCAAATTCTAATTGTGTGTGCTAATGGTTTCAATTTTGCCTGAATTTTTGGAGGTGTAAAAAAAAAACTGAGGCAGAACTCATACTCTGGGTTTAATGTGACTGGGCAAGGTATCCAGCACTTTCCATTAGACACGTTTTGCCCTTAGTACCCCCTTACTTAAATGTAATCAATCAACACAAGGCAAATGCACTTCACAGAAAGAGCAAATGCCCCAGCAGCAACATTTTTCAAAGGGAATGCATTTGTACACTCCCCTGCTTCACTGAATGCTACCAACTTAACCAGCTTAGGTTTCTTTACAGAATTTACACTTTTGTACTCAAAAATAAGTTTATTTTGGGTCCAAATACTATACATTAATTTAACTATGAAACAAGGAACACTTTAGAAACAAAAGACACTTTTAAAGAAGAGAGAAGGTGAGAAGAGCCAAAAAAAAAAAAAAAAAAAAAAATGTATACATGTGTGTGTGTGTGTATATATATATATATATATATATATATATATATATATATATATATATATACATATATATATGCATATATATTATTATGTGCTGTATGTGTGTGTATGTATATATATATATATATATAATATATATATATATTATATTACACATACATATATATATGTATGTATGTGTATGTGTGTATATATATATATATATATATATATATATATATATATATATATATATACATACACACACACACACACACACACACACACACACACATACATACAACATACATGTGGACTCACTTTAAAACATTGAAAGCCCATAACACTGAAACTGAAAGCACCGAGACCAAAATTCAACACACTGAAAACTCAAAATATTGAATCCCATAACACTGAAAAAAACATATGAAACCAACATTTAATACATGCCAGCACATATGCCAGCACAACTACATACAGAAACAAAAAAGCATACTACACTTCTCCAAATATAAGCAAGTCCTCCCAGCCCCCCCATACCCCCGTTACTTAAATATATCAACTCTTGAGATCGCACTACACAGAACAAACTGACAAACATACCATTCTGTGCTGCATGACTACCTGTTTAAATTGTAAAAAAAAATACCCTCAACCTTCTCATAGACACTACTTCACTGTTAAAACATTACACATCACTATATCTCTCTGAGATACCTACCGGAGTTTCATAGGTAACCTCAGTCATGTTTCCTTTTTACTTGCTATACTACAACATAAAGTACAGTTTTGTGCCTACCATAAATGTAGATGTTTGAGTGTTCACTCTGCTGCAGTCATCACACTTGGGTTATCCTGAAGTCAGGCAGTCCCGCAGTCGGCCTGAGTTCCAATGTCTTGGTCCGGTGTCGGCTGCTGTCGCTTCTTCCCTGACATCAGTGCGCCAGGGGTATATAAGAGGCATCCAACGCCATTTTCTTCAGTTTTTCTTGTCCCAGATGTCAGGTGCCCCCAATAGGTAGGCAAAATATATATATTGTTATATGAAAAAGTACATATAAAAATAAAACAATACCTTCAGGCACAAGCAAATGCACCACAGAGGTTGTATAGGATAGAGTGGTATAGATAAGTCCAGCTAGTTCAGAGGGGATGGAGGGAGGGTGCTGGGCCTCCTGGCCTCCAGAATGACATCCATAACAGCTTTGGATAGAGGTGTTGGCTGGTTGTTTAGGTAATTTGCCATGCAGCCAGGTTTAAAGTCTTGAGCTGTCTGTGTAGAATCTGATGGTCTCGCTGGATGAGCAGGTGAGGAATTTGTGGTAAAATCCATGGTGGGCCGTGGGCCATGTTCCTTAGAATCGGACACCAGTGCTGGCATGGCCAGTCTGGTGCAATGAGCATCATTTGTGGCCTCTCTAATCTGACTCAGCAGTACCTTTGCTAGAAGAGGCAGTGCAGGAAAGGCATACACTGTTAATGTTTTCCAACTGAATGAGAGGGCATCCACTTTCCAAGCTTGTGGATGGAATGTCCTTGTGAAAAATTTTTGAAGTTGGTAGTTTTGGGGGTTGGCAAACAGATCTATGTCTGGGCGTCCCCATTTCTGAGTTATCATTGCAAATATTGTGGATCTAGTTTCCACTCGTGGGGATCCATGATGTTTCTGCTTAGGTCGTCTGCCAATGTGTTTTTCTTTCCTGGCAGGAATTGTGCTTGTAATTGAACCTGGTAAGACAGTGCTGTGATCCACAAGGTCATTGCTTGCCTGCACAGAGGGTAGGAATGTGTGCCCCCTTGCTTGTTTATGTACCACATTACTGTGGTATTGTCCGTCTTTATTATTAGTTGTCCTGGGTGTATGAGGTCCTTGAAAGCTGACCAAACTAACAGGTTGGGCATACCTGTTATACTCTCCAAATCAGTACAGGAAACTAACCAGAGAATACTCAGCCGGTGAAGTCTAAACTCCTCTCGGTCCAATAAGACAGGGGGATGGAGGGGGGAAGCAAGAAAGAAGGCGAGATGAAGGCAACTAACATGGAACGTTATGGTAGGTACATAACTTCATGTTAAGTTGTCTATCTCACCTTCATTTCTTGCTTGTTGGGACAGCGTCCCTAGCACCTACAATCCTGGGTGGCTCATTGGAACAGACTCTTCAGAACAGTGGAACCAAAGTTAGCTCTATTCCTGGAGACCATGTCTAACTTGTAAAGAGAAATAAAGGTATGAGGATTTGCCCATGTGGCAGGCAGCAGGTCTGGAATATGATCCAGGGTCCAGGGCTGCTCGAGGAGGTAACGGTGCAGGAACGGAAACCAAGTCTGTCGAGGCCAGTAAGGAGCAATGAGGATCATTTTGCAACCCAACAATATTGCTTTCTGTATGAGTTTGGATATAAGAGGGAAAGGCGGGAAGACATAAAGAAGACCCTGAGGCCAATCGTGGACTAGAGCATCTCTGTGAGGATGACCGGGAAGCGGTAAAAGGGAGAAATAGTTGCTGCATTTGGTGTTGAAGGGGGTTGCAAACAGATCACAGCAAGGCTGTCCCCATTTGCGGAAGATCAGATCCACAACTACCTGATTCAGAGACCACTCGTGAGGCATGAGAATAGCTCTGCTGAGCCTGTCTGCTATAACTATTTACTTCCCAGGGATGTGCGCCGCAATCAGAAATCGGGAGGAAATCACCCACTGCTAGAGTCTGAGTGCTTCTCGACATAGGGGGTAGGACCTGGTTCCGCCCTGCTTGTTGATGTACCACACTACTGACATGTTGTCCATTTGAATTGCAATGGTCCCAGGAGGGAGGGAGTCCTGAAGTGCTTACAACGCTAGTAGCACAGCTCTCATCTCCAAGACATTTATGTGCAGATGGTACTCGTGAGGCTGCCAAGTGCCTCGGACTGTCCTGCCCGGATAATGCCCCCCCCCACCTATCAGTGAGGCATCCGTGGTCACTGTGGCAACCAGAGGGGGTTGGATGAATGGTCTGCCCTGAGACACTAGTGGGGAGACCATCCACCAGGAAAGGTGTCTTTTGCATGTTTCTGTAATCATGATCATGTGAGACATGGGGAGCTGTTGAAAGGACCACTGTGTGAAGAGAAGCCACTGAAGGATTCTCATGTGAAAACGGGCCAGAGGTATCAGAAGAATTGCCGCCGCCATAGAACCCAGAGTTTGAAGGACCAACCTGACTTGTACCCTTTTGCACTGCATGAGGGTATGAACTTGCTGCCGAATCATGGCCACCCTGTCTGGTGGTAGCCTTGTGGACATTCTTTTTGTATCTAGATCTGCTCATATATAGGTAATAGATTGACAGGGCAACAAGGCAGAATTTTCAAAATTTATAGTAATGCCCAACTGGGCACAAATTTTGATTGTACAGTTCCTGGCTTGAAGGAGCTGATGCCTGGTAGTAGCAGTAAGGAGCCAGTTGTCTAGATAAGGAAACACCTGGAATCCTTGACACCTCAGGTGAGCCGTGACCACTGCCATACATTTGGTCAACACCCTGGGGGTTGTGCTGAGACCAAAGGGCAGAGCTCTGAACTGATAATGACTGGCTCCCAGCCGGAAGCGAAGGAAATCTCCTGGAGCACCTGTCCATCTTGATGTGATAGTACGCATCCTGGAGATCTATTGAGCACATCCAACTGTCCTGACCCAAAAAGGGTAGAATGGACTGTAGCGTGACCATCCGAAACCTTGTTCTTTGAACAGACTTGTTTAGTCTGCTGAGATCCAATATTGGTCTCCAGTCCCCTGTCTTTTTTTGGTACCAAAAAGAACCTTGAGTAAGTTCCGGATCCGAGTTGGTCTGCCGGGACTTCCTGGATGACTCTCTTTCTAGCAGTCTTGAAATTTTTATGACTGCTTGGGCCCTCAGATTGGGTGGAACATCTGGGGGGGGGGGGGGATTTGTATGACGGTAGGGGAGATTGGAAGAAGGGAATTACATAGCCTCTGGATATGATTGAGTGTACCCATTTGTCTCGTGTAATGTCTTGCCATGCTTTTGGGTACAGTGAAAGTCTTCCCCTCACTGCCTCCAGAGGCTGCCGGGCAACCCTTCAGGGATGCTGGAAGGGCTTATCAGAGAAAGATTCTGTGCTGCCCTGGTTATGCTGACCCCCTCTGCCTCGAGGGCGGCGTCTGTTGTTTGCTCCTCTGCCCCTGGAGGAAAAATCACTACGTGCATCAGGAGAGGTTCCCTGGGATTTCCGAAACCACATTTTTCCACTTTTCTGACCTTTGGGATATGGTCTGGAAAGAGTGGAAAAACGGACTCCCACGGTAGAGAGTGTCTTGCCTTCCTGTTCATACCTAGTGAGAGTTTGTCCTTCACCTGTGGTCCAAAGAGAAATGAACCGTCAAAGGGGGTGTTGGTGAATGACGCTCTAAGGGCTCCGCAAAATTACACAGCCGCATCCATGCGCGTCTCCGAAGGGCCACACCTGTACCTGCGGCTCTACTCGCACCATCGGCTACATAGGAAATGAGCCTCATGGAGGAGTTAACTACCGAATTAAGGGTCACCAGCTGAGAAGCTACTATAGCTTGAACCCCTTCAGCTGATGGATCCTGGAGGGCATCTCCAAGCTCTTTCAGGAGATCCCTCTGAAGCCTGGTAAAATGGCATAACTAATTCAGTGACCTCATGGAAAAGGTCGCTGAAGCAAACATACGCTTCCTTTATCTATCCATGGTCCTAGACTCCTTGTTAGGAGGATGGAGGAAGAAGTTTCTGCCTACTCCTTTTTAGTGGCCGCTGCTACTACCATGGCATCCACGGGAACACCCTTGGTAAGGAACTGTTTATCAGGGGGTGCAGTGATAAACTTGCCGGGCCTCCTCGGGGTTGGTTTCACTGTATCCGGGGCTGACCAAGCCTTTCGAGCCACTACTGACATTAGTGGATCGAAGGGCAGAGACACCCAGGAGGTGGAAGGGCGGGAACCAATGCATCCAGGAATACAGATTCGTCCTCAGTAGGGGCTACGGCAGTCCAGTTCCCCCTCTGCCTAAGCATTTCTAGGATGTCCGAAAAGGAAACATCTTCAGAGGGGGATCTCTGGGACCCTTCAGATTCATCCAAATCTGTATCCGAAGTGACAGACTCAGGGGAGTCAATGTGCTTCCCTCTTGCACTTCCTCTTCTGAGGGGCCTCCTCTGAATGATCAGGGGAGGCCTTGGAAGAAGAGGAAACACCCAGTGGGGTGCTCTGGAGCATCTGTTCCCCACGCTTGGGGTCTGGAGGAGGGACTGAGGTTGACGCAGGCACTACAGGGGACGAAGCCAGTGGGGTCGAACGTGGTGCTGACTCAGGGGCCAGTACACTCCTCATGACATCGAAGGCATCCCTGCCACGATGCAAAGAAGGCTCCGGTTCTGAGGAAACTGGAATCCTCCTCTGCACCGAGGAGGATGGCTCCGAGGCCGATGTAGGAGCCGAGCTCACCTGCACCGAAGCTCCGAGAGGGAGAACGGGGTCGGACAAGGGTCCAATGCCACTCACCCCCTCTGAGCCGACGAGGGAGTCTCGGCGCCCAGATCTCTCGACAGAAGGCAACATCGAGGGGATCGGAGCAGACGATGGAACCCAAGGGGAAATAGTTATCGGTGCCCACGATTCGAACCCCAACAAACTGTGGCTCAGAGCTCAAAGGAGTCAGAGGAGGAACATTGATGGAAGTGGACGGAGCAGACACCAGTTGAGGAGGGCTGGATAACATTTTGGCTAGTGCCTGCGACTTCAACAACCTACTAACCACTCTCTCCACGTCATGATCAGAGGAACTAAAGAACTAGGAAGCCTCTAACTTAAATGGCTACCTATGAAGTAAAAGAGAAAGGCTTAAACTAAAAACGCTACTAAAAGTAGAGATAGGAAAAAAGGGGGGGGGGGGGGAGAACTCCAAATGAGTTCTAAGGGAAAATTACAACAACACAAAAGGTACAAAAAACTAATAAACGACTATGTCGAAAACTCTAAACTATCAAAAATGGAACCCTAATTTGCTAGAAAAGTATTTTAATAAACTTGCACGAGCCTGCGCCAGTAACAACGAACCTCGCAGTTGAAGCGGCAAACGAGATCTGGGTAGCTAGCTCTAGGCATCATGGGATAAGGGGTAGCCTCGAGCCAGTAAACAGCTCTCGAGCTATAGAAGATGGCAGAGTCAGAGCTGAGGGTCGGCTCCAATCCTAACAAGCAAGAAACGAAGGCAAGATAGACAACTTCAGTCTTTCCCTGGAAATGCCCCCCCCCCCCACTCTAACAGTGAAGCATCTGTGGTCACCGTGGCTGTAGGTTGGGGAAGACAGAAAGGTCGACACCAAAGATTCATTTGTGGCTTCATCCACCATAGTATTTCTTCCTTGAAACGGTTTGTAAGGCATATCATGTGGTTGAGTTAGCAACGACCATTATGCAGAAAGAAGCCACTGCAGGACTCTTATGTGCAGTCTCGCCAGTGGTACTAATGTAATGACAGCTGCCATGGAGCCCAAGAGTTGCAATACAAGACGTGCTGGTACATAGGTCTGAGGAAGGTGGTCTTTGATTTGGTGTCTTATTTTCAAAGGCCTGTGAGGGGGGAGAGAAGCTTGACAGAATGTTGCGTCAAAGACAACTCCAATAAATTCCAGTGTCTTCATTGGGGACATCTGAGATTTGTCTTTGTAGATAGTAATCCCCAAGCGGAGAGCAAGAGCTGGAGTGTAAGAGAGGCTGCGAACTAGAAGATTCCTGGTCGGAGCGGTAAGGAGCCAATTGTCTAGACAGGGAAACACCTGGAATCCTTGTAGTCTAAGATGAGCTACCACAACTGCCATACATTTGGTGAACACTCTGGGGGGGGGGGGTCTGTTGAGAGACCGAATGGCAGTGCCTTGAACTGGTAGTGATTGGCTCCCAGACGGAGGCAGAGAAACCTCCAGGAGCAGTGATCCATCTTTATGTGGTAGTACGCATCCTGGAGGTCTATAAAGCACATCCAGTTATCCCTCCCTAGGAAGGGAAGAATGGACTGTATCGTGACCCAGCCGGAATTTTTGAGGTTTGATAAATTTGTTCAATAGGCTGAGATCCAGGATTGGTCTCCAGTCCCCGGTCATTTTTGGCACTACAAAAGGACCTCTAGTAAAATCCAAATCCTGTCTAGTCTGGTGGGACTAGTTGGAGGACTCTCTTCCTTAGCAGCTTTTCTATCTCTAAGGCTGCTAATTCCCTCTGATTGGGTGGTACATTGGGGATTCGTTTGACGGGTCTGCGAGTTAAGTCGAAAGGTATTTGGTAGCCTCTGGATATTATTCTCTGCACCCAAACATCGGTAGTAATAAGATGTCAGGCTGGTAGATGCAGAGAAAAATGACCCCCGACAGCTTCCAGAGGGAAGCAATCGGGCCACTGCTCAAGAGCGCTGGTAGGGTCTGCTGGAGAAGAATCTCTAGCACCCTGGTTATGCGGACCCCTCTACCCCGAAAGGGACGTCTTCCATACGAGTTGCCCCCTCTGCCCCGGGGGGGGGGGGGATTGCTCACAACGAGTGTCACGAAAAGGCCCTTGGGATTTCTTGAACCATATTTTTCCTCCCTTTTGGTTCCTGGAGTAGCACCTCTGAGGGTTGGAAAGGCGTATGCCCACAGCAGACAAGGTCTGTCTTTCTCACTACGTCTTAAGTGCGTCTTGTACTTTGGGGCCAAAAAGTGCAGATTCGTCGAAAGGTGCATTAACGAAGGAAGATTTAAAAGGGGTCTGCGAATTCACACAACTGCATCCAAGCATCATGTCTCAAAACAATGCCTGATGCGGCAGCTCGAGCTGCCCCCTCAGTGGAGTGAGATATCAAACGCATCGAGGAGTTTGAGATGGATTCAAGGGTAGCTAGCTGCGAGGGGACAGTATCATGCACCTCATCAGACAGTACCCCACCAGAGAGGAAGACACTACGGAAATTAGGTCTCTTTGGAGATGAGTAAAGAGTGCCAGATAGCTCAGCGATCGAATGGCGAATGTTGCTGAAGCATAGGTCTATTTCCCTAGTCTGTCCATGGCACGGGACTCTCTGTTTGGAGGATGGACAGTGGAAGTATCTTCTGCCAGTTCCCTCTTGGTGACCGCCGCCACAACCATAAAATCAATTGTCAACTGCTAGGACCACTGGGGCTGGTCTACAGGTGTAGATAAAATTTTTGTCTGGCCTCCGAGGGACAGGTTCTATGTTGTCTGGGGCCATTCCAGGCACACTGCACAATACGTTTAACAAGGTCATCTGCCGGTGGGGTCACCCAGGAAGCAGATGGCCAGGCACAGAAGGCCTGCAGGAACATCAGTTCCTCAGAAGGGTTATAAGACTTCTCTCCCTCCTGCTTGAAGATTTTGAGAATGTCTCCGAATGAGATGTCGTCTGGGGGAGACCATGGGCACCCTTCCCCCTCATCACAATCAGTGTCTTCGATGATAGAATTCCTCCAGTGAATCAAGGTACTTCCTCTTGCACCGTTTCTTCCGGGGTGGCTCCCCAGTGGGATCTTCTGAGGACTCAGGAGAAGGGGGTCCCTTCAAAGTGGGTTCTTGAGACTCCTGTGCCTGGGGTCCCGAAATAGAGGGCTGGGAGAGGAGCAAGAGAACTGGAAGCCATCCGAGCTGTGGACATAAATGGCATGGCAAGAAAATAGGCGCTGGGCTAGATATCAAGGTACAGACGGTCCAAGCACTGCTTCGGGACAGCATCTGTTCCATCGGAGCAGATGCAGCAAGGGTGGACAGTGCTGACAGGGAAACATTGCTGTCGGAACAGAGACAGTATGCACCAGAAGTTTCCTGTCCTTGGCAGGTATTAGAGTTTTGGAGCAGATGGAGCTGAAGAAACTGTGGCTGGGGATGGTGCCAAGCAGGTACAGTCATTGGAGCCGATATCGGATCCAAGGATGGCACTGAAGTCAGTAGTGACTAGGTCGGAGCCGACATAGGGGTGAATATCATGGACAGCTCCGAGGGAGAAGACATAAAGCCTGGTGCCGAAGAGGTCTGCGCCAAGGAAGCACGGAGCCGACTTGGTTCCATAACTGACAGAGATGAAGGAACCGAGTGACTCCATTTGTCCTTATGTTTTTTGATCTTTGGAAGGGGGGGACCTCCAACCCAGATAGAGCCTCCATAAAGGGTGCCTTGAGGAATCAGTTTTTCCTTATGTTTTTGGTCTGGGGGGGGGGGGGTGAGACCTCCGACCCAGATAGAGCCTCCGAAAAAGGTGTCTTGAGTAAACCTTTTAAGATCTGCTAGTGTACAATTACTAAAACTAGCACAAAAATCAGTCAGCTCTAATATGATCCACTCACAAACAGCAGACACAACAAACATGTGTATCTGAGTTAGGCATCTTACGTCCACACTTGTCATACTGTTTAAATCCCAACTTAGCTTTGTCTGACATAGTAAGGCAACAAGACTATCCTATAGATAAAATAAGTGAGAAAATACCAGTGATGTTATTTTAAAAAATACCACTAGTAGAAAGGAAAGGCCTGTCAAATACAGGAGAGAGGGACAGTACCAATAAAGGTAAAAAATGAAATTGCTAAGGAAAAGGGTAGGAAAGAGGCGACAGTAAGAAAAAGCTAACTTGACTAAAAATTATTGAAGAGAAACTGTCTTAAAATTAACAATTTTTAACTTAGCTTCGAGAGAGATGGCTAGCACGTCTGACTAGGAACACTGCAAACAAGATCTGGAGTAACTAGGAGTGGGGCATTATGGGTAGGTCTTAGCTGAGAGTTTTTGGCTTGCACAAGCTGGGAAACGGCCGTATCCGTTCAGAGAACGGAACCGAGGTCCTAAATGTAGTGAAAGAACAAAGATTTACAACATCAGATGCACAGCTACAAGTAGTCAAAACTTTTTCAGATGATACAAGAAAGTCATTTGGTCTTGATAAATGTGCAAAAGCAACATTTAAAGGAGGAAAGCTGCGACACCAAGAAAACATCAGTTTGGGGCATGAATGTGATATAAGAACTTGAGCAAGGAGGAGTGTATAAATATTTGGGAATTGATGAAGGATCAATAATAAAACATGAACAGCAGCAAACAAATCTTAGAAATATTTTGGAAGTCTAAAATGGATACTGAAAACAGCATTGACATCAAAGAACAAAAGTCCAAGCTATAAATCAATTTGCTCTTCCTGTCCTAACTTACATTTTTGGAGTGACTGACTGGTCCCAAAAGGTGTTGGAAAGGTTGGACAAGAAAACAAGGAAGCTTCATGCCCAAATGATTTAAATAAAAAAAAAATAAAAAATTCAGTGCATACCAAGTCTATATAAATTCCCCGTTCTGAAGGGGGTATGGGCCTTCTCAAAACTGATTACATGTATAAATCTGCAATCGCAGGACTGCATACTTACTTGCTAACCTCACAAGATCCAAACGTAGTGAATGTTTTGAAATATAGGGAGAATAAATCTAAGATGACTTTCTCGCTTAGTTTAGAAGAAGCATATCGGTGTCTGTCAAGTGGGAATGGAAATCAAACCAGAAGTAGATAAAAATCAGGCAGCAATTGAATGTGCCAAAAACGAAAGGATATAAGGTGAAGGATCAGATGAGAAGGCAAGAAATGTGGAAGATGCATAAATATAGTTGCAAGTAAACTCTTGAACAACCTCATATTGATCAGGATTAAATACGAGAATGGTTAAGGAAAGGTGAATTTAAACCAAAAGACGAAAGCCTGATACTGGTGGTCCAAGTCAGAGAACTATGTGCATGTCAGTTTACAAAGTCATTGAACATTTTGTAAAAACAGATAAATGTAGGTTTTGTAAAACAGAATTGGAAACAGTTGCATATCCTGTTGCTGGTTGTGATATACCAATGGCAGAAGAACTGTATACTGGAAGGCATAATAACGTGGCAAGACTGTTGCATTGGGATTGTGAAAACATTTAATATCAAAGTAGCTGAAAAACACTGGAAACATGAGTCACAAAGCATTATAGAAAATGATGAAGCTTATATCACACAGAATCACCCATTGCCAGCACCTTCAAAACAGATGCAAGAAAACCAGATACAGTGGTCCATGAAAAGAAGACAAAAGCAGCATTGATAATTGAAATTTCTGACTGCAGTGTACAGTGAGAGACAAAGTCATAAAATACCAGGATTTACAGGCAAAAATGAGTGCAGTGTGGAAGGAGGATACCCAGACAGCTGCAGTTGTAGGAGGAACGGGGTCTTATAAAAAAGAATTTACAATTGTACATAGACATGTTACAGATGCATATAATTCCGTACAAATTGCAGGAGTCGTCATTACTGGGCACACTGCGGGAGCTGCGAAGACCACTTCTGGCCAACAAAGATTGAAACAATACTAATTTCATGAACTTTAATCATACTTTGACTTAGGAATCGGGCCAATTCCCGTCATGGTATTAGAAACCCACAAGACTTGGAGAAATTAAAAGAAAAACAGCCGAATGTAAGGAGGTGGTATCTTTGCCCTTAAACATCATCGACTTGGGGCAAAATGTCACAATTTGTGTCATCTGTCTCAAGAATATTTAGAAAATGTGTGAGAGTGGAACAGAGTGAACTGTTCTTCCACATTTAACAAAAAAAAGAAAAATCTGTCTGCTTTATGAGATGATTCAACTAGTCCTAGCCAAGGCACTGTCTTTTCTGATAGAAAAAAAGGAAGAATTTTTAAGAGAGACAGTATCATACTGGAACAGTGCTACCAGACTATGGACTTCCCCTTTTTGTTTGGACATACTAGGTACACAGCTGGTCATCATACTCCATGTCATGTAGCAAGTCTGTAGCTGACAGAGTGGTTTGGGCAGTAACCAAAGGTTACATTATTTATTTTATTTTATTTATTTTATTATCCAAGACAGTATTACAATACTGCTGCTGTTGTGAGATGCACAGCATGCAGTAGTAATCTATGAGCAGCCAACAACTAGGCAAGTACTTTTATCTAGTCTTGAGGGCACAGGATGACCAACCATATCAAGTGGTCCCCTGGGACAACAAAACAACTTTCTAAGATGATGGTGCTAAAGTTTACTGGTATTTTCCACCTGCAAAGGCCACTGGAGAAGTGTGAACAAGGAGGCATTGTTCAATGACGGAGGATGGTGGTAAACCTGCCACAATAAATTGGAAAAGAAATGCCAGTAAAGACAATTAATCTGAGAGCTATTCTTGTAGCTTAAGGAATTGCATGAAAAGAATGGATAGTTTCCCTTGGGGGGGGGGTTACTAAATTGGAGAAGAATACCTGAAAATATCCTCCTTCCGAGCACAGAACTTTGATACAGAAAAAGTACAGTTTTGTACCTACCATAAATGTAGATGGTGTATACACTGCTGCAGTCATTACACTTGGGTTATCCTGCCGTCAGGCGGTCCCCGCAGTCGGCCAGAGTTCCAAAGTCTAGGTCCGGCGTCGGTTGCTGTCGCTTCTTCCCTGACATCAGTGCGCCAGGGGTATACAAGATGCAGCAGACTCCATTTTCTTCAGTTTTTCTTGCCCCAGATGTCAGGTGCCCCCAAAAAGGTAGGCAATGTAAATTGCTAATAAAACATACATAAAAAAAGCAATCAAAAACTTTCAGTTACCAGCAAATACTCCCCATAGGTAGCAAAGGGTAGAAGGCCTAGGTAAGAACCAGCAAGGAAGAGGGGAGGGTAACCTAGACTGCAGCAGTGTATACACTCGAACATCTACATTTATGGTAGGTACAAAACTGTACTATGTTCATAGTGTTACACTGCTGCAGTCATTACACTTGGGTAGAATCCCAAAGCTGAGGTTGGGTGGCTGGTTCTATAAGGCATTAGGGGTGGCTATAAGACCCTGCAGCACTGCAGTGGCAAAGCCAGCTCTGGATTTAGAGTAAAGAAACAGATGGTAATGCTTGGTGAAGGTATGTACATAACTCCAAGTTGCTGCTTCCAAAATGTCCTTGATAGGTACTCCTCTGAGGTAGGCAGTTGAAGTGGCTGTTGCCTTGGTGGAATGAGTCCTAATGCTGTTGGGTACAGCTTTCCCATGTTGTGTATAGCAGAAATGTATACAGTGCCCTATCCATTTTGAAATGGTCTGTTTTGAAATGGCTTTGCCCTGTGCTCCTGCAGCATATGCTACAAACAATTGCTCAGTTTTCCTGAAAGCTTTCGTTTTGTCCAAGTAGAAGCGTAACTGCCTGTGTATGTCCAAGGAATGCAGAAGTCTCTTCCCTTTATTTTGTGGATTTGGATAAAAAGTTGGCAAGTGAATAGTTTGGTTTAGAGCCACACTTGATACCACCTTTGGCATAAAAGTAGGGTTTGTTTTAAAGACACCCTGTCTTGGTGGAAAATGAGGAAAGGTTCCACTGCCATTAGTGCCTGTAATTCTGAAACTCTTCGTGCTAAGGTTATTGCCAGGAGCAGAGCAGTTTTCCCAAGAGACATATTTTAAGTCTGCTGAGTTAGCTGGCTCAAAAGGAGGTAAAGTTAATTTTTCCAAGATGAAGTTGAGGTCCCAAGTTGGAGTTGGTGCTCTACGGGGCATTCTCATGTTTTTAGCCCCTCTGAGGTATTGTTTTAGCAAAGGATTAGAAAAAATTGGTGGGTCTGTGTTGTAATGAGCAGAGATGGCAGAGGCGTGGATCTTAATGGATGAAAAGGAGAGGCCTTTGTCCAGCATCTCAGTTAATTATTGTAGTATCCAAGGAATATTTGGGATAAGAGGTTCAAGGCTGTGAGCCTGGTTCCAGGCACAGAATCTCTTCCATTTATCCAAATAGGCTTTCCTGGTGCTAGGCCTTCTGGCCTCCAGAATGACATCCATAACAGCTTTGAAGTTTGGCATTGCTAGCTTGACTAAGGAATCTGCCATGCAGCCAGGTTTAAAGTCTTGAGATGGCTGTGAAGTATGATTGTTTTGCCGAGTCAGAAGATGTGGGCTTGGAGGCAAAATCCATGGCGGACCTTGTGTTAAGTTCTTTAGGATTGGGTACCAGTGCTGGCGTGGCTAGTCTGGGGCAATCAGGATCATCTTTGGCTTTTCTTGTCTGGCTTTTAGGAGTACCTTTGAAAGGAGAGGTACTGGTGGGAAAGCATATACTTGTAGGTTTTTCCAGCTGAATGAGAGGGCATCCACTTTCCAAGCTTGTGGGTGGTAAGTCCTTGTGCAGAATTTCTGTAGCTGGCAATTCATTGGGGATGCAAACAGATCTATGTCCGGGCTCCACCATTTTTGTCTTATCATTCTGAATATTTGTGGATAACTTCCACTTGTGCGGATCCATGATGTTTCTGCTTAAGTCATCTGCCAGTGTGTTTTTCTCTCCTGGCAGGAATTGTGCTTGCACATGAACTTGACAGGTTAGAGCCGTGTTCCACAAGGTCATGGCTTCTCTGCAGAGGGGATATGAATGAGTGCCCCCTTGCTTGTTTATGTACCACATAACTGTGGCGTTGTCTGTCTTTAGTAGTAGTTGCCCTGGATGCAGAAGGTCCTTGAAAGCTATAAGAGCATTTTGTACAGCTAGCATCTCTTTTTGATTGATTTGAAGATGCCTTTGTTCTGCGGGCCACTCGCCCTGAATACATTTTCCTGCCATGTGTACTCCCCAGGCGTAATACGAAGCATCTGTTGTCAGGGTTTGCCTGGCTGTGGGTTGAGTGAAAGGCTGTCCCTTGTTGAAGTGACAGGCTAGAGCCCACCATCGAAACTCCTGTTGAAGGCAAGGAATAAGTGGTATTACTGTTCCAAACTGTGACAGTGTTGAGAACAGACACTCTTTAGGTACCACTGTAGTTTCCTCATATGCAGTCTGTCATATGGAATTAGTAGTATGCAAGATGCCATGTACCCCAAGGCCTGCAGAATTTTTCTTGCAGGGAGTTGGGTTTTTGTTGCCATCAAGTGGAAATATTGAGTCAGTTGTCCTTGCTTGTCTGGCGTGAGATAAGCTGGCACCCAGGAATATTACCTCTTGTGAGGGCACTAGTTTTGACTTCTTTTCGTTTACTGTGTACCCCAGGCAAATTAGCAATCTTTTTACAAATGCCAGAAGCTTTAGAAGAATGCCTTTGCTCTCTGCTTGAATAAGGCAGTCGTCCAAGTATGGGTAAATTTGAATTCCTTTTTGTCTGCAAAATGCAATTACTGGTGCCAGGCAATTTGTAAAGACCCTGGACGCAGTAGATATGTCAAAGGGCAGTGCAGAGAATTGGTAATGCATTGAACCAGCTAAGAATCTGAGGTATCTTCTGCAATTTTGTCTGATAGGGACATGCAGGTATGTCTCCTTGAGGTCCAAAGTTACGAGCCAAGCTTTCTTGCCCAGCATGGGAAGAAGCTGCTGTAGTGTCAACATTCTGAATTTTGGAACATCCAGGTAAGTATTTAGAGAAGAAAGATGCAGAATGGGCCTCCAGGATTTGTCCTTTCTGGGAACCAGAAAGAGTCTTGAGTAAAATCCTTGTCCTTGCTCTTGTGTTGGTACCTTTTGAATAGCTCTCATGTCCATGAGTGCTGTAATTTGTCTTTGAGCCTCTGCCCATTGATTTGGTGGCAGATTTGGCATTCCTTTTAACCCTGGCAGAGTTTGAAAGTGGAACATGTAACCTTGAGATAACAATATTGAGAACCCATTTGTCTTTGGTTTGTGAAAGAAAAGTGCTAGTTTTCCCCCCAAGGGGGCTGCCAAGAGAGAAGTGCTTGGCAGCTGTAGTGGGAAGTCATTGGGGCTGTTTTTTTATAAGGCTGAGGCCTGTCTTCCCCTTCTTTCTGGGTTGAAGCACCCCATTGTCGAGGCCTGTAAGAACCTTGTGGCTGACTTCTGCCTCTTGGACGTCTGCTGTATCTGCCCCTTAGAGGTCTGTCTGTTAACTGAAAAGGACCAATTTTTTGTTGGTCAATTTCTGCTAAAATGAGGAGGCTGAACCTGTAAGAAATCCTTCACCATTTGCATAGATTTTGCCTTATCCTCCATTTTCTTTAATACCTCTTCTGCCTTAACTCAAAATAAAACATCCTGCTGCAAAGGTGCATCCAATAATTTTGCTTTAACATGAACTGGTAAAGTCTGTTCTTTTAACCAAGCATGTCTTCGAATGACAGACCCTGTAACTGCTGCTCTACAGGAGGCCTCTAATTAATCAAAACCACATTGCAATGTATGTTTTCCCACTTGTTCAGCGGCATGCAATAAATCCTGCATTTCCTTATAGTTAGGAAAATCTGAATGTGGAAGCATTTTTTGTTTCAATTGAGACATCAAATATTGCTGATATTTAAGCATGTGAAACTGGCAATTTAAGGCTCTCATTGCTAAAGTTGCAGATGTATAAACTTTCTTCCCCCATCTGTCTAATGCTCTGGAATCTCTGTCAGAGGGGACTGGATTTTTTGCTGTAGAGGCCTTTACCCCTTTGTGACCCTGGGAAATAGTTTCAGGGTAGGCAACAGGGCTTTTATAAAGAAATCTGTGAGAGTCAGGGACTCTGTAGTATCTGTCGGGCTTAACTGGAGCAGGAGGCAAAGAATCAGGATTTAAACTGGATTCAGAATACACATCATCCACAATATCTAACACTGGCGGAATAGCAAGGGGTCTGTGTTGAGGTAATAAAAGAAAATCTCTGAGCCTTTTCTTGGATTCTAAATAATCCTGGCCCTCCCAATGGAAATGCACCTAAGGTTTCCCCAAAGGAGAAGTCCTCTGGTGGAGAGGCTGAAGGAACTTATTCCTCAGCATCAGAATCCTCATAAGGGGGTAAAGAGTATCCTTGGTCTGAGGATGAATCTGAAGAGATGGACACCTGGTCGGATGAATCATAGTCTGCATCCTGTCTAGGCCTTTTATCAGGAGGAGGGTGGGACCCCCTGATCAGAGTAATTAAGTCTTCGGCCATTTTGAGCATCTGTTTCTTAGGCATGGAGGCCTGTCCTGGTGAATGTGGAAGTTGCTTCTTTGTTTTTAAAGGGGTTTTAGACTTGGCAGAAAATTTAATGGTTAGCGGTGTAGGTCTGAAAACACCCTCTGAAGCTGAGGGTTGTTCAGCTGGTCTGGATCCCTCTGAAGGGTTAGTCTCAGTAGGCCGTAAATCTGGTGTATCCGAAGGCCCAGCCATCTCCACGTGGAGTCAAGAGGCAGCCTGCGGTACCAAAGAAGCTGTCATCAGGTGCTGCGAAGGAGCCATGCTGAAAACCGGAGAACCAGCGACTGGCCTAGAAGAGGCTTCGTCGTCAGTTTTGGGCCTCGGATGCCTGTCCTTATCTTTGTGTTTTTTGTGTATCCCAGTCGTCTGTTGTTCCGACGGCATGGTGCAATTGAATTTTCTGCCAAAATAATGTCGGGCAAAATCAAACCGAAGTTTAATAGTACGCTTGTTAAACCTAGCACGAAAGCGACAACCTGTGACGTCGTGGTCTGAGCCTAGGCATGGGATACAATAAGAAAAGAAATCCTTATGAGGTATTTGCTTCCCACAAAAAATACAATTATTAACTTTTACTGACATCGGTCTGAGGCAAGAAAAAGTTTCCCCAACGGGGTACTTAGCTTTATAGAAGACTTGGGTTCTGGATTCGGAATGAAAATCTCAGAAGTCGGCCGACTGGCACTTGCGAACTGCTTTTGCATCGGGCATCGCGTGGCAAGAAAGACTGAAGAAAATGGCGTCGGCTGCATCTTATATACCCCTGGCACACTGACGTCAGGGAAGAAGTGACAGCAACAGACGCCGGACCTAGACTTTGGAACTCTGGCCGACTGCGGGACCGCCTGACGGCAGGATAACAAGTGTAATGACTGCAGCAGTATAACACGATGAACATCATTAAACCTCATTACTAGCTTGGAAATTCACCAGAAACAGCCAGATGCCTTAATTCTGTCAGGCTGAGACAGATACATATAGGGTGCATTTTGATGGAGTCGTGTTCTAAGCACCATAATTCACAGACCTGGCACTCACCATTATAGGAACAAGATAGTTCCACAACACTTCAAGGAGTAAACACTCTTAACACCACCAGCAATCCAAAAACAAATATAAAACAAATAAAACCTGGTGTAAGAGCGACACAAGGCTAGGACAAGTAAAGTACACCAAATCTCAGCAGAACCAAACTCGAACTCCAGTTAAAGATAAAAAACAGGTTTTATTCCATATGACAGGTTTTATTCCATATGACAGCGATAAAAGTAGGTATTATTGTACAGAACAACGGTAAGCGCGTTCACCCATAAGGGCTTCCTCAGACCATAATAATCTCTAAGTAAACTGTTAAACTTTAAGGGAAAAAGGCGCCAAAACAAAAACTTCTTAAAGGAACAGCCCCATAGCAAAATTCATCCATTGATTGCAATATATAACATGTATAAAAATAATAACATACATCAGTTATATAAAAACAAGCTAAAAATGAAATGAGCAAATATAAAGTAATCTCTTTTGCATGAAAACACATGGGCTTCAGTCCTATTTCTCACATCACCACCCCTGGGGTTCATGGACACTTCCTCAATGACCCTAAAACTAAACCTATGTGTATCATCCGTGGCTGAAATATGCTTGGACAAAGCATTAACAATAGACCCAATCCTAATCAGGTAAACGTGCTCCCTGATCCTGTCCCTCAGTCTCCTGTCAGTCTTGCCCACGTTAAAAAAAAAAAAAAAAAAAATTTTGGACTGAAGCCCAGGAGTCTAAATGGATCATTAGACTAAGGGAAGACCAACACCCAGGACTCAACGACAAAGTACCACTTAAGCCCTTTCTGAAATCTAGAGGGCTTAGATAGTTAATCAGATGACAGGTAGTTACTATGCATATGACTTATTGCTCGTGACATTAGTTATGTGTTTTCATGCTGGGACAGTAGATAAGGTAGTTTAGAGATTATTATGGTCTGAGGAAGCCCTTATGGGTGAACGCGCTTACCGTTGTTCTGTACAATAGTACCTACTTTTATCGTTTGTATCGCTGTCATATGGAATAAAACCTGTTTTTTATCTTGAACTGGAGTTCGAGTTTGGATCTGCTGAGTTTTGATGTAAATTACTTTTCCTAGCCTTGTGTCGCTCTTACACCAAGTTTTGTTATATTTATTATAGGAACAAGAGTTTATGTAGGGGCAAAGAAGGACAAACGCATACAACATCAAAATCATTAAAATATTTAACCTATCTAAAAGCAAAAGGATGAAGACCTATTTGTCTTACAGCATAGATGGCCAATGAGAAGGGGGAAAAACAGAATCAATTTAATAACTGTGGGTGCTTGATGACTACACAGACACACACACCTGATTGCTAAAATTTTAAGCAGCTTGCCAGTAAAGTGATACACAATGGGAAATAAATCTTCATAGATTTAAATATGCACAAAGAAATAATCCTGAAAAATGATCATAGAAGGAGGACAGCATATACCCATGTATGTTACACGTGCCAAAAATGAATAAAGAAACACCAGCCTACAAAGCTATCAGTTTAAGTACAAGAAAATGCGTCACTCTTCACAAAACAGTGGTGGTGTTTAGAAAGTACAGTTGTGTACACTTACCATAAATGTAGATGTTAGAGTGTATTCACTGTTGCAGTTATTACATTTGGGTAATCCTGCTGGTAGGTTGCCCTCAGTCGGAATTCGGGTTGCCCTCAGTCGGCCTGAATTCCAAAGTCCTGGGTCCTGCGTCGGCTGCTGTCACCCCTTCTCTGACTTCAGGTCATCAGGGGTATAAAAGATGCGGCTGATGCCATTTTCTTTAGTTTTTCTTGCTCCAGATGTCAGGTGCCCCCTAAAAGGGTAGCCAAAATTGATATATATATATATATATATACATATACATATACACATATACACATATACACATACATGCACCAATATAAACTTTTCCTTTATCTACTAGCAAATACACCACATAGGTTGTAAAAATCAGAGAAGGAAAGAAGTTCCATCAGAAGAAAAGGGGGATGGCGGGTGGGTAACCTGGACTGCAACAGTGAATACACTCTAACATCTACATTTATGGTAAGTGTACACAACTGTACTATGTTCTTCGCGTTTCACTGTTGCAGTCACTACATTTGGGTAGAGTCCCAAAGCTATGGTTGGGAGGCTGAAGCTAAACAGCATTAAGAGTGGCTATGGAAGCCCTGCAGAACTGCAGTGGCAAAGCCTGCCCTGGATTTAGAGTAGAGTGGCAGATGACAGTGCTTTGTAAAGGTGTGCACTGAACTCCAAGTAGCAGCCTCTAAAATGTCCTTGGTTGGTACTCCCCTGAGAAAGGCTGCTGAAGTGCCTGCAGCTCTGGTTGAATGTGGCCTAATGCCCTTAGGCACTGGCTTGCCATGGTGTAAGTAGCAGAAATGAATGCAGTGGCCCATCCACTTTTGAAATAGTCTGCTTTGACATAGCCTTTTCTTGTGATCCTGCAGCATATGCCACTAGTAATTTCTCTGTCTTTCTGAAAACGGTTCTGTCCAAGTAGAATCTAAGCTGTGTATGTCCAAAGAATGCAGAATGCTCTCCCCCTTGTTCTGTGGATTTGGATAAAAAGTTGGCAGATGAATAGTTTGGTTAAGAGCCACACTGGACACCACCTTAGGCATAAATGTTGGGTTTGTCCTCAGAGAGACCCTGTCTGGATAAAAAATGATAAAAGGTTCCACAGCCATGAGTGCCTGTAGCTCAAACTTGTCTTGCAGAAGTTATTGCTAGGAGCAGAGCTGTTTTTCAAGATAAGAGCTTTATATCAGCAGTAGCAGCTGGCTCAAAAGGAGGCAGGGTGAGTTTTTCCAAGACATAGTTGAGGTCCCATGCAGGCATTGGTGATCTCCTTGGAGGCCTTAAATTTTTGGCTCCTCTGAGGTGCTGCTTTAATAAGGGATGAGAAAAGATTGGTGGCTCTGTATTGTAATGAGCCGAAATGGCAGAGGCATGAATTGTAATAGATGAAAAAGATAGGCCTTTGTCCAACATCTCAGTTAAGTATTGTAAAATCTGAGGAATATTTGGCACAGCTGTATCAGTTCCTTGTGCCTAGTTCCAAGCACAGAATCTCTTCCATTTTCCAGCATAAGATTTTCTAGCACTAGGCCTTCTGGCCTTCAAAATGACATCCATCACAGCTTTACTGAGAGGTGTGTTTTGTATGACTACATTATCCGCCATGCGGCCAGGTTTTAAGTCCTGAGTTGGCTGTGCAGGATCTGATTGTTTTGCTGGGACAGTAGATGAGGTAGTTGAGGTAAGGTCCAAGCTGGGCATTGAGACAAGTTCTTTAGGATTGGAAACCAGTACTGGTGGGGCCAGTCTGGGGCAATCAGTATAATTTTTGGCTTCTCCTGTCTGACCTTTAGGAGTACCTTGGGGAGGAGAGGCAGCGGTGGAAAGGCATATACTGATAGGGTGTCCACGTTCCATGCTTGTCTGTGATAAGTCCTTGTGCAGAATCTTTTTAGCTGGTAGTTGTGAGGGGAGGCGAATAGATTTATGTCCGGGCATCCCCATTTCCTTGTTATCATGCTGAAGACTTGTGGATCCAGCTGCCACTCGTGGGGATCCAGGAGGTTTCTGCTTAGTTCGTCTTTCTGAGTATTTTTCCTTCCTGGCAGGAATTGTGCTTGCAGATGTACTTGGTAAGTTAATGCTGTATCCCACAAAGTCATGGCTAGTCTGCAAAGGGGTAAGAATGTGTGCCCCACTGCTTGTTTATATACCACATGACCATGGCATTGTCTGTCTTTATCAGTAGTTGTCCCGGATGAAAAAGGTCCTTGAAGGCTGTCAGGGCATTCTGAACAGCTAGCATCTCTTTTTGATTGATATGTAGATGCATTTGGGTTGAGGACCGTGTGCCCTGAATGCATCTTCCTACCATGTGGGCCCCCCAGGTATAATCTGATGCATCCACTGTTAGTGTCTGCCTGGCTGGGGGTAATGTGAATGGCTGTCCCTTGTTTTGGTGACAAGCCTTTGTCCACCATCGAAACTCCTGTTGTAGGCAGGGAATGAGAGTAAACATCATTTCCAGGCTGTGGCAATGTTGAGTCCAAACACTTTTTAGGTACCATTGAAGTTTCCTCATATGCAGTCTTGCATATGGAATTAGTAGAATGCAGGATGCCATGAAGCCCAAAGCATGCAGAAGTTTTCTTGCAGATAACTGGGCCTTTGTTGCCAACGTTTTGAAACAGGTAGTCAGTTGCCTTTGTTTGTCTGGAGTGAGATAAGCCATCTGGGCAGTTGTATTTAAGCTTGCACCCAATAATATTCTCTCTTGAGAGGGTACTAGTTTTGATTTCTTTACGTTGACTGTGTACCCTAGGCACGTTAGAAGCCTTTTCACAAACGCCAGATGCAGTAGAAGAATGCCCTTGATCTCTGCTTGAATTAGACAGTCCAAGTAAAGATATATTTGCATTCCTCTTTGTCTGCAGAATGCAATTACTGGTGCCAGGCACTTTGTAAAGACCCTGGGCACAGCAGATAAGCCAAAGGGCAGTGCAGAGAATTGATAATGCATTGAGCCAGCCTTGAATCTGAGGTATCTTCTGCATAATTGTCTGATTGTGACATACAGGTATGCCTCTTTTAGGTCTAGAGTCACAAGCCAAGTGTTCTTGCCCAGCATGGGCAGAAGCTGCTGCAAAGTTAACATCTTGAATTTTGGTATATCCAGGAATGTGTTCAGAATAGATAGGTCTAGTATTGGTCTCCGGGTCTTGTCCAGTATTGGTCTCCGGGTCTTGTCCTTTCTGGGTACCAAGAACAGTCTTGAGTAAAATCCTTGTCCCTGCTCTTGCTCTGGTACTTGTTGAATGCCCCCCATGTCCATGAGGGATGAGACTTGTTTTTGTGCCTCTGCCCATTGATTTTTTGGCAGATCTGGCCAGTCGTTTGCCTTTGGCAGGGTATGGAAATGGAACTTGTACCCTTGTGACATGATATTTAGAACCCACTTGTCCTGGGTTATAATGTGCCAATTTTGAGAAAAAAGTGCTAATTTTCCCCTAAGGGTGCTGCCAGGAGATAAGTGCTTGGTGCAGGCAGGGGGAAGTCATTGGGACTGTTTCCTGCATGGTTGTGATTTGTCTTCTCCAACTTTGGAGGTAGAAGCACCCCATTGCTTTGACCTGTATGAACCTTGCGCCTGGGATCTGCCTCTAGGGTGTCTGGATCTGCCCCCTTTGAGGTCTGTCTGACACAGGAAAGGACCATTTCTTTGTAGGCCAGTGTCTACTAAACCTAGGTGGCTGTACTTGTAAAAAATCTTTGACAGTTTGCATAGATTTAGCTTTGTCCTCCATTTTCTTTAACACCAAACAAAGTATCATGTTGTAAAGGAGCATCTAATAATTACTTTGACATGATCAGGCAGATTTTGTTCCTTTAACTAAGTATGCAGTACAGTTTTGTACCTACCATAAATGTAGATGTCCGATAGACATGCAACTGCAGTCATAACATGTGGGTTGTCCTGCCTCAGGCAGCCCTCGGTCGGCCGGATTCCAAAGTCTGGGTCCGACGTCGGCTGATGTCGCATTTCTCTCCGACGTCAGAGCGGCTGGAGTATATAAGCATCAGCCGACGCCATTTTCTTCAGTGTTTCTTGCCCCAGATGCCAGGTGCCCTCCAAGGAAGGCTGTAATGAAACTGGAAGACAAAAACAGGATTCCAAACAAATGAGCAATAAAACAAATACACCATAACAGATATCCCCAGCTAAGAGAAACAGGGATAGGAGTGGACCCTAGGCATAGAGGGGTATGGAGGGTGGAAAATCGACTGGAGTTGCATGTCTATCGGACATCTACATTTATGGTAGGTACAAAACTGTACTATGTCCTTCAAGAATGCAACTGCAGTCATAACATGTGGGTAGAATACCATAGCTAAGCTGGGGGAGGAGGAATGCTCTAGGAAAAAGATGGTGTGGCAATCAAACCCTGCAGGACTGCCGAAGCAAAGCCTGCTCTGGATCTGGAATATAGAGGAGATTGTAGTGTTTGGAGAATGTATGCACGAGCTCCATGTAGCAGCTTCTAGAATGTCCTTAGTAGGCACCCCTCTTAAGAATGCTGTAGAGGTGGCTGTAGCTCTGGTGGAATGTGGTCTGACATTGTCTGGAACAGTCTTTCCATGAAAGGAATAACAGAATGATGCAATGTCCAATCCATTTTGAAATAGTTTGTTTTGAAATTGCTTTTCCTTGGACTGCAGGGGCGTAAGCTACAAAGTTGTTCAGACTTCCTACTGGCCTTGGTTCTGTCCAGGTAGTAACGAAGTTGTCTGTGAATGTCCAAGGTATGCAACAGTCTTTCCCCCTTGTTCTCAGGATTGGGGAAGAAAGCAGGCAGATGAATTGCTTGATTTAAAGAAACCCTAGATACCACCTTTGGCATGAAAGTAGGGTTGGTCCTTAATGAAACTCTGTCTCTGTGAAAATAATAAAGGGTGGTATTGCCATTAGGGCCTGTAGCTCTGAAACCCTTCTTGCTGATGTAATTGCCAACAGGAAAGCTGTCTTCCAAGAGAGAAATTGCAAGTCAACTGAAGATGCTGGCTCAAATGGAGGTAGAGTCAGTTTTTCTAGGACAAAATTTAGGTCCCAGGCTGGCACTGGGGCCTTTCTTGGTGGCTTAATGTTCTTGATTCCCCTGAGGAATTGCCTTAGTAAAGGGTGTGAAAAAACAGGAGGATCAGTGTTGTATCTAGCTGAAATAGCAGATGCATGTATCTTTATGGAAGAATATGAGAGGCCGTTCTTTAACATATCTGCCAAATATTCCAAGATGAGTGGGATGTTCAACAATGATGCATCATGTCCCTTGATGGTATTCCAATTGCTGAATCTTTTCCATTTTGCTAAGTAAACCTTTCTGGTGGAGGGTCTTCGAGCCTCTGTTAGTATCCGCTGAACTTCCTTGGAGAGAGATAGGCTGAAGTTATTTAAGGGATCTCCCAGGCTGTTAGCTGCAGTGTCTGTAGATTTGGATGCACTGTCAAGTTGTGTTGAGTCAGAAGTAGAGGCCATTGGGGAAGGGCCCACCTCCTGGTGTGACATATGCTCCGTAGTAGTGGGTACCAGTGTTGTCTTGGCCAGTCCAGAGCTATTATGATTCCCTTGGGTCTCTCTGTTTTGATCTTTAGTAATACTGAGGTCATCAGTGGCAGAGGTGGGAATGCATAGATTGTTAGTGAGTTCCAGTTGAATGAGAGGGCATCTATTTTCCAAGCTTTTGGATGGTATGTCCTTGTGCAGAATTTTGGTAGAAGATGGTTGAGATGAGAGGCAAATAGGTCCACTTCTGGCTTGCCCCATGTCGAAGTGAGTTGTCTGAAGGCCTTCGGATGTAACCTCCACTGTGGTGTGGATCTGTGAAATTCCTGCTTAGGCTGTCCGCCAATACATTGTCTTTTCCTGGGACAAACAGGGATTGTAACTGGATGTTTAGACTCAGTGCTTTCTCCCAAAGATGCATTGTCAGTCTGCAAAGGGGTAAGAGTGGGTGCCCCTTGCTTGTTTATGTACCACATCACAGTGGTGTTGTCTGTCCGTATCAGTAAATGGCCTTGCTGGAGTTGGTGTTGAAAAGCCTCGATGGCATGCATTACTGCCAGCATTTCCTTTTGGTTTATATGCAGATGAGTTTCCTTTGGAGACCACTGTCCTTGTATACACCTGCCTTCCATGTGCGCCCCCCATCCAAGGTCTGAGGCGTCTGTGGTCATGGTCTGTGTTATCTGTGGTTTTTTGAATGATATACCTGTGTTTGCCTGGCTCACCGAGGCCCACCATAGAAATTCCTTTTGTAGGCATGGAATGAGCGGAATGATTGTCTCCAAGTTGTTGCTGTGTTGAGACCAAATGCTTTTTAGGTACCATTGAAGCTTTCTCAAGTGTAGTCTTGCTAATGGAACCAGGAGAATGCAGGATGCCATGTAACCCAGGGCCTGTAGGAATCTCCTTGCAGTCATCCGGGTGAGTTTTGCTAAACCTTTGAAGTAATGAGTTAACTTCTCTTGTTTGTCTTCTGTCAGGTAAGCCATCTGAGAGGCTGTGTCTAGTTTGGCTCCTAAGAAGATTATTTGCTGGGATGGCTGCAGTCTTGACTTTTGGAAGTTGACTGTGTATCCCAGAGCTTGAAGTAATTGTATGACATAATCCAGGTTTTTTGTCAACATCAATTTGTCGTCCGCTTGTATGAGGCAGTCGCCCAGGTACGGGTAATTATGTATCCGCAGGAGCCTGCAATGAGCAAAAACTGAAGCCAGGCATTTTGTGAATACTCTGGGTGCAGTAGATAAGCCAAATGGCAATGCTGAGAATTGATAATGCTCTGGCCCTGCAAGAAATCTGAGGTATCTTCTGCAGCTGTGTCTGATAGGGACATGCAGGTATGCCTCCTTCAGGTCCAGAGTAATCAGCCAAGACCTTTTCCCAGCATGGGAAGGAGTTGCTGTAGAGTCAGCATTTTGAACTTTGGTACTATGAGAAAGGTGTTTAATGCGGACAAGTCCAGTATTGGTCTCCATTGAGATTCTTTTCTTGGAACCAGGAACAGTCTTGAGTAAAACCCTGGTCTTGTTCTTGTGGAACTCTTCCATTGCTTTCATCCGAGTCAGCAGAGTGATTTGCTTGATAGCCTCTGCCTCTGGTTTTGTGGTAGGTTTGGCATGCCTTGTTTTCTTGGTAAGGTATGAAAATGAAACCTGTACCCTCTGTCTATAATGTCCAAAATCCATTTGTCCTTTGTCAGTCTGTGCCAGTTTTCTGCAAACAGAGATAATTTCCCACCCAAGGGAGCTTCTATTTGTTCCTGGTAGGCGGTAGTAGAGGAAAGTCATTGAGATTGTGGTTGTGGGGCAGGTGAAACCCCAAGGCCACTTCTTTGGTTTCCTGGCTGCCATTGTCGCCCCTGTAAGGGCCTGTGTATTGGCCTCTTCCTCGCCACGCCTGTTCTTACCCCTTTGAAACTTTTCTGTATTAGGAAAGGACCAGTTTTTGAAGGCCAATTCCTACTGAATCTGGGGGTTGAACTTGGAGGAAATCTTTCACCGCCTGAACTGATTTTGCTTTTTCTTCGATGGTCTTTAACACATCCTTAGCATTTGCACCAAAAGCTTGTTCTTTCCAAAGGTGCATCCAGAAGTTTTGCTTTTACATGATCTGGTAGAGGTTGATCTTTAACCAAGCATGTCTTGAATGACTGCCCCTGTCACAGCTGCCCTACATGAAGCTTCCAGTGCATCATACCCACACTGCAGGAAGTGGTTGCTTACTTGCTGAGTGTTATGTACAGCTTCCTGCAAAGTCTTCCTGTCCAAAGGATCAGGAGTGGCTAGAGTTTTTTGTAAATCTTCTAAAAGGTAATCCTGATATTGTAACGTATGAAAAAGGCAATTTAAAGCTCTCATAGATAAGGTAGTGGATGTAAACTTTTTACCCCATCTCTAAAGACCTGGCCTCCCTGTTGGAGGGCAAAGGATTTTTAGAGGTGGAGGCTGAAACTCCTTTAGGCCCCTGTGAAACAGTTTCCAAATCAGCAGAATGGGCCCTGAATAAATGGGAATGAGTTTCTGGGACCCTGTAATACCTGTCAGGCTTGGCTGGAGCAG
This sequence comes from Protopterus annectens, assembly GCF_019279795.1. Lineage (NCBI taxonomy): Eukaryota > Metazoa > Chordata > Ceratodontiformes > Protopteridae > Protopterus > Protopterus annectens. Next base: position 370,236,285 of record NC_056744.1, on the reverse strand, counting down.
GAGGAAGAGAATCAGGGTAGCACTAGAGTCAGAATATAGATCATCCAGAACATCAAGTACAGGAGGAATAGCCAAGGGCCTGTGCTGGGGCTTAAGGAAAGCCCTCAGGCGCTTCCTAGAATCAGAATAATCCTGACCCTGCCACTTGAAATGTTCCCTCATGGTGTGCAGAACTTCCCCAAAGAAATATCCTCAGGAGGGGAGGCCAAGGAATAGAATCTTCTGCATCCGAGTCCTCATAGGTCTGGAAGAGCTCTTCCTGGCTATCAGAGTGGACAGAGCCCTCAGAGTCTTCATCTGAAGGAATAGGTTCAGAGGGTTCAACCCTGGGCCTTTTATCAGGAGGCTGGGATCCTCTCTCAGAATGGGCCTGTGAACCTCGAATCATGGAAATTAAATCAGCAGCCATGGACATAATTTGTGTCTCTGGAGTAGGCTGAGGTAAGGATTTAGAAGTAATATGCTTTGTCTTGCTGGCTGCCTTAGCCCTAGTGTAGGCCTTAATAGACATGGCCATAGGAGGAGGCCTGGCAGCTCCACGTGCAGGAGTGACCTTGTCTACAGCAATGGTCTCGGGCATTTCCTCGGTTTCGGTATCCGGAGGAAAATCGATAACTGGCGTTGGAGTGATGTCCGAATCGGAGTCGCCAGTAATGCGTGTCTTCGGTTCGAGCGGTGGAGAGACCGTCTCGAGAGAACCGGAGCACTCACGCTGGTTTTGGCGTGGAGTCGGTGGTAGACGCTGGTCGAGGATGTCGGTCCCGGCCTTTTGCTTTTGGGAGTTTGCGATGTCGGAAGATCCGACGGCATGTTGTAAGCAAATTTATCGGCAAAAAGTATTCAGCGAACTCCGGCCAGCCTGAGAGTGCTTGTTGAAGCGAGCACAGGCTACACAGGCCGAGACGTTGTGGTCTGGGCCCAGGCAGGGAAGACAGTAAGAGTGGAAATCCTTATGAGGTATTTGTTTACCACAAGAAAGACAATTGTTAACTTTTTCAGTTATTTCGGACATCAGCTGAGGCAAGAAAAGGTCCCCAACAGGGTACTTAGCTTTTTTGATGACTTCGGTAACGAAGAATACAGGAGCTGACCGACCGGCACTTGCGAACTGCTTCTGCCGGCACCGGCAAGAAAGACTGAAGAAAATGGCGTCGGCTGATGCTTATATACTCCAGCCGCTCTGACGGAGAGAAATGCGACATCAGCCGACGTCGGACCCAGACTTTGGAATCCGGCCGACCGAGGGCTGCCTGAGGCAGGACAACCCACATGTTATGACTGCAGTTGCATTCTTGAAGGACATCTCCTGATTACAGAACCCGTAACTGCGGCCCTGCAGGAGGCCTCCAAAGAATCAAAACCACATTGCAAAGTATGCTTTCCAACTTGTTCAGCTTCATGCAATAAATCCTGCATTTCCTTGTTTTCTGCACATTCAGAGTTTAATAACATTTTCTGTTTAAGCAATGCCATGACATGTTGCTGATATTTGAGCATATGAAACTGACAGTTTAAGGCCCTTATAGCAAAGGTAGCAGATGTGTAAACCTTTTTAACCCATCTATCCAGTGCCCTAGAATCTCTGTCAGAGGGGGTAGGGTTTTTTGAAGCAGAAGCCTTAACTCCTTTGGGACCCTGTGAAATAGTTTCTGGGTCTGCAGCAGGGTTTTTAAAAAGGAATTTATGAGAGTCAGGAGCCCTGTAATATCCGTCAGGCTTAACAGGAGCTGGAGGTAAGGAGTCAGGGGTAAGACTAGACTCCGAAAACACATCTACAATGTCTAACACAGGTGGAATGGCTAGTGGCCTGTGTTGAGGTAGTAAAAGGAAAACCTGAGCCTCTTTAGATTCTGAAAAATCTTGGCTCTCCCAGTGGAAATGCTCCCTCGCGGTATGCGAGGTTTCCCCAAAAGAATAGTTCTCTGGAGGAGGAGAAGCTGAAGGTATAGATTCTTCAGCATCAGAATCCTCATAGGGGGGGGGGGTGGGGGGGTATTCCTGATCAGAAGAAATAGAAACCTGATCTGAAGAATCATAGTCGGTCTCTTGCCTAGGCCTCTTATCAGGAGGGGGATGGGGGAATGGGAACCCCTGATCAAGGTAATTAAGTCTTTGGCCATTTTCAGCATCTGTTTTTTGGGCATAGAGGCCTGTCCACATGGCTCTTGAGTTTGTTTCTTTGCTTTAGAAGGTGCTTTAGCCTTTGCCTTTGAGCTTGGTTTAATGTAAAGATGTTTAGGTCTGAATACACCCTCAGTAGCCGGTGCCTGCTCAGCGGCTCTGGACCCATCTGAAGGAATAGTATCCGAGGCTCCAATACCTTGAGTTTCCAGCAGCATGGCCGACTCCACGTGGGAGTCGGTAGCGGCTTGCAACTCTAAAGTAGCGGGCGTCAGGAAAGCGCCTTAGTGAGAACCGGCAAACCAGCGACTGGCTTAGGAGAAGCTTAGTCATCGGTTTTGGGCCTCGGTTGTCTATCTCCTTTTCTTTGCATTTTTTGTGAACTCCGGTATTCGGATGGCTATCAGACGACATTTCTGGATAATTAAACCGGCGTCCAAAATAGTTTAAAGCAAAATGATACAGACGCTTAATAGTGCGTTGGTTAAATCTAACACAAAACCGACAACCAGAAACGTTGTGAACAGGGCCTAGGCAAGGAATACAGTAAGAATGAAAATCCTTATGAGGTATTTGCTTTCCACAAGAAATACAATTATTTACTTTTTCTGACATCGGTCTGGAGCAAGAAAAAAGTTTCCCCAACGGGGTACTTAGCTTTATTAAAGACTTCGGATCTGAAACTCGAACACGAAAATCTCAGGAGTCGGCCGACCGGCATTTGCGAACTGCTTCTGCTTCGGGCACCGTGTGGCAAGAAAGACTTAAGAAAATGGCATCGGCAGCATCTTTTATACCCCTGACGACCTGACATCAGGGAAGGGGCGACAGCAGCCGACGCAGGACCCAGGACTTTGGAATTCAGGCCGACTGAGGGCAACCTACCAGCAGGATTACCCAAATGTAATGACTGCAGCAGTGAAACACGAAGAACATCTGCATGTAATGAAATCTACATTACAAGGCTATGGCTGAACTCTAACTACAATATACTGGTTTTCCTCCTTACTTCTCCTTTCTTAGGCTTCCAAGCACTTTTGTTTGGGGAAACCCAGTACCTGACAAAGCAAGAAGAAGTTACATACATATATTACTATTTAAATGTAAAAAGCATAAGACTGAGATGAGATAAACAAGGCAATTTCTTTGCAAAATAGGTTAGTAAAAAGTTCCAACTGCTGGAGGAAGAATCTAAAAATTAAAACTGTGACTTCTGAGAGAATCGGCAAGATCAAACACATTGTGTGGCCCCTTGTCATTTACTGATGTTGGTGAACAGCTCTGAGAAAGGAATACTGAACGTTTCCTGTAAAGCTTTTTAACATCACCACTAGGAGAGTGGGAGAAAATTCAGGAATAAAGTCGGTACACTTGTCTAGAATGTCATTTAAAAATCTGACTTACAATCTACCACTGAAAATCTAATGCCCAAAATACCTTTTCATGCCACTGAAGGAAAATGGCGCTGCTATTTTCGGAGGGTTTTTCAAAGCCTCTGTAGATGTACATCATAAGCAAGTCAACTCCATTCTTATCCAATGACTGGATAGCCTTGTCAATGTCGCTGCTTTTGTAAGATGTTAGAACCTTCAACACAAGGTTCTCTGCCCGATCCTATGGGGGGAAAAAAATCACATGACATGACCAAAACTGCATACAGAATATATGTTCTGCGATGTTTGAACTTCAATGCTACAAGAATGTTACCAAGTAGAACGTGCAAACAAAAAAATTAGTTTGGTTACAAAATACTGATAGTAAAAACCTCACATTTATGAAACACAGAGATGTATTTCAGCAATAAATGTGACTGCAGAGAGCCTTCCTATTAAAACTGCAGAAGACTAAATCTGTCTTCTAGCTGTAGGATAATACATGGTTGTAAGCTTTACATTTGTGACTAATGGGTATTTGCAGAAGTTCTGACCGTTTTAATTTAGCTGTAAGAATATGTGGACAAAGTACATTTATAAACTGCCTAAACTCAGCTAAGCATTTAAAGTACAAATACAGACAGTGTGTTCAACTGTCATAGTTCTACCCTTTGAAAAACAGACTTCACCTACACAGCTACAAAAACAGAACTAGAAACCAATACATACAGTAGACTAATGTATGCATTCTACTTATGTTTACTATTTTGGTATTTCTGTGATACCCAATAGGGCCCACAAGAAAAAGTACAGCCTATTTTACAAATCTTTACATTTTAGCAACTTTTAGTTTTTGTAACTTGACAAGCCTGGTAACGTCATTTCAGTGTTCTGCTACTCATACAGTTACTCTTGTGGAAATTAAGTGAAACCCAAATTGATAAACACAAGCTAAAACTCCATATGGGGGATGGGGCATCTTTTTTCATAAAAGAAACATAAAATTAAGGATAATGCAAGCTAGAATAATCAAATCAGTTTCAACAAAGCAAATAATAGAATAACACATCACAACACTTGGATGGATTTAAGTACCCGCCATTAATGTAAACCTGCTGAATCTTTGAGACCTGCAGATCAAATGCAAAGCCTTACCTTGAGAGCCTGGTTCTTTGTGTTTATTGGGGGATTCTTAAGGGCTGCTTGCAAAGCTGCAAGCATATTTCCTTGCCTGAGGTTAAGGAAAACTATGAGGTAATTATACAGCCCTTAAATCCCCCTGAATTCACAAACACTGGCATCCTGATTCATCAGAGTACTGCAAAGAAAATAAATGTTCCTAGCAAGACTTTCCTCAACGCCCATCAGATGGACAAATTCACCTACTGGTAGGCCTGCAGCACACTGTTTACATCCCTACTAAACATGTGAATGCTCAATTCCTGAGGAAAGGACTTTGTTGGTGCACTGCTGGGCGGGGACCATGTCAGCATCTCTATTCCAAGTGACTGAGCAAGCAGGAGGGTCTAGGCCAAACAGCACTGCACATCCAGCATTCAATAGCTCCAAGAAAACAAACTCTCCTTTTTATGGCATGCTTCCATCCTGGCCTCACTAAAACTTCCCAGTCATTACGAGATTCTGGTCTACAGTCAGGCAGCAGCTGGTTTCACAGATTTATTCTTCTGCTTGGAAGGCAGAGACAGAGAGTTACATGAGGTGTGCAGGTCTATATTACTACCTCGAAACGTCAGTTCCGTGAATACCAAAACGTCGAAACGTAAGGAGCGAAATAGGAAAACTATGAATGGCCACTTCCGCATATTTTTTCACAGGGAAAACATTTGCTTGGCCATTATCAGGAATTTGCCCTTTCTTCTAATCTACAGTGATCTTGGAGTTGGTATATTTAGTTGGGGGCAAAGCACCCCACTTGATTAGGGTTTGTTTTGCTGTTGGTCAGCCAAGCAAATATTTTCCCTGTGAAAAAATTTGCGGAAGTGGCCGTTCGTAGTTTTCGTATTTCGCTGTTTACGTGTCGACATGTTGGTATTCGCAAAACTTAAGTTTCGAGGTAGTAATATAGACCACAGGAGTGCAGGGACCCAGATGGCTGCTTTGGGGAGGTAAAGTGGGAAGCTGCACTGTATTCCTGGAAGGCTGGCAGGGGTTGCCTCTCTCTCTCTCTCTCTCTCAAATACTCCACAATAAGAGAGAAAAACAAATGCAAAATAAACAATGCACAGTAACTCATTCTACTGCACCACTTCATTCTCACTCCCTCACTAAAACGATGTGGAGTTTGTACACATTTACACACTTAAATTTTAGTGTCTGCCATTCATACAGTTAGTATTCCTGTCCAACATAAGTGTCTGCCAGTATACATGTGAGACAATGATGACTGAGCCAAATAAGTAGCAGATGCACTCTTTTTTTAAGCAAATAAACCAAAATAACTTGTCCAAAGCACACCTTAACAACCACACGGTCCCCATGCCCCACTAGACGGCTACAACTGGAAACTGAATGGAACCTCTACAACCCCTCAGCAAATCCATCCCCCCATGTGGGGGCTTCACCCCTACATGGCTGATCTCTAAACATACTACTCTCTTAAAGCTAAACTGACTGGGGGGGGGACTTCTCCAAGTTGCTGCACCCTCAAACGTAGCATATTCAAAGACAGAAGGGTCAAAAAAGAAAATCCCCTTGCAGTTTTGTTCTGCAATTTTACATTAACTATCCTGTCCTGATCAACCTAGCTATGTACACATGGTTTAGAGTAGAACTGTCTTGAGTTATCTTTGGCAAACCACAGCAATACAATGAAAAGGCTATCTCATTCCACTTCTGGGAGCAGAGTCAAACAAAATGGAACAAAAAAATAGAAATATATTTATGCTGCATACTATCAAGTTTACTGCAAAAAGCCAGCTTTTGAACTCAGAATTTGTTCATACGACATAATACTTAAAATTACACTGCCTCAGCTCCGGACAGAATTCAACTAAAGCTCTAAAGCTGCAATATATGTTTCACTCTGAATAACATGCACAAAATTACAGCGGTATTTGGCATAATTTACACGTGACAACTGGTAAAATTATTAAATATCATTTATCTGAATGTTCAAATCCAGAGACATGAAGGTCAGAGTGGGAATGAATTTGCAATTTCCCAACCACTGATCAAGGTTTTGCTTGAAAAAGAGTCAGGGATGAGCGCAACTTCACCTGGTCATGGAGCCTGTTCCCTAGTGCTGGGATCCTAAGACAAACATATCGGTTTCTCCAGCATGTTTTATGTATGCGGCATGCAAAGTTGAGTTCCTTTGAGCTAGTGTTCCTGGTGTTTGTTCTGGGGATGTGCAAGACATCCATAAGCTTACCTCCCCCACAGTGCTTCTCAGTATACATGAGGCGATCTAGCAATTGCCTCATGTATACTAAACTACTTGCTCCTAAAAGCAAACAAATATAGTGTACGAGAGATGTGACAATATCATGAAAGTAGAATCACTCCTCTCATGTAACAATAAAACGACATCAAACAGATTGGCAGCACACGCACCTTTCCACTCACACAAAATAAGGCCAAGACACATGAACCCACATTTGTGGAGGTACTCATTAAGAGCCTACCAAAATTCCAGAAACCTCCCAAGCACAAACAACCTACACATACTGGTACACGAACAGAATCCACCACTACAAAACACACATCAGTGTCTACAATTAAGCCCCTAAAGATCAAAACCTAAAGTCCTAGTCACAGGTGAGAGACATGCGACTCGGCAGAGACACACAGATGTCCCCCTTACCAGGTTGGACAAGAAGAACATCATGGTTGGTTGGCTACCTGCCAGGTGCCATCAAATCACACACACACTCATCACTCAGCAATAGTTAACATGATGACTCTGTCACAGTACATGTTGGGAGTGAATGACTTGAGACATACCCCCCTGGACTATATGAAGAGGGGCATGACTGAACTCTCAGATTATATGTCCCAGGCAGGTAGGTCCACAGCCCTAAGCAGCATTCTACCTTCACCTAGGATGATATCATAATACAGGAAAGAAATATGGATTTCAATAATTGGCTTAGCTTCTGGTGTCACTCCAGGAGGATCCAGTATCTGACAGCCTGAGAAGACATGGTCGACAGACCACACTGCTTTGCCAGAGATGGCCTTCACCTGTCTCCTCAAGGCTTCTGGATACTAGCAAACTTGTCCTCCCCCATACTGCCTTTTTTTTAGGCAATGTCAAAACAAACGTTCCAATGTAAAGAAATCCACTAGAGACAACTCAAGGTTATGCTGATTAATGCTAGCAGCCTAAACAGTAAACTGCACTCCCTGGAAGCACTCCTCACCTTGGAAGATGCTGACATCTTTGCAGTCACTGAGACTTGGCTCAAGGCCACAGAGAGCACCATGGACATATAAGGCTACAATGCCTTTCACATGTTCAGACCTCAAAATGAGTATGAAAAGAACCAAAAGGTGGAGGTGTATCAATCTTCATTAAATCCAAATTCACCTCAAGACTAGCACACAGCACACCTCTCTTGAGCTACTCCAGGTCTAAACTATAGGCACAATACCCTACCACATCATCGCTAGCAGCAGGTCCCCCAACATGAACCAGGAGAAGCACACCACCTACCTAGACATGCTAGAGTCACTCAGTATACAGCCAAACACATTGGTCATGGGGGACTTCGACCACCCTTCCATTAGCTGAGCGACTTAAACTAACACAAACAGGACTGCACTCAGGTTCCTGGATTTTGTTAATTCAAAAGCCCTGGTTGGCTTGCACCCCCACAAGGGACTCTAATGTCCTAGACCTAGTGCTCACCAATATGGGGGGAGGTCACTGCACTACACACTATGTTGCCCTCCCTGGTAAGGTCAGGTCATAAATCAGTCTTCTTTGAAGTAAAGATCTGACCTGACACCGCCACAGGAGCAAAAAAAAAAAAAAAAAAAACTTTCAACGCAAACTACAGCCTACTAAGATAAAAAGTTTCAAAGCCCCTGTTAACACAGCCAACAATTACTCCTATATAGAAGAGCACACAAATGCTCTACATAGCCACTTAAAAGTAGTGCCTCAGCTCTACATCACAGGACTAAAACCAGGTCCTCCTGAAAAAACAAGCCACCCTGGTGGACTGCAAGTATAAATAATTTATACAACAAAAGAGGGAAACTTACTCACAGGAAGAATACCCTCCACAGCTTGAACAAGCAAATCAGATATCTTGTAAAGTCCTCTAAGGCTAGTTATGAGACTAAATTAGCATCGCTAGCTAAATACAACCATAAAGCAGTTTTAGCTACATCCAAAATCTAAAAGGGAATGCCCAGCTGTGTGCCAAACTGAACTGGAGGAAATTGCCAACCTGATAGCTGACAGATTTGGCAATAACTTCACCCCCCCTTATCCCAAACAGCCATACTCCAAAATATTCCTGACACCAGTCCTCTACAGAGCATCTCCAAAGAACAGGTCATACAAGCACTCTCCAAGGCCAAAAACATGACCTCTATGGGACTAGATAACATCCCAGGTTGTTATGTAAATGATCTAAAACAAGACCTAGCAGAACCACTTGGCACTCTCTTTAACCACAGCCTGAGCACTGGTTTTGTTCTGGTGGAGAGAAGAAAAGCAACACTGACCCCTTTACACAAAGTGGGTCCAGCAACTGGCCCAGGAAACTATCAACACATAAGCTTAATTACCCTAACCTGCAAGGTTATGGAAAAAATCATCATGGACCTTATCAACAAGGAGACAGGCAACATTCAAACTCTTGAACTGACCAAGACTGGTTTCGTGAAGGGTAGATCTTGCTTATAAAACCTGGTGGACATCTTTGAGAATGTTACCAAAACCCGGATGAAGGCAACGCAGTACATACCTCCTATCTTGATTTAACCAAGACTTTTGACACAATCCCCCACTCTGGGATCATTGACAAACTCTCCCAGCTGAATATTAACCATATGTCACTAGATGGGTAGCTAACTGTCTCACTGACAGAATGCACAATGGGGAGTCCACCTCTACCAGTAGACCAGTTACCAGTGGGGTTCCACTAGGATCTTGTCTGGACCCTCTGTGTTTGGAATCTATTTCTCTGAGGTCCAAGTGAAAGTAGATGGCCTGTGTCTTACCAAGTTTGCAAATGACTGCAAACTGGACACAGTCAGCAAGATCCCAAACAATGTAAACATATTACAGAAGGGGCTGAAGCAGACAAAATGACTGGTGCCAAAGTCATGGACTAAATCTAGCAAAAAAATGCCTCATTATCCCCTTTGGCAAAGAAGTAGCCCCTGCTAATTATGATATAGCTAGCACCCCTCTAAGGACAAACCCAGTGGTGCAAGACTTGGGAACACAGGTTGATACCAATCTAAACTTTGATCACCATGTGTCCATGGTGGCAAGGAAAGCCTTCTACACTGTGCATCTCAAACAAGGACAACGCATTGTGCATCTCATAAATAAGAGCATCACATTCAAGACTTAGGAGGTTATAATTCCACTGTACTCGACCCTCATCATACCACTAATTCAGTACAATGCTCTCTTCTGTACGTATCTCACCAGACACCTAGAGCAACTGGACAGAGCACAGAGGTTCCTAACTAAGAGAATCCATGGCCGCCAAAACATGACTTACATGAAAAGACTGAAAGTTCTGTCACTGTACTTTGTACCATACCAGCTGCTGAGAGGTGACCTGTGCCTGGCCAATGGAGCAGTCCGACTCTGCCCTAATGGAAATGCTGCAAATCAAATCGGACAAGAGTCACTCACTCTGGGGATCTCAACCTAGCCTGTGACATTAACAAAACATGTTAGACAGACAGATACATCTCCCACAGATTGCCACTCCTCTGGAATAAGCTCCTACTTGACATGATGCAGAACTCCTCAATGACTATTTAAGCGCAACCTTGACAATTGGATTGGTGACAGTAAATTCACACTGGGAGTGGTACCTATGTCCCTCATGGATAGGGGTAGTTGGTGCTGATCACAGAATCACTCTAACAATCAATTGGGGTACATGTGTTTTTACACTGCTAGGCTTGTAAAGGCCCTATGGCCATACCCTTGTATTCTCCCATGAATCTAAAATCAGAGATAGGTCTGAGGATAAAAAAACAAAAATAGGTCAAAACGGCCAGTAGGAAGATAAAAAAAGTACAGTTTTGTACCTACCATAAATGTAGATGTCCGATAGGTATGCATCTGCAGTCATAACAAATGGGTTGTCCTGCCTCAGGCAGCCCTTCGGTCGGCCGGATTCCAAAGTCTGGGTCTGGCCTCGGCTGATGTAGCACTTCACCTGACGTCATAGCTGCTGGGGTATACAGGCATCAGCAGACACCATTTTCCTCAGTGTTTCTTGCCCCAGATGCCAGATGCCCTCTAGGAAGGCTAAATTTGGATAAATGCAGATAAAGTACAGTTTTGTACCTACCATAAATGTAGATGTCCGATAGGAATGCATCTGCAGTCCTTACAAATGGGTTGTCCTGTCGTCAGGCAGCCCTTCGGTCGGCCGGATTCCAAAGTCTGGGTCCTCGCTGGTGTCGCACTTCACCCGACGTCATCGCTGCAGTTCTTCGGGTATAAAGGCATCAGCCAACGCCATTTTCCTCAGTGTTTCTTGCCCCAGATGCCAGGTGCCCTCTTGGATGGCTAAATTTGGATAAATGCCAATGTTTCCAAATAGTAGAGAGCAAACACATAAAATAAGCATGTATGTACATATATACAAACAAATACACCATAATAGATCCCCCCCAAGCTAGCTGAAGGATGGCAAATACCCTAGGAGTACCTCAGAGGGAAGGTGGGTGAATCTGACTGCAGATGCATTCCTATCGGACATCTACATTTATGGTAGGTACAAAACTGTACTATGTCCTTCAAGGATGCATCTGCAGTCCTTACAAATGGGTAGAATACCATAGCTAAACAAGGGGAGGAGGAAAGAGTAGAGATTATGGTGTACCTAGGATCCCTTGCAAAACAGCCGTGGCAAAACCTGCTCGGGATCTAGAGTATAAAGGTAAATTGTAATGCTTGGCAAATGTATGCACGGAGGTCCAAGTAGCAGCCTCTATAATGTCCTTGGTAGCCACTCCTCGTAAGAAAGCTGTGGTAGTGGCTGTAGCCCTTGTGGAGTGAGGCCTGATGTTCTCTGGAGTTTTCTTTCCATGGTAGGAGTAACAAAATCTAATGCAATTTCCTATCCATTTGGAGATTGTCTGTTTTGAAATTGGTTTTCCTTCCTTCCCTGTGGCATATGCTACTAGAAGCTGGTCAGTTTTTCTATTGGACTTAGTCCTGTCCAGGTAGTAGCGTAATTGTCTGTGTACATCCAAGGTATGCAAGAGCCTTTCTCCCCTGTTCTGTGGGTTTGGGAAGAATGTAGGTAGGTGGATAGCCTGATTTAATGACGCTCTGGATACCACCTTAGGCATAAATGTAGGATTTGTTCTCATGGACACTCTATCTTGATGGAAGATCAGGAAGGGTTGCACTGCCATTAGTGCCTGTAGTTCAGAGACCCTTCTTGCTGAAGTTATTGCCAGCAGGAAAGCAGTCTTCCAGGATAAGTATTGTAATTCTGCTGTTGCTGCTGGCTCGAAGGGGAAGAGTCAATTTTCTAGCACAAAGTTCAAGTCCCATGCTGGCAATGGTGGTTTCCTGGGAGGTTTTACATTTTTAATTCCTCTCAGAAACTGTCTGAGCAGGGGATGAGAGAAGACAGGAGGATCCAAGCTGTATTCTGCTGAAATAGCTGAAGCATGTATCTTGATGGAGGAATAGGACAGGCCTGTGTGGAAGAGCTCTGCCAAGTACTCCAGGATGTTGGCTATGTTCACCAGTGTCACATCTTCTCCCTTTGCAGTACTCCAAATGAGATATCTTTTCCATTTTGCTGCATAATTCTTTCTTGTTGAAGGTCTGCGAGCCTCCAGGATTATGTCTTTAACCCTTTGGGATAAATTTGGGTCAATTGCTGTTATGTAATGTTCCAGGCAGTTAGCTGCAGAGTTTTCAGGTTTGGATGCAGGATGCTGTAGTTGTTCTGTGTTAACAGTAATGGGATCAGGGGTAGTGTCCATATTTGTTCCCGAGACATGCTCCTCAGCAGTGGGTACCAATGTTGTCTTGGCCAGTCTGGAGCTATCAGAATGATCCTTGGACGGTCCTCTTTGATCTTCAGAAGCACCTTGTGCATCAAAGGAAGTGGTGGGAATGCGTATGCTGTCAGGTTTTTCCAACTGAAAGATAGGGAGTTCACCTTCCAAGCAAGCGGGTGGTACGTCCTTGTGCAGAATTTCTTTAGCTGGTGATTGAGTGGGGATGCAAACAAGTCTATTTGTGGTAATCCCCATTCTCTTGTGATGGCTTTGAAGATGTCCGGATGAAGCATCCATTCGTGGGCATCTGTGGTAGTTCTGCTTAATATGTCTGCTAGAATGTTTTCTTTTCCTGGTACAAAAATTGCTTGTAAGTGAATGTTGTAGCTCAGGGCCACATCCCATAGGTCCAGTGCCAGCCGGCATAGAGGATATGAATGGGTGCCTCCCTGTTTGTTGATGTACCACATAACTGTGGTGTTGTCTGTCCTTATCATCAACTGACCTTCTTGGAGAAATGGTCTGAATGACTGGATTGCCAATTTTACTGCCAGCATTTCCTTTAGATTTATGTGTAGGCGCAGCTGGTCTTGAGTCCATAAGCCTTGTATGCACTTGTCCAGCATGTGTGCCCCCCAACCGAGGTCTGAGGCATCTGTCGTGATGGTTTGGCTTGGTTGGCTGTTGCAGAAGGGCAATCCTGTGTTTGAGTGACAGGCCTGAGCCCACCATAGGAACTCTTGTTTCAGGCATGGAATTATTGGAATTTTGGTCTCTAGGCTGTGCTTGTGTTGGGACCACAAATTCTTTAGGTACCACTGTAGCTTTCTCATATGCAGTCTGGCATGAGGGACCAGAATTATGCAGGATGCCATGAAGCCTAGAGCTTGCAGTACTTTTCTTGCAGTTAGATGGTTCTGCTTTGTTAGTGCCAAGAAGTAGAGAGGTAGTTGCTCTTCCTTTTCTGCAGTTAGGAATGCCATTTGTTTTGTTGTGTCCAGCTCTGCACCCAGAAAGGTTATTCTTTGGGATGGAATCAGCCTTGACTTTTATATTGACCGTATATCCCAAGGCTTGCAGCAGGTAAATGACTCTTTGTAAGTCTTCTGTTAGCTTGCTTTTGTTGTCCGCTTGTATCAGGCAGTCGTCCAGGTAGGGATAAATCTGGATCCCCTGAAGTCTGCAATGAGCAATTACTGATGCCAGGCATTTCGTGAACACTCTGGGCGCAGTAGATAAGCCAAAGGGCAATGCTGAAAATTGATAATGCTCTGATCCTGCAAGAAATCTGAGGTATCTTCTGCAAATTGGTCTTATGGGGACGTGCAGGTATGCCTCCTTGAGATCTAGAGTTACCAGCCAAGACTCCTTGCCCAGCATGGGAAGAAGCTGCTGTAGGGTCAGCATTTTGAATTTTGGAACAATAAGGAATGTGTTTAAAGCGGACAGGTCTAGAATGGGTCTCCACTTGTTTTCTTTTCTTGGTACCAGGAAGAGTCTGGAGTAAAATCTCTTTCCTTGCTCCATAGATGGTACCTTTTCCACAGCTCTCATTCTTAATAGCTGAGATATTTGCTTTAGAGCTTCTGTCCTTTGAGTAGGTGGTAGGTTTGGCATTCCTCTCTTCCTTGGTAGAGTATGGAAATGGAACCTGTAACCTTGGTCTATAGTTTGCAAAATCCATTTTTCTCTTGTGATGCAATGCCAGTTTTCTGAAAATAAGGTTAGCTTTCCGCCTAAGGGTGCTTGTAGTTGTTCCCTGGTAGGCGGTGCCACTGTCAAGTCACTGTGATTGAGTTGTTGTAGTGGTGGTGGCTGCGTCCGTGCCTCGCTGGTTGTTACCTTGCCATTGGCGTCCCCTGTAGGCACCCCTGGATTGGTTTCTGCCTCTAGAACGCCTATTCCTGCCTCTCTTGAGTCTTAGAGGAGTCTGGAAAGGACCAATTCTTGGAGGGCCAGTTCCTGCTAAACCTTGGAGGTTGAACCTGTAAGAAATCTTTCACAGTTTGTACAGATTTCGCCTTCTCTTCCATCTTTTTTAGTACCTGCTGAGCAGGGGAACCAAATAAATTGACCTTGTCCATGGGTGCATCCAAAAGCTTTGATTTGACATGGTCTGGTAATGCCTGTTCTTTCAACCATGCATGTCTCCTGATAACTGTGCCAGTCATGGCTGATCTAAAGGAAGCCTCCAGTGCATCATAGCCACATTTTAAAGAATGGTTACTAACCTGCTGTATGTTATGTACCATTTCCTGAACATATTTTTTTATCTAAAGATTCTTCAGAGGACAGCTTTTTAGTTAACTGGTCAAGCATAAACTCTTGATATTGAATCATATGAAATTGGCAGTTCAAAGCCCTAGCTGACAAGGTAGCAGAAGTGTAAACTTTTTTACCCCATCTCTAAGGACCTGGATTCCCTTTCAGAGGGAGGGGTTTTAGTAGAAGTAGCTGCTACAGCTTTAGGGCCCTGGGAGATAGTCTCTGGATCTGCAAAGGAGCCTTGTATAAATGGTGATGAGTGTCCGGGACCCTGTAGAACCTATCGGGCTTAGCAGGAGCCGGAGGTAATGAATCAGGAGCAGTGCAAGCATCATTAAATGCATCATCTACAACAGAAAGAACTGGAGGTATAGCTAAGGGCCTATGCTGTGGCAAATGTAGAAAGGTTCTAAGCCTTTTTCTGGAGTCGGAGAAATCTTGGCCCTGCCACTGAAATTGTTCCCTCATAGCATGCAAGGTTTCCCCAAAGGAAAATTCCTCAGGTGGAGAGGCTGAAGGAATGGACTCTTCCGCATCAGAGTCTTCGTAAGGAGAATAAGAAGCCTCAGGAGGGTCTGTGTGTTCTGAGTCATCAGAGGAATCATCAGTGGATACTGGTTCAGGGGGCTCTGCTCTAGGCCTCTTTTCTGGAGGTGGGAGAGAGGACCTGTCTGGATGAGGCTGGGATCCACGAATTAAGGAAATTAGATCCTCAGCCAAAGAAAGCATATGAGAGCTAGTGCTGGGCCTGTGTGAGGGGGGGTTTGGCAGGCACAGTTTTGGAAGCTTTGGCTGCTTTAGCCCTGGCAAAGGCCTTAATAGACATGGCTGCAGGAGGCCTAGCAGCTCCACGTGCAGGGGTTGAATTATCCAGTGGAATTGTGTCTGATAATTCCTGAGAAACCGCAACTGAAGGCTGGATTTCAGAAGCCGTTTCTACCAGGTTAGAGGAGGCCTCGGTAGAAGGCATGGTTTCGGCTGAAGAAAGAACCGCTTGCTCGGTTTTGGCCGAAACCGAGACACTCGCGGTTTGCTTACTCGCGGTTTCGGCCGAAACTGCGGACCGCGAGTGTCGGTCCTTTTCTTTTCGTTTTTTGGAAATTTGCATAGTCGGAGGATCCGACGGCATAATATAGGCAAAATCAGAGCCGAAAATCTGTTCAGCAAACTCCGACCGACGTCTAAGCGTCCGTCGGTTAAAAGAAGCACAGGCTAGACAAGCTGCTACGAAGCACAGGCTAGACAAGCTGCTACGTCGTGGTCTGGGCCTAAACAATGAATACAGTAGGAGTGGAAATCCTTATGAGGTATTTGTTTCCCACAAGATAAACAGTTATTCACTTTCTCCGACATCGGCTGAGGCAAGAAAGAGTCCCCAATGGGGTACTTAGCTTTTTAGAAGTCTTCAAAGTAGTATTCGGTAGAAGTAATCTCTGGATCTGACCGACCGGCACTTGCGAACAACTTCTGCTTCGGGCGCCACGCGGCAAGAAAGACTAAGGAAAATGGCGTTGGCTGATGCCTTTATACCCGAAGAACTGCAGCGATGACGTCGGGTGAAGTGCGACACCAGCCGAAGCCAGACCCAGACTTTGGAATCCGGCCGACCGAAGGGCTGCCTGACGACAGGACAACCCATTTGTAAGGACTGCAGATGCATCCTTGAAGGACATTTCCAAACAGTAGAAAGTAAAAAATATATATACATATATACATATAAACAAATACACCATAATAGATTCCCCCAGCTAGCTAAAAGAGGGGTAAGTACCCTAGGAATACCACAAAGGGGAAGGAGGGTGGGTAATCCTGACTGCAGATGCATACCTATCTGACATCTACATTTATGGTAGGTACAGAACTGTACTATGTCCTTCAAGGATGCATCTGCAGTCATAACAAATGGGTAGAATACCATAGCCAAACTGGGGGAGGAGGCACTAAGATAATGATGGTGTAGTAAGATCCCTTGTAAAACAGCAGTTGCAAAACCTGCTCGGGATCTGGAGTATAGAGGAAGATTATAATGCTTGGCAAATGTATGCACGGAGCTCCAAGTAGCAGCTTCTAAAATGTCTTTGGTAGCCACTCCTCGTAGGAAAGCTGTAGTGGTGGCTGTAGCTCTTGTGGAGTGAGGCCTGATATTTTCAGGAGTTGTCTTTCCATGAAATGAGTGGCAGAATCGAATGCAATTTCCTATGAATTTTGAGATTGTCTGTTTTGAAATTGCTTTTCCTTGCACTCCTGTTGCATATGCTACCAGAAGCTGGTCAGTTTTTCTGCTGGCCTTGGTTCTGTCCAGATAGTAGCGCAGTTGTCTGTGTACATCCAAGGTGTGTAGTAGTTTTTCCCCCCTGTTCTGTGGGTTGGGGAAGAAAGTAGGTAAATGTATGGCTTGGTTCAAGGATACCCTGGATACCACCTTTGGCATAAAAGTAGGATTGGTTCTCAGAGACACTCTATCCTGATGGAAGATAAGGAAAGGCTGCACTGCCATTAACGCCTGTAACTCAGATACCCTTCTTGCTGAAGTGATTGCTAGCAGGAAGGCAGTTTTCCAAGATAAGAACTGTAAGTCTGCTGTTGCTGCTGGTTCAAAAGGGGGAAGTGTTAATTTTTCTAGCACAAAATTGAGATCCCATGCAGGCAAAGGTGGTTTCCTTGGAGGCTTTACATTTTGATCCCTCTCAAAAATTGTCTGAGGAGAGGATGAGAGAAGACAGGAGGATCCATGTTGTACTCTGCTGAAATTGCTGATGCATGTATCTTAATGGAAGAATAGGACAGGCCATTGTGGAACAATTCTGCTAAGTATTCCAGGATGTGTGCCAGGTTTGCTAGTGTGACATTTTCTGCCTTTTCTGCACTCCAAATGAGGAATCTTTTCCATTTGGCTGAATATGTTTTCCTTGTGGAGGGTCTGCGAGCCTCCAGGATAATGTCCTTAACCCTCTGAGATAAATCAAGTTGGTTTTGTGTTATGCAATTTTCCAAGCAGTTAGCTGCAGTGTTTTTAAGTTTGGATGCAGGGTCTTGTAGTTGTTCTGCGTTAGAAGTAAAGGACATAGAGGTAGATGCCATGAATGCGTCCGAGCCATGCTTCTCAGTAGCGGGTACCAATGTTGCCTTGGCCAGTCTGGAGCTATCAGAATTACCTTTGGCTGTTCCTCTCTGATCTTCAGTAGAACTTTGTACATCAAAGGAAGAGGTGGAAAGGCATATACTGTCAAGTCCATCCAGCTGAAAGAAAGGGAGTCCACCCTCCAGGCAAGTGGGTGGTATACTCTTGAGCAGAATTTCTTCAGTTGGTGGTTGTGTGGGGAGGCAAACAGGTCTATCTCTGGCATTCCCCATTTCTTTAAGGTTTTGAAAATATCTGGATGCAGCATCCATTCGTGAGCATCCGTGGTAGTCCTGCTTAAGCTGTCTGCTAGTGAATTCTCTTTTCCTGGTACAAATTTGGCCTGCAGTTGGATGTTGAGATTCAGGGCCAAGTTCCACAGGTCCATTGCCGTCCGGCATAGAGGGTATGAATGTGTGCCTCCCTGTTTGTTGATGTACCACATGACTGTGGTATTGTCCGTCCTTATCAGCAGGTGTCCTTGCTGGATGAATGGTCTGAATGCCTCGATTGCATGTTTCACTGCCAGCATCTCCTTTAGGTTTATGTGTAGATTCAGCTGGTCTTGTGACCATAGGCCTTGGATACACTTGTCTTCCATGTGTGCCCCCCAGCCTAGGTCTGAGGCGTCCGTGGTGATGGTCTGCCTTGGATGTGGTTTGTGGAAAGGCAATCCTCTGTTTATCTGACAGGCCTGAGCCCACCACAGGAATTCTTTTTTCAGACATGGAATGATTGGTATCTGGGCTTCTAGACTGTGCCTGTGCTAAGACCATACATTCCTTAGGTACCATTGTAACTTCCTCATATGCAGCCTGGCATGTGGGATCAATATTATTCAGGATGCCATGTAACCCAGGGCCTGCAGGACTTTCCTTGCAGTAAGCTGAGTTTGTCTTGTTAATGCCATGAAATAGACTGGTAGTTGCTTTTGTTTTTCCTCTGTGAGAAAAGCCATCTGAGTTACTGTGTCCAGTTCTGCACCCAAAAATGTTATCCTTTGATATGGCACTAGTCTTGACTTTTGTATGTTGACTGTGTATCCCAAGGCTTGCAGCAGTTGTATGACATATGCCAAATCCTTTATTAATTTTGTCTTGTTGTCCGCTTGTATTAGGCAGTCGTCCAGGTATGGGTAGATTTGAATTCCCTGAAGCCTGCAATGAGCAATTACTGATGCCAGGCATTTCGTGAATACTCTGGGCGCAGTAGATAAGCCAAAGGGGAATGCTGAGAATTGATAATGCTCTGATCCTGCAAGACATCTGAGGTGTCTTCTGCAATCTGGTCGTATAGGGACGTGCAGATATGCCTCCTTGAGATCTAGAGTCACCAGCCAAGACTCCTTGCCCAACATGGGAAGAAGTTGCTGTAGGGTCAGCATTTTGAATTTTGGAACAATGAGGTATGTGTTCAGTGCGGACAAATCGAGAATAGGCCTCCACTGATTTTCTTTTCTTGGTACAAGGAATAGTCTGGAGTAAAATCCTTGGCCTTGTTCCATAGATGGTACCTTTTCTATTGCTCTCATCTTTAGTAAACTGATGATTTGTTTTAGAGCCTCTGATTTCTGGCCTGGTGGAAGGTTTGGCATTCCTCTCTTTTTTGGTAGAGTGTGGAAGTGAAACCTGTAGCCCTTGTCTATTGTTTGTAAAGTCCATTTGTCTCCTGTAATACAATGCCAATTTCTTGAGAATAAGGCTAGCTTTCCGCCCAAGGGTGCTTCCAGTTGTTCCCTGGTAGGCGGAATCAGAGCCAAGTCATTGTGTCTGTCCTGTAGAAGTGGTTGCAGTCGCAGCTGTGGCGGCACTTCTTTGGTTGGCAGGTTGCCACTGACGACCCCTGTAGGCACCCCTAGATTGACCTCTGCCTCTTGGGCGTCTATTTCTGCCTCTCTGTGCTCTGGAGCTGTCTGGAAAGGACCAATTCTTTGAAGGCCAATTTCTGCTAAACCTCGGAGGTTGGACCTGCAAAAATCCTTGACTGTTTGGACAGATTTTGCTTTTTCTTCCACTTTCTTTAGAACCTCCTGTGCAGGGGAGCCAAACAAACTTTGTTTCTCCATAGGGGCATCCAGGAGTTTTGACTTAACATGGTCTGGTAAGGATTGTTCTTTTAACCAGGCATGCCTTCGAATCACTGCTCCAGTCATAGCTGATCTAAATGAAGCCTCCAGTGCATCATAGCCACATTTTAAGAAATGATTACTGACCTGCTGAGAATTGTGTACCAAATCCTGAAGGGACTTACGGTCTAAAGGTTCAGGAGAGGCCAGCCTTTTATTCAGCTGATCTAACAAAAATTCCTGGTACTGTATCATGTGAAATTGACAGTTTAAAGCCCTGGCAGAAAGAGTAGCAGATGTATAAACCTTTTACCCCATCTCTAAAGCTCTAGATTCTCTTTCAGATGGTAGAGGGTTTTGGCAGAGGCAGCTGCAACACCTTTAGGGCCCTGAGAAATGGTTTCTGGGTCAGCAGCATGAGCCTTATACAAGTGGTAGTGAGAATCCGGGACCCTGTAGTATCTGTCAGGCTTTGCAGGGGCTGGGGAAGAGAATCAGGGCAGTACTGGCATCATTGCATGCATCATCAACAACTGATAGTACAGGTGGAATGGCTAAAGGCCTATGCTGTGGTAAGTGTAAAAAAGTCCTTAGCCTTTTCCTAGAATCAGAAAAATCCTGACCCTGCCATTGGAAGTGTTCCCTCATTGAGTGTAGGGTTTCCCCAAAAGAAAATTCTTCTGGAGGTGAGGCAGAAGGAATGGAGTCTTCTGCATCAGAATCCTCATAAGGAGAGTACGGGCCTTCCTGATGGTCCGATACATCTGAACCATCCGAGAAGTAGTCAGAGGACAGAGGTTCAGGGGGTTCAGTCCTAGGCCTCTTTTCAGGAGGGGGTTGTGAGGCCCTGTCTGGGTGAGGATGGTTTCCCCTGATTAGAGAAATAAGGTCCTCAGCAAGGCTGAGAATCTGGGAACTTGAGGTAGGCCTGTGAGAGGGAGTTTTTGAAGGTAAGGCCTTGGAAAGTTTGGCTGCTTTAGCCCTGGAGAAGGCCTTGATAGACATAGAAGCAGGGGGTCTAGCTGACCCACGTGCAGGAGTGGAGATGTCCAACGGAATAGTGTCAGACAACTCTTGTGTGCCTGCTACTTCAGCAGGAATTTCTGTAGCCGACTCAGCTATGGCCTGTGTGGCCTCGGTTATCGGAGGCATGCTTTCGGCCGAAGGAAGAACCGAGGTCTCGGTTTCAGCCGAAACTGAGACACTAGCGGTAGGCCTAACCGTGGTTTCAGCCGAAACCGCGGGCCGCGAGTGTCGGTCCTTTTCTTTGCGTTTTTTAGCTAAATGTGTAGTCTGAGTCTCCGACGGCATTTTATATGCAAAAGTGGAGCCAAAAAACTCTTCTGCAAACTCCGACCGACGTCTAAGAGTCCGTCGGTTGAAGGAAGCACAGGCTAAACAAGCTGATACGTCGTGGTCTGGGCCTAAGCAAGGAAGGCAGTAAGAGTGGAAATCCTTATGAGGTATTTGTTTCCCACAAGTTAAACAATTATTTACTTTGACATCGGCTGAGGCAAGAAAGAGTCCCCAACGGGGTACTTAGCTTTTTAGAAGTCTTCGGTACGTTGAAATCTCTGGATCTGACCGACCGGCACTTGCGAACAGCTTCTGCTTCGGGCACCGCACGGCAAGAAAGACTGAGGAAAATGGCGTCGGCTGATGCCTTTATACCCCAGCAGCTATGACGTCGGGTGAAGTGCGACATCAGCCGAGGCCAGACCCAGACTTTGGAATCCGGCCGACCGAAGGGCTGCCTGAGGCAGGACAACCCATTTGTTATGACTGCAGATGCATCCTTGAAGGACATCAACAGCTTGCACTTTATTTGCAAAAACGTCTCAAATCTCTAGGGCTTCATCAACAAATGCCTTCTAGGAGTACACCAATGAGAAAAAACAGTACTATTTTATACAAACATTAACTACCGATTATTAAACAATTAACTAATTAATTTCTAAAACATTAAATACTATTAATCTATTATTCATAAAAAAAATTATATCAAAAGTTTCCATGAGCATTCAGTACCAAGGTCTGAGGATGCCTTTTATGACAGGCAAAGATCATCTTTCAGTATCCTGTAGGAGACTTGAGTAAAGAGACAAGGCTAAAATGTGATCTGTATAGCACAGGGTACTCATACCCTGGACATTCCTGGTAAGAAACCTGAGGGTGTTCCAAACATTGCAGGTGCCTAGGTTAGGTACATGCCAGAGGCAGCACTGTATTCAATGACTGGTCTGATAGGGGTTGAACAGAGTGGTACTATAACTTCCATGGACCTGGATGCCACACCCTTGCTTATGAATTGGGCAACATAGAATGGTTTTCTTACTAACTTGGCTACTTGTTGGTTAAAGGCCAAATTACTATCACAATACATTTCCAAACCCCTAACTACCGGGTCAACTTTCAGAGACGCTTTATCAATGGAGTACCTAGCTTGGGTAGACAACTCTCCAAAGGACACTATAATCCAGTTCACTGTGTTGAGTTTTAAGCCGTGCCTCTGGCAGAAATCTTTTAGGATGTTTGTGTCATGGAGGAATCTACGAGCGCACCCAATTTACAGTAATCTGCAAACATGGTCAGCCAGAGGCCTTTTGACATTAGCCTTGACTTCTGAGAAATAGATGCTAAACAGGAGTGGACCCAACACAGAGCCCTGGACTACACCACTTCTTGGGTCTCATCTGTGAGCCAGATAGCAATCCAGTGAGTTAGGTAAGTACTTGTACCTCATTCCAAGAGGATGTCAACAAGTGGAGTATTCCAAGAGGATGTCAACATGTGGAGTATTCCAAGAGGATGTCAACATGTGGAGTATTGTATCGAATGCCTTGGCCAGGTTGAGGTAGGTAGTGCACACAGTTTTTCCCTCAGCCATAGCCTTTGTGACCCTCTTGAAGAAGGGTACCAGGTTGGAAAGGCAAGACCTTCCCTTGACAAAGCCAAACTAGGATGGGTGCAGTCACTGGAGGTTGCCAATGTCCTTGCTGATCATTTCCATGATAATTAATTTCATGGCTCTGCATGTTAGACTTCCTGGGGTCGGTTGATGATCCACCTTGTGGAAAGGGAATAACCGCTGCAGCCCTCTATTAACTCTGTATGTAACCCGTTTCACGTCTGTAGCTGAGCAATGCTTCTAGTGGCCCTGCTAGGTCATGTTTGAGACTATATACAGGGTGAAGTTAGAGCTAAATTTATCAGCTAGAAGATTTGCTGCATCACCCTGGTCAGTGAAGGTTATGCCATTTACTACCAGCTCTGTACACTGCTGTGTGCTACCTTTAAGGTTCCTGACATATATGAATAAGGCGTTCCGATTGTCCTTACCCAAAGACGTTATCCTGACCCAATACCTGTCCATGTTGTACCTTATTAGACCTCTTAGTTTCTGGTTTAGCGGAATTGGAAGTCTCCGGTCTCTGTGAGAATTTTTTTTTCTGATTTGAGCCAGGACGTTTTCATGCATTATATATTCTGTTAAACTCCAGCAGAGTTGGTTTTCCATGTTTAATGTGGATTGCTTTGGCAGCCTCAATGCAACCATTTACATATTTGTACAGGGTTTCTGTGAACAATTCTGCATAGGTAGCTGTATTCTCAGGGTTTGCAGAAGCCTTGCATTTTAACAAACTGTCGATTAACAGATGTAGTTAGCTTTACAATAGCTCCTAATGGTTACTGGCTTAGTTGGGTTTTTATTTCAACAATGAGAATGTGGTACCGCTCTCCAATTTAGCCCAGATACCAGGTCTAGTATGTCTGAGCCCCTGGTTGGATTGCAAACTATCTGGTTCAGGGCATTTGTGTTAAAGTCCAGGGGCTGTTGTGGCTGTTGAGTTAGAGGCTGTGTAAGTTTCCCCAATCTACAAAGGGATAGTTAAAGTCTCCCACGAATAGGGTATGTGGCTTGATTTTGAGTGCCTGCAGTCGGTCCAGGTACACGTTGTGAGCTTTGATGGTCATGGAGGGTGACCTGAAGCTGGCCACGATGAAACCCGGGCATCATCCTTTAACTGAGCTGGAGTTGTATTTGTTGCTAAAGTAAATCAAGACACCTCCACCTTTAACACCGGTCTGTGTTTCTGTTGTTGGTCCAACTGTGTGGAAGGCACTGTAACCTTGCACTGCCAGAGTACTTTATGTGGTTTTAAACCAAGCTTCAGTAATAGCACAGACGTCTAACATAAGTGAGGACAGCTTTGAGGATGGGGAGTTTCTTGTTTAGGCTCCTAGCATTTAGCAGTAAACACCTTTAAGGCTGCACTTTGGTCTAACTGGTGTGGAAGGCACTGTAACCTTGCACTGCCTTTATGTAGTTTTAAACCAAGTTGCAGTAATAGCACAGATGTCTAACATAAGTGAGGACAGCTTTGAGGATGTGGAGCTTCTTGTTTAGGCTCTTAGCATTTAGCAGTAAACACCTTTAAGGTTGCCCTTTTTTTTGTAATCTTGACATTGCCTAAAAAAGGCTCTAAGGGGGGATAACATTTTGGGCAATATTTGAGAGCCCGGGTGGGTGGGGTGGGGGGGGTCAGGAGCAGACCATCCTTGATAAAGCAATGTGGCCTGCTAACAATGTCCTCCCATGCTGATAGAGGACGACACCAGAAACCAGGCCAATTGCAAAAAATCAATCATTTTCCGTTCATATTGTGGCATCATCCTATGTGAAGGTAGAGTGCTGCTCAATGCAAGGCATGTACCCGTCTGCTACACCTATTCAGAGAAATCTAGAACGTCTCTTTTCATACAAAGGAGGAACAGAGAGTTTATTTTCTACTCATTTAATAAGTGTTTTGGTTACTACTTCTGACTTGCAGCAATTTGCACCGGCTGTTACTGGATGTATATTTTTATTTTTTTATTTGCCCAATGTTAAACTGCCCCCCACTAAAATAATTCTGAAGTAAAGAGCCTTCTAAGACAAAAATAAAAATGAAAATATTCCTAGCAACTGAGAGGCAGCAGTTTCAAAGGAAGTATTAACAGACTTGGACAAGGTCTTTTCAGCCCCTCAGTTTGAATTTCCTGTCTGAGAAGTTAATGTGGGTGATACTTTCAAAGAACAGCTATGCTCTTTAGGAAATTCAAGTCTTTGCAACTGGATAATTTATTTTTAAACAAACCTCTGGCTATGCAACAAGTCCCGAAGGGACTACGTTTACGGAAGTTCCCTGTAGAAATGGAGGAATACAACGAGAAGAGGAGATGCCTGGGAATCAGGACTATTATGCACACAACAATTACAGTTCTGTACAAAACAGGGAAGGGGGACTGGGAGACAGTGGAATTACAAATGCAAAACAATTATGGCAACAAAAAGGACAAATATTAAATGAACAGGTGAACCTGGTGGACATGATAAAACATGATGTTCTTTTCATTTACAATTATAGCAATTTGGTCATATAACAAGGACATCTTTGGTTATTTAGAAAGGGTTTTTCTTTTCTACTGGCGTTTAAACTAGAAGTGGCCAGGGTCATGGTTAAAGTTGTATGCCAAACAAATGAATCTGACACGATTTTTCTGAACAAATTTATTGTATGACACCAATTGTATTGAGAAAAAGTACTTTTATACCACCACCACCTCCCCCAATCCCTTTATAACCACGTTTGAGAAAAAGTGAAAGGGACATTAGGTATTTGCTCGACAAGAAAGGGTTTAACAACAATTTGTCAAGAGAAAAGGAATGTTTGAAACAAATTACGGCAAGTAATGATTACAGGATTATGAAGCCCGATAAGGTGGGGGAGCGATGGTAATAATGGCACAAACTGATTATATTTCTAGGATGTACGAGATCTTAAACTATGACAGTACTTATGAAAAGGGTGTCTATGAACAAAATCAATACCGCCTACTCAAAAATAGATTGGTTACTTTAGGAGTCATGGTCTCAGGGCGTAATAGACATAAACGGGTTAACTTTTAACAGTCAAGCATCCAGTAATACCTATGATTTTTAGTATTCCAAAAATTCATAAAGATGTGGAGGTTCTGCCATTTAGGCCACTAGTACCGACCAGAGGGTCAAACCACTAGCATTTTTTATAGACTATTTTTGTAAGCAGGCATTGTTTAACAAAGATCATGTGTTAAGAGAACTTCGCATTGTTTGGAAAGTTTGAGGAATTTCAAAAATAACTAAATTTTTGTTACTAGTGACGTCATGAATCGTAATACCACATGATGTTGGTTTGGCTTATTTTGAAGAAAGCATTAGGAGGATAGAGGCTTTACATACCACCAAACTGAGTTTTATTGTAGATATGATGTTGACTGTACTTGTATAACAATTTAAGTTTTGACAGCAAGTACTATCAGCAAATATCAGGGGGTTGCGATGGGCACAAGGTGTGCCCCTATTTTTGCCAACCTGGTTTTAACTGAGTGGGAGAAGAGATGTAGGTTTTTTTAACTCCCCCTTTTTAAACAAAATCTTGTTTTTGCATTTTTTGGGTGATATTTGGGTATTATGGAGGGGGGCAAGTGAAGAGATCCCACTTTTTGTACAATATTTGAATCAAACAACACCCTTCCTAAAGTTTACTTATAAGTGGCACCACAACGAAATAGAATTTTTAGATATATTTTTTTATAGAAAGACAGTGGTGTTCTGTGTTCTAATATATATAGAAAAACAACTTATTCCAACTCCCTATTACACTTTGACAGCTGTCACCCTTCCCACCAAAAAAGTAGTATGGTTAAAGGACAAATGGTGAGGCTGTTGAGATTAGTAAGTGATAATAGAAGGTTTGTAGGAGAAATTGAGGTTTTATTGGGTATGTTTAGAGACGGAGGGTACCCAATAAGGCTGTTACTTAAAATCAGGAATGAGGTAACTAGGAAGCTTTCTAGTACATTCATTCCTATTTTATCATCATAAGAGCAACATACTGGTGGAAGTTTGAAAACAAATGATAAAATTGGAGCTATGGTTGTACAATATAGCCCTGACACTCCACAGGTAGTATTCTCAACAGGGTGTGGGATTCTGCCATTCCACAAGAATTAAAGGTCCTATAGGTAGCAAGACACAAATAACTTAGTAGGAGGAGTAATATGAAAACTTTGAGAGTCAGAAAAACAAAAATGTGAAGACCCATAGATCTGAAATGAAGAAATGTGGTACATATAGACACTGCAAGTATATTAACAACGGACCCTATGTTTTTATAAGTGGGTTTGACAGGACTATTCAGTGCCCTGGAAGATGTACTTGTAATACTAGACTGGTAGTTTATGTGGCAACATATGTTTAAGCTGCCTGGCATTCTACGTGGGAAAAACTAAGCTAAGGATGAGGGACAGAATAGCTGAGCATGTGAGGGATATGAGAAAAACAAAACAAACAAAAAAAAAAAAAAAAAAGCACAAACGCTTTGTATGCACACAATACCAAATGTGATCATTTTAATATATTTTGAAACTGCCAGAGGAATTGTATTTGTTAATATTGAATGATTTTAAACTGTGTTGGTCTTTTAAGAACACTATGACAACTGAGATTTTAATTAGTCATGTGACATTACGGAATTATTTAAGAAAAGTGGGTGGTTTATCATCACTCCTAAGAAGCCCTGGGGGTTGCACAGTGAAAGAGCTTAGTCTTCTGTATCAAGTTTATTTTTGGAATTGGTTCGTGCTATTAAAGTGGCTTCGGTGTTACTTTGAGCCGTGGTCATCCTTTTTTATTTTTGTCTTTGGTTTAGTATTTAATTTCATCATTTTCTTAAAAAGCATTCTAGCTATAAAAATAACTAACAGAAAACTGCTGCCTTTTTTTCCAGTGTCAGAACTGTGTTGTTGCAGTAGACTAAAACCTTCTGAAAAGAACAATGTCTGCTTTCTTTACTTCCGCAGCAAGCACCAGCTGCTTTGCTTTACCATATATGTCCATGCTTGAGGTTAGGACAGAGGTATTTTAGTGTTTGCTCAGAAAAGGGAAGCGCCTCTCATGTTTCACAAGCACAAACCGGCAACTTGCAGACCACAAACTACCAGAAACAGCACTGCTTACTACAGCTTGCAGTATGACTAATGTTACAAAGCATGCTCCCAAGCAGCAGTAATACTCAACTACAGATAAAAATGTGAAACAGTCCTCCAGGGCATGCAAAATTATCCAGCCTGCCTACCAAAAAGACAGGTTTTAGCACTGCCCTACAGAAAACTGTATGAGAACACATGCCTAAAGAACCAGTGTTCCCTGTACTTCTTACTGCCTTCAACAGAACTAATGCACAAGGCGGTTATTCTCATGTCTCCAGCCAGCAGGTTGTTAGTCTGGGATAGCCACTTCTTCGGATAGTGAGGCACTAAAATTCTCCGATTCTCTCTACAATGTGCACGCTTGTATAGCAAACTGAATGCACCAAGCCAACTGGCAGTAAACACATATCAACTGAACAGCAATGAAAAGTGCAGTTACAAACTGATCAATTACTTGGTAAACTGTAACTTGCTAACAAATAAATGCTGTTAAAAATCAGTTAAGACCCTTGCTAAACATATAACACATTATTCACACATCAAGCCACAATTCAAAACCATAACCACCCTAATGACATATATTGCATTATAATTAAAACTTTGCAGTGACAAAATACTTAAAAAATATATTCAACAACCCTCAACAACCCCCCCCCCCCCACAAACACACACTATAAAACAGGGGCAATATTATAACATTTGCCATTAGCTTTGCAGCTGCATCTTAGTATCTGTAGAGCATAGTCACAGATAAACTGAAAACTAAAGCAAATTCTAAGTCTTGGACTTGCTGGTTGGATTGCTTCTCATTAAATATCAAATTAAGTGTGCTGCTCACAGAAAAAGGTACTGTACCGTGCTACACCCATACAAGCTGCTGCTGTTTTTATGCTTGCTGTGCATTAGAACTGCAGATTTTACCAAAATTAAATCAATATACTTAAAACTGAAGTTGAATGATGCAACACTGACCCTAAAGAAGTCACCAAGAGCCTTCCTTAGCAGGGACATTTTTCTGTACTAGTCTGATTAGCGGCAGATTAGTATTACAGACAGGTAGTGCAGTTTATTTGTTGCATAATGTTGCAGTGAGCTTATGATAATGTACTTGCATACCATCTCCACCCTCTTAAGCGGTTACTCACGATTCTGATTAACATTAATTTCGAAAGAGAAGCAACTAGAGGTTAAACTTAAGAAAATGCTAAGAAATGACTTTCTTTCCTAGTAAGCACAACTGTACCAAAACACCAAGTTAAGGATCCTGGAGGGTAATCGACCCTCCCTATAGCTGCCTATTTCCCTTGGACAATTATTCCTTTATAATGGCCCTTCTGGCAGAATTGCCTTAATGGAGAGCTCTACACCAGAGATCATAGTATATATAAGATTTCACTTTCATGACCTTTGGTAAGGACTAATATCCTTTTTTTTCAAAGAAAGACAAATACCTACAACACCAAGAAATAAGAATTTCTCCTCTCTACCATAAAAATTATAAACACTGTACCTCAAAATATATCCCTCCAATCTGACTTCACCTGCTAGCTGCCTTCTTCCACAATAAATAGGATGACAGTCTCACAGAAATTCTTCTCAAACAGCTGAGCTACAGTCTGAGCCTAATAACATTTATGTGAATGACTGCACTTCACTTTTACTATCACTATCTTGAGGAGGACAGATGAAACACCATCCCAAGTAATTCTAGGTAAAAACAAAGACACAAAAACTGTACGCTTCAATACTGATAGTGCAAAATAAGCCTAGACTACTAGGTCTGGCTAAGCATTAACATGACCAAATGTAGGAATTTCTAAATCCTGGATGAAATCAAAGCTCTCGTCCTAAATTCCCTCGAAGGTACTCAAGTCTTCCAAAGTCACTGAGCTGGATGTGATGGTGGTATCTTGCTCCTCGCATGAATGTATGCACACATGTAAATAGTTGCCCTCCAAAGGCAATTGTACAGAATTTAACAGAACATGACTTGTACTTCCAGGCCTACAAGTGCGCAACAGGGGAGCACACAAGACTTGCTCTTGACTAGAGTCTCACATTCACCACACTCGCACCAAAATACTCTTGCCAAAGTAGTAAATCAGTAAAAGACTGCACAAACAAATCTCTGTCAGGCCAAACATGCACTCACTTATCTTTGCCTTTGTATCAGTTCATAAGGTTGACATACCGATAGCAATACAATTCTTAAACTTGTCCTAATACAGATCGCTGCTCTCAGAAGGAAAAAAAAAACTGCCACATTTCTGCTTAGCAAACTCTCATTTAAACTGATTTATGACAACTATCATCTCCCCCAAAGCATAAAACTACAAATCAGGACTATATCGTCCTTCCGTAGAGGCCTCCTCAGTACATCAGTGTACTGATCACCATTCATTTGTGCATTAACTGAAATAGTCTCTGCCACTCAGCACAGCCTCTTAGAAAATAAGTTGTGCGGAATCTTATTTCCACTAATCTACTAACAGAACACTTCCAAAACCTAGTGCATGTGATACTTCTATAAAAACAGGCTAAACACTGCAGCTCACTGTATTCCTTGTTAATTTGACTAACACCCACAAGGTACTGTCAAAACAGTCTAAGCAACATTATAAACCTGTGCTTTACAAACAGGCTATTTCACATTACACGCTTTTCTATTATTATTCAATAATATTTACTACATTAATGTTACAGAACTTTATTGCCTTTTGGACCTGGGCAGTACCAGAAAAGGGTCTGCAGACCAAGGTACCAACCTGGTTAACAATGCTAAGTAAATAAATGGAGTATTGCATTAACCCCTTCCTCAACCAAGTAGGACACTGCAGCAATACCAAATAACTAAGGGTCCCCTCTCCTACAGCAAGGGACTAGTTCACAGCAATACAATCGGACCCACATATTCTACAAGATTACGATTTTCTCACTGTTCCAGAATGTCTCAGAATACACAAAATGTAAATCATCACATATCAGTATGGCACCGCCTTACTTATTCATTGGATAAACTGAAAACCCAGCTCTCCACACTCATGTTTAGGGACAAAAGTCTCTCAACTACTTCTAGCTAAACAGATGCAGGAAGTTGGAAGCAAGCTACATTTCACATTTTCAAGTGAAGGAAACACCTATTTTACTATCTAAGTTAGCAAATATTGATAGAGTGACCAGTTGCATCTGACTCAGACTGAAGCACATTCTGGGACTACTTTCCTTCATTCATTTATTACTTATATTAAACCTGTGTATTTTTGCTACAATTCAAATAACACAAATTCCACATAGGAGTGTTTAAACAGCAGCGGGTGGCTATTATGGAGAACAGCAGACCTCACATAATGTCATTCAGCAGGACCTTCACTTGCACAAGAACAGCCAACATTAAGCAGTCAACCAACCAGCTTAAAAATGGCTTTGTGGTCCAAAAATTCAGTTTTATATCTCTTTGGTATCTTTAGTCAGGTCAGTCCCATTTATACAATCTGTAACAGATTTCAACGGTTTACTATCATATGTTCGATTGGACCTTGTGAGTTATTGCAATTCCGCACTATATGAGCGAAAATAAAAACATCTACTACAGAAAATGTCGAATACGGATGTAGAGAATGTCAAATTTAATGTTATTTGAACATTGTCCACACTTCCACAAGGTGTACTCTGCAACACACACCAAAGACCGTTATTGCAAGAGGGCAAGTCCCCCTGCATCCCCCACCCCCTGCTACTTATATATACAAACTCCGAAATTGCACAACAGTGAGGGAAAGGGTTGATTTCCCGATCCCCACTATAGTGCGATCTGCATTAAAATACTGAAATTCACAACAGTGAATGCTAGAGTGCATTCGCTTGTGTGCTTTTCAACATTTTTTCCCCGTTTATTTCTAATGTCGAATTGGGCTTTCGGACTTAGTAACTCGAACGAAATCCGATCGCCCTTTTGATTGTAAACCAATTTCAACTACAGTGGGAAAAGGAATCCTTACGTTAATCGACTTACTTTCACTCATCCAGTCTCCTCAGCTCAATTCCCGTTTGAATGAGCAATGCTAGCTGAGCTGGCATGTTCCTGACATTTTGTTGCTCACTTCTTTGTGGAACAAGTTTTGTATCGTCATTTTTCTAAGCAATGTCAAGATAGTTCAAGGTTAGCAGAGTTTGGAGTGTGACCAAAATTGGCAAAACCTTGCCTGTCAGTGGCTGCTCATTCCTTGAAGTGTAAGGACTGTGGAGGGAGAACAGCAAGTCTTGGGGTGAGGAGCGCAGATGCCCTGCAAAACCAGATCTTTTTAATTTTCCAGACTTGCTCAAACTCGAACAGTAGAGTACATCCATTACAATATGTCAACTTAATTGATCATTTATGAGCACTTATGAGGAGGCTAATGTTACTGAAGATAGCGAATGTACTTCGTGGATCCATTTTAATCTGGCTCGCTATTAATCTTCATTTTAAAATCCAATGCATGTTCTGTGAACTACTAGCCCAGTTCCTTAATGAAAAAGGAATGCAACATATTAGCAAAGACGGTAACAGCAATTTACTACAAGGCCTCGCAGCTGATTTCCAACATGTAATCTGGATTAATCTTGGACATACTATGTCATCATCAGTACAACTAACCACATCAACAAAACAAAAACAAACCATCTAAATGGCACTGCTTCACATGCATACAAGAACCAAGAATGGATGAATGCAGGCTACATGTTAAAGTTCAGACAGACTTTTCACCTTTGGAGCAGTGTCGGTGGTGCAACAGGCAGCACATTCACCTTGCAAACCGGCAGCACATTCACCTTGCAAACCGGCAGCACATTCACCTTGCAAACCGGCAGCACATTCACCTTGCAAACAAGCAGCACATTCACCTTTGGTGCAGTATTTCCTCCTCCCGTGATCAACTTCCTCTCTGAAGTTACTTAGTCACCATCAACAACTGGCACCATTTTCAAACAGCCTTTTCCTCCTTATGAAGGGAATTTCCTCTGTTCCCAAAGTGTGCATGCCACTTAAGTGTTATATGTAAAGCTGTTATTGTTAGATCATTCTGTACTTTTTATTGTCTGTATACTGCTTTTGTTATACTGGGTTTTACTGGGTGCTAACACTGTGCCATGTGGTCTGCCTCTTTCAGTTGCAGTTGAGAGATTCTTTAACATCCAACTGTACCCATAATTTTTTTGTAACCTGAGTTCCAATGTTCACAGCCACTGTTTAAAGCATTACCTGTATGTTTTTCTGGGCAATATACTGTAACTGATGCACTGCTTTTCTATGCAAGTATTTCTGGGGCTGGTCTCTACCTACTTTGTTAGTTACAGCAAATGTACTGAAGAGATGTTAACTGAAGAGAATAGTGCAGTGGCTATATAGTGCATTTTTAAGTGTTTTTACTTGCTATATATTTAATGCTTCATGTCTACTTAAGCTGTTTTGCTTGTAGGGTTACATTTTTCTCAAGTTAACTGATATGGGCTGTGCTGGTTTTTTTTTTCCTTGTATACACTCCCTTTAAGGGCTTACAGTAACTAATGTCTATTGAGTGCCTCATTTCTGATACTTTTGCTGTTCTAATCTATCTGCCTTCTCTTACGGCATCCTACTTTCCATTCTCACCCCCATCTTTGTTGTTGTTTCACTCCCTCTAGCCCTTTTTATTAATAACCCTGGCTGCTATCCTCCCTGTCTAGTTCTGCTATTTCTATGCTGAGACACTTACTTAGTGATCATATATCTTCTGTTCTACATCACTCCTAATACCCCTGGCCTAACATTTATTTATTTTTTTTCTCTTACAGCTGCTGTTTGCATTTTTCCCCAGTGAGTACACCCGACTAACCCTGCTTAACTGGATTTCTCACCCCTTTGCAGCTTCCTCGCGGCAAGAAATACAAGCGTTCATCTCACCTGCAGGGGACCTATTAGTTTCATTAATCTTCCTGCTGTACTAGGCAAGTTTCTATAGTGAAACACTTTAGTGCTTATTTGTCAAGTGGCACACTCCCTCACTCAGTGTTGGACTCCCCCAAATATTCTCTCTCCATTCTTCTCTCTTTTTAGCAACTGCTAATATCAAGAGCTGCAAAACTATACAGACCTAATAAAGCAGCACGCGTTAGATTGCCATTAGATGCGTACGTTTCTTACCTCTAGAATTGCTACTCTTAAATGCGCCACTGTCTTGAGGCACACTTTAACTGATCGTTTCTACTGTGGTCTGGCAAGCTGCCTCAAAGGTTTCCAGGTATAATTTTTGTTCACTCAACCTCTCTTTCCCCTTTCCTTTACAGCCTGTGTCCCATTGCTAGTGTACTCTAACCTAGCTGTTTAATGCTAAAGACACAGGTCATTCTTATACCATTGCCTGCCTAAGCCTCTACTATAATTGTGAGGCGTGTGAGTTGTATTAGCCTATTGACTGGTTCCAACGGATATGTACACCAAATAGTTTCTGCCCGCTTCGCTCCCCTCCCTTCCCCCATATCCCACCAGCCACCAGCACACCTTCACTTATTCTACCCAAACATCCCTCCCATCACAGTCACAACCAGCCACACCTGCAACACCAACTCTAACCACACCTCCAGCCTACCATTAACCTCCCACTTTGAGTACCATGATCCTACACACACTACCTACACTCTTTACATGCACTCTTCTTGCACACATTACATCTTACCAAATTACCTTTATATCCCCACCAAATAACTTCCACTGCACAACTACAGTCACCACCCCTCATGTCACACCATCACACTACTCGTACTCCTCTCAACAAATACACCCCAATGCACACCCCAATGCACATCCCACTTAAACTATCACCTCCACCACACAAACAAAAAGCATCCCTAATGCCTTACAAACTATCCCTCAACCTAATCACCCACTTCACCCAAACAAACAGCTACCCCAAACTTAAACTAATTCTCTCATTACTAAAACTAACATGCTCAGCGGGGACATCCACCCAAACCCTGGACCCCACAACTCCTCCACTGATAGTCAGCCTAACAACCTCACCCACCCTCAAATTACATCCAATAGGAAACCAAATGACCTTCTTATCTTAAGCCTAAATATCAGAAGTATAACCAATAAAATCCATGAACTCCATGCTACCATAGACTTATACTCCCCTGATATCATTCTAACAGAAACCTGGCTCAAACCTCATATTACCAGTGAGCAAATTCTCCCTTCAGGCTACAATATCCTAAGACATGATTGGTTGCACAAAAAAAGGGGGTGGTGTAGCTGTAATGTATAAACAGAATCTTAATATTCACATCCTAAACTTATCGGCCCCCCTAACTGATGAAGAAATAATCTATACCAACCTAAAAGTAAATCAAGACAAGACCATTAACATAATAGGATGCTACTTCCCACCTGGCAACAATATCCCTCCACTAGAAAACCTCTTCAGCTGGGTAAATAATCACCTTCCACAAGAAACCATAATATTAGGTGATTTTAATATAGACTGGCTATCCTGTTCCAACCACCATCCAGCCCACCATCTAAATCTTCATGTTTTTTTTTTCCAACTTATCCAGACACCCCACCAGAATAAGAATTCCAACAAGCATTTTACTCTTGACTGGATACTAGTCAGCAAGAGCCCCCAATCATACACAGCTGACTGCCTACCAGATAGCCTCAGTGATCAAACCCCAACTTTCCTACTCAAAAAACACATATCAGGCTAAACCCCCTTACCTATCAGCAAATATGTAATGAAGTACACTTTAACCCTGACAACTTCATCTCAGCCCTAAAAAACTGCAACTGGGCTCCACTAAAATACTTGAACCTTGATGACGCTGTCCAATTTTTCAATATCGCCTTCCTTAAAGTCTTAAACACCCATGTGCCCATAAGATGTACTAGAGTTAGAGCCCAGTCCTCCCCATGGCTACAACAAGCCACTAGATCAGAAATGAAAATCCAAGATAGAGCCTGGAATCACTGGCGCAAGTCAAAAAACCCTTCTAATAACAGAACTTAAGTAATGTCAAAAAAATTAATAAAACAGGACAAAATCCTATATTACCAGTCTACCCTGAACTCCACCCAAAACAACCCTAAACAATTCTGGTCAACCATCAACTTTATCCTCCATCCAGGAAACGTAGGAACCCCTCTACCAAACAAAACAAACTCCTCTGAAAACATTGCCACCTCTTTCAACACTCACTTCACACAAACTGTTCTATCACTAGCAAAACAACACAACTCCTCTCCCCTACCCCCTCCAACTACACCTAGTAACCTGCCCAATGCATTCACTTTCTCTCCTATCCCTATATCCAAGATAAAAAAACTAGCAGCTGACAACCTCCCAGATGAATACCTTAAAACTGCATCTGAAGCCCTAGCCTACCCAGTTGCAATCCTGATTAACCGGTCTTTATCTGACAGCTATGTCCCTTCACAATGGAAAATATCCCACATTATCCCCCTCCACAAAGGTGGGCTCTCCACAGAATTCATCAACTACCGACCCATAGCAATTCTGTCTCCTCTATCAAAAATACTTGAGATGCATTCACTCAGATTCTAGGCTACCTCCTTGCTATCAACCTCCTAAAACACAGCATGGCCTCCGACCATATCACAGCACAACCACTGCCTTACTTGCTTTCACTAATGCAATCCTTCAACATAAAAACAATGGTTATTTCAGCTCTGCAACTTTCCTAGATGTATCTAAAGCATTCAACATATCTCTCAAACAACTCATCACTGTCCTCAATACTCTATCCTTCTCTCAATCTGGTTCCAGAGCTATCTGACTGACAGCCATCAATCCGTTTGGCATAATGATATACCCCCCCCCAACTCCCTGTCTCAACAGGTGTTCCCCAAGGATCCATCCTTGGTCCCTTACTCTTCTCCATATTCACTAATAATCTAGCCTCTGCTACCAAACAAGTCACTCATACAGTGCACAGATGACTCCACCATCATCTGCTCATCCCAATCCCCACCTGAACTTCAAAAGACCACACAGGAAGCCTTTTCCTCAGTAGAACCTTGGCTTTCAGATGCACAATTAATACTTTAAACCCAAACAAAACAAAACAAAACTCCTCATCTTCCAACCCACCAAACACAATCTGAACACCCACCAATTTAATATTAAAGCCATTGACAACACCATTATCCCCCCAACAGACCACACCAAACTACTTGGAATTGAAATTGACAATAACGTCAAGTTTGAAATCCATATCTCATTAACCATAAAAAAGTACACAAAAAACTAGGAGCTTTATACAGAAATAAGCAATTCCTCACCAAAACAGCCAAGATTTCAGTTGCAAATAGCCACCTTATCTCCACCCTACTCTACGCCTCTCCAATATTTATCAACCTAAGGCAAAGTGAGTTAGGTAAACTCGAAGCTTGCTACAACAAAATAGCAAGGTTTGCCACTGGTGCAGACTACCGCAGCCACCACTACACCTCACTTACTGAACTAGGCTGGCTAGAACTCCCTCACCTCCTTCAATGGTACCAACTCTCACTCGCCCACAAACTACTAAATCATCCTCAAAGTCCTTCCCTCCAAAATCTACTCCAACCCTATCATACCACCAGACCACTACGCTCCAGCAACAAAAATCAATTACAGGTAACTAAAACCAGGAACCCTACTGGAGAAGCTCTCTTCTCCTACTCCATAGCAAAATTATGGAATACCCTTCCTCACACTAGTCTGTGTCATCATGCACTAACTCCAAAGCTGCTCTAAAATCTCATCTTAAAGAGCACTGGACATGCCCCTGTAACAAACCTCTCTAACATCTCTACCCCAACCTCTCTAATCCTTTTCTTCCACCCCTCAACAACCGTGGATTGTAGCCAAATACATTGCTTGTAAACCTACATCTTAGCTGTAATCTTGACCACTGTTATTCAAGGGTAATAGCCGCTAGCTCAGCTATTAAAATACTTGCTAGTTTTTATGACACCAATGATATAAGTGTTGTACCATTTAACTAAATAATTTCATTTTGAACTATAAGAAGTTATGTACTCACCATAACGTTCCATCTGAGTAGATGGATTCATTTGTCTGCAACCTGTGGGTCTTGGATCAGATATCGGATCCGAGCCGGCAACTATTTATACAGCTATGGATCCGAGCTCCTAGCTCCTCCCCTCACCCATAATCCCCTGCCAACCCCAATTGACCTCAGATCAAGTTTGCCCTCCTATATACCTGAAAAGGTATCCCAACAGGAAAAGGCAGGAATAATACCACCATCTAACTCTTCTGAAGGCCAGGGGGAAGGAGGGGGGGATGGTTGCAGACAAATGAAGCCACCTACTCAGATGGAACGTTATGGTGAGTACATAACTTCTTAATCTGGAGTAGGGACTTCATTTGTCAGCAACCTGTGGGACAGAGTCCCCAGCTATCTGAATCTTGGGCGGCCATCATGGAAGGATGTTCCGGAGCACTGCGGAGCCAAAAGGATGCTCTCCCTCTGGAAATGACGTCCAGTTTGTAGTGGTTAATAAAGGTATGAGATGAGGCCCAAGTGGCTGCCGAGCAAATAACATCCAAGGGGACTCTAGATCTGAATGCAGGAGAAGTAGATATGGAGCGAGTGGAATGTGCACGAATGTTTAGAGGCGAGGGCCTCCCAGAAGCCTCATAAGCTAGAAGGATACATTGGGAAATCCAGTGTGATAAGGTGACCTTCGAAATGGCTTTACCTAAATTGAATTTGGCAAAGGAAATGAACAGCTGATCAGATTGTCTGTGACCAGCAGTCCTATGAATATAGAAACCCAGCTGCCTGTGCACATCTAACGAATGCAGCTTGTATTCTCCTTTATTTTGATAATTAGGGAAGAAAACAGGAAGATTGAAGGACTGATTGATATTTGTTTCTGAGGCCACCTTAGGTAGAAAGGATGGATTGGTCCTGAGGTACACTCTATACTGATGAAAAACCAAGTAAGGGGGGTTTACGGAAAGAGCTTGAAGCTCCAAAACTTTCGCAGAAGTGATGGCTACCAGGAATGCTGTTTTCCAAGACAGGTATTTAAGATCAGCCGAGGCAGCTGGTTCAAAGGGAGAAGCAGTCAAGGCCTGAAGAACTAGCGATAGGTCCCAAGGGGGTATGGCTTCTTTGATAGGGGGCCTGAGCAGAAAAGTACCCTTGAGGAAGGTTTTACATAGTTTAGCTGACATCAAAGGACCTGTCTCGTGTCCTACATGATAATGGGAGATGGCTGCCAATTGTACCTTGACTGTCGAACAGCTAGCCCCTTGCTGAAAAAGCCCGGTAAGGAAGTCCAAAACGGACGTTAGCGGAGCAGTGAAGGGGTCCAAATTATGATGTTCCACCCAGACTGAGAAGCGCTTCCATTTACTGCGGTAAATCTTCCTGGTGGAAGGTTTATGCGCTGCCACCAAGATGGCTTTGACTGGTGAAGAGATACCGGGAGACCTAATTAAGAGTGGAACTGCAGCAGCCAAGCTGTCAGCTACAGGTTGTTCAGATTCGGGGTCGGTAAGCCTGATGGGTGTGGTATTAGATCCGGGCTGGGATCCAGAATCCAGGGAGGATTCACCAAGTGAGACCACAGGTTAAGGGAACAAAGTTTGTCGAGGCCAGAATGGGGCAATGAGGATCATTTTGCTCCCCAACCAAGGGGCTTTCTGTAACATCTTTAGCATCAGGGGTAGAGGAGGATAGGCATTAAGTAGACCGGGTGGCCAAGAATGCACTAGAGCATCTCTCGGGGCTTCCCCTGGTGGGGGAATCGGGCAAAGAAGCAGTCGCATTTCGTATTTGAGGGAGAGGCAAAAAGATCGCAGCAGGGTTGCCCCCATTTTGCAAAAATCTGCTTCGCTACTCGGGAGTTGAGAGACCACTCGTAAGGGGAAAGAATAGTGCGGCTGAGTTTGTCCGCCAGAATGGACCGTCCCGGAATTTGCATTGCGATCAGAAAACGGTTGGTGTTGATCGCCCATTCCCACACTCTCATGGCCTCTCGGCAGAGAGGATAAGACCTGGTTCCCCCCTGTTTGTTGATATACCAGACAACTGACATGTTGTCCGTCTGTATCGCAATAGTTACAACGGGAAGAAGGTTGTGAAGTGCTTGCAACGCCAACAGCACTGCCCTCATCCCCAGAACACTGATATGCAGGGAGGCCTCTGAGTCGTTCCATGTGCCTTGGACTGTTCTGCCTGAGCAATGCCTCCCCCCACCCGAGGCGAGAAGCTTCCGTGGTCACCATGACGAGAGGAGGTGGAGCGCAGAAGGGGCAACCTGTATGGAGGTCTGGGGAATGAAGCCACCATAACAGGGCCCTCCTGCAAGCCTTGCTGACAGAGACAGGGTAATTGAGAGGAAGAAGCTGGAAGGACCATTGTACTTGAAGGGTCCACTGTAGTACCCTCATGTTTAGGCGAGCGCATGGAAGGAGTGTAATTGCCGCTGCCATAGAGCCTAGTGACCTCAGGACCAATTCCGCGGGTGGAGCTTCTGATTGGAGGATGGCCCGCACATGTAAACTGAGTTTCTGTAGTCGTTCCGAAGTGAGGTAGGCTCGTAGACTTCTCGTATCTAATCTGGCCCCTATGAAGTCTATCACTTGTGTCGGAGCAAGGGAGGATTTGTCCATACTGATTGTGATGCCTAACTGGGGGGCTAGGCGAAGAAATAAATCTCTGGCTGAGCAGAGTAGATGCCTTGTTGGGGCGGTCAGGAGCCAGTCGTCCAGGTACGGGAAGACCTGAATTCCCTGAAGTCTCAGGTGGGCCGCTATCACTGCTAAAACTTTGGTGAACACCCTGGGGGCTGTGGTGAGACCAAAGGGAAGGACCCTGAACTGATTGTGGCTGGCTCCCAGCCGGAAGCGGAGAAACCTCCTGGATCGTCTGTCCATTAAGATGTGGTAGTATGCATCCTTGAGGTCTATTGAGCACATCCAGTCGTTCTCCCGCAAGAGGGGGGAGAATGGATTGAAGAGTGACCATTCGGAATTTCTCCTTGGTTACAGACAGGTTCAAGAGGGAGAGGTCTAGAATTGGTCTCAGGTCCCCCGTCTTTCTTGGCACCAGAAAGAACCTGGAGTAAAACCCTAATCCGAGCTGGACTGGGGGGATGGGTTGGATGGCCCTTTTTTCTAGCAGCTGCTGGATTTCCGCGGCTGCAGCCTCCCTCTGATCGGGTGGTACATCGGGGAGGTTCTTGAGTCTGGGAACATGTAGCATAGGGATTTTGTAACCTCTGGATATAATCCGAAGCACCCAGCGGTCTGACGTAATGGACTCCCATGCCGCCAGATGCCTCGAGAAGCGCCCCCGACTGCCTCCAGAGTGAAGCAGTCGGGCAACCCTTCAGAGCTGTTGTGTGGGCCGATCAGAGAAGGATTCTCTGGACCCAAAATTTCTCGGTACTCCTCTGTCTCTAGGGCGGCGTCCCTCCCTGTCCTCCTCTGCCACGAAAGGACTGGTTGTCTGGAGCAGGTTGGGAATGTTGCGATTTCCGGAACCACATCTTCTTCTGTCCTTTTTGGTTCTTGGAAAAGGACCTCTGGGGAGCAGAGAAGAGGACTCAGACGGCAGACGTCTTCCCGTCCTTCTCGCTCTGGACAAGTGTCTCGCGAACAGTCTTGCCAAACAAAACAGAACCATCAAAGGGGGCATTCGCAAAGGACGGCTTGAAGGGTTCCGCGAAGTCACAATGTCGGAGCCAGGCCTGGCGTCTCATAACTAGGCCCGCTCCGCTAGCTCTAGCGGCTCCCTCAGTTGCGTGAGACAAAAGCCGCATAGAGGTATTAGAAACAGATCTCCGAGTGGCCATACGAGTGGAGTACAATTGCTTGTCCTCCGCCGACATGGACTCCGGGGGGGGGGGCAGCGTATTCTTTAATAAGATCGCGCTGCATCCTGATGACATGTGCCATGTAGTTCAGAGACCTTACTGAGAAGGTCGCTGAACTGAATACCCACTTCCCAAGGCGATCCATCAAGCGAAACTCCTTGCTCGGAGGATGGACCGAGGGGGCTCTCCTGAGCTAATTCCCTCATAGTGGCTGCCGCCATCAATATGGCATCTACAGGGGGACCCTTGCTCCAGTGGGGCCGGTCTGCGGGGGGGGGGGGGCTCAGAATCCTATCTGGGCGCTTGGGAATAGGCTCCCCAGTGTCCGGCTCCTTCCACACCCTGGTGGTCACAAGGTCCACCAGGGGGGTCGGCCGGAGGGGACACCCAAGAGGTAGATGGGCCTGCTTCGAATGCCTCCAGGAACACTGACTCGGAGGAAGCCTTGGGGGAAGACCACCCCCCCCGAGCATTTCCATGATGTCTCCAAAGGAGACATCCTCAGGGGGTGATCTTGGGGAGCCTTCCCCTTCATCCAAGTCCGTGTCCTCTGTTAAGGACTCGGGGGAGTCCACGTGCCTCCTCTTACACTTATGCTTGCAAGGCACTTCCTCGGGGGGCCTGTCTGAGGAGGTCTCACCAGCAATGTCCTGTTCCAAAGGAACAACCTGGGACATCGAAGCAGGCTGTCCCTGTGGCCGAGAGATGGAAGCCTGACCCAGCAGAGAGGGAGTGCAGGGCGGAGCCGAGACAAGGGCCGGAGGTCTGGATGCTCTCGACAGAGCCCTCTCCACATCGAAGGCCGAGGGGGAGTCGCTCTCCCTGGGCTCCGAGAGCCGACTCCCACTCTGATCCGATGAAGGGATTGGAACCGGCGCCGAGACAGTCTGATCCAAGGGACCAGTGTGCTCCGACCTGGACTGAGCCGAAGGCACACTGAATCCCTCGGATCCAAAGCTCGGGCCACGGCTCCGAGAGGTCGGATCCGATGATGGAACCGACAGACTCTAGGGCAGGGTCGGATCCGAAGCACCCAGTACTGTCGGTGCCGACCCACCCCCGGCTCCAACGCTGCCCGGCTCCAAGCGCTCTGAACCCGGAAAGCGGGTTGGAGAAGGAGCTATCGGAGCAAAAAAGGGTGTTGAGCTCCCCCCCCAAAGGGGGGGGGGGAGGCAGGAGCACTCCCATCTGCAGCTGGGCCTGGATGAATCTTCTCATCATCTGGTCCAAGTCTGCATCAGACAGGCTGTAG
Organism: Protopterus annectens; assembly: GCF_019279795.1. Lineage (NCBI taxonomy): Eukaryota > Metazoa > Chordata > Ceratodontiformes > Protopteridae > Protopterus > Protopterus annectens. The sequence continues at coordinate 370,193,010 of NC_056744.1, read as the reverse complement.
GTGGATCTCGACGAGGCCACCGAGGCAGGCCTGGAGTGCCGCCTCGATGACCTTGACGGAGATCGGGTCTCTTCCTCTTCCGGTCCCAGGGAGAAGCAAGGTGATCGGAGTCGAGGAGGAGGAGACCTGGAAGCCGTGGAGGGAGAAGCCCGCTTAGCTGGTGGGGGCCGAAGCGGAGGCCTCGGCCCGCCGCTTGTGGTGCTTCTCCTTCAGTTTCTCCCTCCTGGCCTCCCTATCCTCCGGCACCTTAGTGGGAGTTTGAATCCCGGCCGGAAGGGGGGCAGGAGTGGCCACCACCACAGGCTGGGGAGGTGCCATGGGAGTAGCGGAGGCCAAAGCTGACTCCGGGGGCAAAAGTCCCGCCAGGACCAGCTTCGACCTCTGCTCCTTCAGTGCCCTGGGGTTGAACCCTGCACAAATCGTGCATCCTGAGGACAGGTGTTCAACCCCAAGGCACCGAACACACAATGTGTGGCCATCTGCCGGTGAAAGCTTATGGCCACACTCGGTGCACACAGAAAAAATGGGCTTTGGGGCCTCCGACATTTTTCAAAGAAATAAATAACTACACAAACACACCAGGCCCCAAAAACACAAGCAACACACACACACACACACTACGACCAGCGAGGGGAGGAAATACACTAAAAATTAATACAATTAACAAAAGGGAATCCTAAACACACACACAATTTAAGAAATTAAAGATTCTCTGTCTTAACAAGATTTCTCTCAACTTATCTGAAAGTCGAACACAAAGGGACTCAGAAATGGGCAACGGTTGG